>NC_035446.2:43180101-43511789 GCF_002127325.2 Helianthus annuus | reverse complement strand
GTCCCAAACCACCGGGACGCATGCTTGAGAAAAGTGCAATGAACTCACCTTAGGTTTGCTCGGTTAGACAAATTACTTGTTAAATACGTTCAATACTCACGACCTAGATGAGTATTTGATAGTGGTTAGTTTTACAGTTCGTTTACACATAGATCACATCAATGGTTGTCACGTATGGCATGTATAACAGTAAAACCACAATTCAGGCAAGAACAATGATTACACACACAGTTGCTCCGATAGTACACAGTATTGCGTAGCTCAATCAAGTTACAAAGTTCGAATCAAAAAGCAAGTTCCCAATCCGATTATCAACCCTAACCGGACCACCCTTACGCTATACAACCGATCCGGATGGCCCAAGTCCATCCGGTTAATATCTAATCCAAACATCCTATCATTTACTAAAATGTTCGTTATGAGGTAACTCATTAAATAACCTGTTCGGCCCAGCCCAATCCATTAAACCCAATCAGTTTAAGTGCAGCCCCTAATTTAATCTAGTCCGGCCGAAGCCTATCCTCACAGCAGGCCCAACATACTCGGCCCAAACACAATTATTTTTATCCCTTTAATCCCAGCAGCCCATCTACCATATAATTACCCAATTACAAACATGCGGTCTGTCCAAATGTTCGGCCAGCAGCCCAAGTCGTTAACTATTGATACCCGGCCCATACGATAGACCCTTGAAACCCCCCCCCCCCCGGCCAGTTCACACTAATACAATACCCAGCCCGCTTAAGCTTTGGTTCTGATTACATAATTTAAATGAAAGCCAAGCCCATTAACCTAAATAGTCTAACTACAATATTGATGTTGTTTTTCGGCCCAGAAGCTAAATCCTTGAAGCCCGGTCCAGATTAGTTCAGGGTGTATGTGACAATTTCATATGTTCTGTACATATGTTTAACCCTTGTTCTTGGTTCGGTTACAATTACCATACACTTGCAAATCACATATAATCACAAATCTGTCCGAACATTACACATAAAACAACCAACCTGTTTTAGCATCGACTTAGCATGTTATGAAATTGTGTCACATAAAATCCTATATTATTAATCGCTAACAGTAGTCAAATTCTTAGACTTAACAGTTGCGTTATATATCATCAAGACTCTACCATCATGCACCCATATACACTAACCAAGCAACCATATCATCATAACAAGATCAAACAATTAAGGATTAACATAATGTAAATCTACTAACCAAGAGGGGCTGGACTAGATACACTGATGTCTCGGAATTACAAGATCGTCTCGATGGAAGGGGGGTCGTCTGCCGCACGTAGATTTGAGAGAGAAAGATATGGAGTAAAGTTTGTTATGGTTTTAAGCTAGATCAGATTTGATTCTGATTACAATACGTATACCATATCCAAAAGGATTAGGGTGTTGGGCCGGTAGTTAAGTGGGCTCATTTAATTAATTAATGGTTTAGTTATATCTATGTGGGCTGACCGAATGATAGCATAGAGAGGAGTTAACAGTTGGGCTTGTTATTCGAACTATGGGGTATTGGGCCAGTTGCAATAGTTCCACAGTGGCCCATTGTTTTAGCTATTAAGTTAGTGCACCGATCCATCTAACGGAGTTTTAACGTATTAAACGAAGACATCGAAGGGTAAGAATCGAAAGATGGAGCGTTACTTGCCTCGAAAGTTCGGGTTGTCACAAGGGGCCTACCATAATTTGCATTAATAACTTAATTCATTATCTTTCAATAATCCGACCCTTTAGGATTGTATCCTTGCTGACTCAAACTACTGGGTTGAGGGTAACGTCGCCTTCAAAAGAGGGGCCTACTACAATAACTAAGATAATCTCTTAAACAAGTGCAAAAGTGCGAAAATAATCAAAGGTTATACTAATACACGAGTCGGATCCAAGTGATTCATCTTGTCTATCTGTTTTTATTTTTATTTTATTTTTCAGCATTTAGTTAGTTTTATTTTCTTAGTTTAAAAATCTTTTCTAACATTTTGATTTGGTTAGACGTTGAGGATAAACCGGTACTAAAAGCTCTTGTGTCCTTGGACGACCTCGGTATCTTACCAACACTATACTACGTCCACGATGGGTGCACTTGCCCATATGTGTGTTTAGTGTTAGTAAATATCGTGTTTTATAAATTTAAAACTTGGCTAAAAGTGTAAAAAGGGCTTAAAATATACATCTAAAATATATTACACTACACACGCATCAAGTTTTTAGCGCCGTTGCCGGGGACACAAGGATTTTAAAAAAGCTTAAAATCAACGGCCTAATCAGTTTTTCAAAACCTTTTCAAAACGCACGCACATTTTTCTGCATTTTAGTTTAGTTTGCATTTACAGTAGCCTGAACACGGGGTCGTGCTCACTGAACACGCCCCCCGTGCTGCATATTTTTAGTTAAATACCCAGATACAGAGTCTGAACACGGGGCCGTGTCCATCAAACACGCCCCCGTGCTCAACGAGACCAGTAACTTTAATTAAAACGCCCAGATACAGATCCTGTACACGGGGCCGTGTCCAGCCTTCTGTTTCCGCTTTTATTTTGTTTTCTGGTCCCGAGACTCAGTTGTGGTCTGTGAGTGATTCTTATGGATCAATACTCAGGGGGTTACAACTACACCTATGAGGAGGATGATTATATGAGAGACTATTGCACTAATTGTGGTAACCCGCACTCGGTACAATATTGTAACTTGTTTCAACCATCCACTTCATACAACTATTATGAGGAGCCCAGGTACGAGCCATCGACTTCATACACATCCTATGAAGACCAAAGGTATGAACCTCCTCCCTCATACTCATATTTTGATGAACCAAGGTATGAGCCTTCATACTCATACTTTGAAGAGTCGAGATATGAGCCACCACCTTCATACGCTTATTATGAGGAACCATGGCGTGAACAACCCACCTCATATGAGTACTATGAAGAACAAAGTTTCGACCCTTATCCATCATATACTTATCATGAAGAACAATGGTGTGAACCATCTACTTCATATGGGTACTATGAGGAGCCAAGGATCGAACAACCGGATTCAAGCTTTGAGGATCCCGATCCTTACTCTATCGCCGACATAGCCGATAGGATAATAGAAAAACTCAAATTTATCGAAAGATGCATAAAAGAATCTCGCGTAAGGGAAGAGGAGTCCCGCGCAAGAGAAGAATTAAAAAAGGAAGAAACGATAATTGAGGAATTAAAAATGGAAGAACAAATAAGTGAAAAACCGATTCATGAGCTAAACAACGAGAAAGGTGAGGCCGATAACGTTAAATTTCAAGAAGAGTCTAATTTAGAAGAAATTAATCTCTTGTCACCTTCTTTCGAAAATCATTGTTTAGTTACCCCTCATGCTAAGTTTTTAAAAGAGCTAAACACTAATACTAAAATTGAAGAAATGGTAAGTGTTAAGTTAACTAATGATCAAACTTCGCTAATAAAAGAAGACCCATTTGAAATTAACATTACACCGGTTCCATGTTTCTTTCAAAATTCATTTATTAGTAACGTCACAATTGATAAAATCTTTGTGTTAACATAATGCCTAATTACATTTTCGAAAAATTAAGTATTAGTGATTTTTCTCCACTTCAAATACCCATTTTTCTATCCAATCGGAAAGTAATAAAATCAATCGGTGTAGTTGAGGATATCTTAGTTCAAACAAATCAATTGGTAATCCCAACCGACTTTTTCATCCTTGATGACGCTCCTCTAGTGTTGGGACGACCTTTTGTAAAAACACACGAAGCTTTGAAAAACCGGAGGTACAATAATCTATCTATTCAATTAGGGGAATTTAAAAAGAGTATCGATCTTGAGCGATCAATGGAATATCCAATCGGCAATGACGACCCCCTAATTAAAGATGAGCCAGAACCACCCGATAAGGAGGGTCTAGCCAAGGACTCTTATAAACGTGGCACACCACGGAGGCATTCCGCGGAACTATCCTTAGTTTTAGATTAGTTTAACTTTTATGCTTTCTAGTTTAGTTTTAATTTGCAGGAATAAAAACACTCGGGATGGTGAAGGATACTAAGGGAAGCTTGAACCAACACCCCATGCACAAAAACAGAGCCTCTCGACAATTTTTCTTCATTACAGCAAGTTCCGCACGGGGTCGTGCTCAACCCAACACGCCCCCGTGCCCAAAAATCTGCAGAAATGCCCAGTTCAGGTACCTGGACACGGGGCCGTGCTCATCGAACACGCCCCCGTGCCCAGCCTTCTGTTTACTTTTGGTATTGGCAGTCTGGACACAGGGCCGTGCTCAGCCAACACCACCCCGTGTTCAGCTACCCAGTAACATAAAATCTTGTTTTTAACCCACTTTTACACATTTTAATCAACCGAAAAACTTATTTTTGAACACATTGAGGACAATGTGTAATTTAAGTGTGGGGGGGGGGATGCTAAAACCTTGAATTTTGCAAGTCCTAATAACAAGCCTTACACAAAACTCTATTGGAACCGCTAATCACCCCAAATTTTTTCAAAAACTTTTCATTTTTTTACTTTTCTTGGTTTAATTTGGGAATAACAAGTTCTAAAAAGGTTATATTTTTACAAATTTACAACTGATAGCGTCGTGATAAAAAGAACCAACATAAGAAAATTATGAAACGGCATGACAAGTCTAATTAAAATTTGATTATATATACTTGATAACATAAAACCCATTCCCACAAAAAGTGAGTTTTTGAGCCTTTATTGAGCATACAAATACATATCTTTAAACTAAATGCTCATTTTTTCGTTTCTTGTGTGAATAGCCGCTTGGTTCTTACAACTCTAGAACTTGCCACGACGATACATTCCCGGTCCTTACCAACTTAAACCCGAGTAAGTAAATGATGGAGGCATTATGACTAACCCCTTTTTATTTCTACACCATTATTTTTTTTACCAAGTACCCAAAATCCCCCTAGTTACCCCCTTTGAGCCTAAACCTTTTCATTTCTTAACCCAAAACAAACACCCTTTTTCCCACCAAAACCTCTTTTTCATTTTAAACCCTTTATTTTAGTAACAAAGCGCGGTTTTTCTTATGACTTCCTTATTAAAAAAAAAGAGAAAAATGTTGATAATAAAGAAGCCAAAAGAAATAAACAAACAAGGTTATCAAAAAGAACTTTGTTTGAAAAATTGCTTCATTAAAATCTTCATTAAAACAAAAAAAAAGTCTTACGAAAACCGACGCTTTTTACGCTTTTCGCCCTTTTACTACCACTAACCCAACCACCCACCTTTAGCCCAAGCCTAACCCTTCACCCAAAAAAGTCCTCTTGATATTTACAAAGGTATATAGTTAAAAAGGAGGAGGATTGATTGCTCGGCAAGCTTATGGTAGGAATAAGTTCCATGCCGCTCTCGAGTGATTCATTAAAAAAATTACACCTTCGGCCGAGTGTGAGTGATTTCTCCCGTGAGGTATGTGAACTTGTATATAAATGAAATTTTAAAAAGGTATGTTATGCCTTAATAAATATTTTACCTTATGAAAAGTTTTTAATAAATCATGACGAATAGGATTGTAAATAAGTAAAAAAATAAAACCTAAACAATCTTGGAAAATCCCGACACTCTATGACAAGCCCAAAACCTTCTCTTCTACCCATTCCATTTGGGAGTGTAAGCCACATATTAAAGAGTTTTGCTTGTGGACAAGCAAAAATTCAAGTGTGGGGATATTTGATGTGTGTAAAATGCAACATATAAATTACATCAAATGAGGCATAAAACTAACCCTTTTTAAGTACTAATGTTGGAAAAAGAATCTTTTTGTCTTCCTTTTGTATTTACAAGATTAAATGAGCTCAAATTAACAAAAGAAGCAAAAAGGCAGCTAAATCTAACATAAATACAAGAAAAGGAACATAAGTGGATTGCCCGACCCCTCGACAGCATGTGACAACTCAAGTTTCTGACTTTCACTTTCGTATTTATTGCGCGTTGACTTGACTGTTAGTTGTTTGACTTGTTGGACTTGTAATTGTACGCGTTCTGTTTTAATAAAACGTATTGTCATGGTGCATATATGTGATTACTTGATGTTGTAAATATAATGTTAGATTACTACAAAACACCTAGACCGATTAAATCACGTAATGCCCGACGAATCGTGATGCGATTCACCAACAAACAAGCTAGACGAAACAGAATTTTATTCGCCATTTAACCCACTCGCCGAAACATATGTGTTTCGCCGAGCCCTGATTCGCCAAAACCGCCAAAGCCTAATTACGGCCCAAACTTGTTTGCGTAAATATATATATATATATTAGGTTAGGGAAACGGTTACCCAAAAACTCTAAAAACCCTAGACTCCTCCCCTATTATCGGCAGCCTTGCGACTTAGTGATCCTCGAAGAAACGATCAGAATTACTTCTTTGTTCATCGTGGTTAGTGCATATTATTATTGTCCGTTTATGTGTTAAAATGTTTATTTGAATAATATTCCTGTTTGTGTCTGTGATGATAAATGACATGATATGTGGCGGCTACCGTTGATTCTTTTCGGTCCAATAACACATCTCCGAGTAGCATTGATACCTCAATTGCCCCTTACAATATTGTTTGATATGATTATTGGTATGTAGTAGTCAAACCCATCATTTAATTTGGTCCAATGACGCCAAACGGTGGTCATGAAAATTGCCGCCCCTCATGCTTGTTGTGCACATGAATTGTCTGTTGTAGATAATTGAAATTGGTGAATAAATGTCGGTTGAATAGTGGTGAACCATTGGTGCAAATGTCGGCTAGAACAAGTGTGGTCCAATCTAAGCAATGGAACCTTACACACTTCAATACATTAAAAGTTTAATGTGCAGTGCTTTTGCTTAGTATTGTCGGCCACTATGCTTATGATATACATGTGAATTGTACTTTGTTTTTGGTCCAATAGAATTAGGACAAAGGGGTAGGGGTGTAGCACTCTCTTTGACAAATTGATGTTATTCATGTGTTGCCAAAACAAATAAAGATCATATGATTTAATAATAAAAGTGTGGGATGATTTGATTAGTGGGATGGGCAGTCAACGGAAGCCATTGGTTGTGGGCTTCGGCCCAGTAGTGCAAGGGAACCAAATGGCGGCTAACTCACACATGACATATGACCGTAATTGGCTGATATTCTTTACGGTTCATTGATGTTGGCGGTGGTTGATTTATGTCGGCCACTAAGGCATCTAGAATATTGTGATGTGTTTGTTACTTGCTACTCGAAAGATAGTGTTGGGACCGAAGGATAGCTATGGTCGAAAGATGACATATAGTTCGAAACATAGTTTTTGGTCCGAAAGATAATTGTGTTAATCATAGACCGAAAGATAAGGGTGGATCGAAAGATGCATGGTTATGAATGTACTTTGAAAGATGGAATGTATGCTTGATTATTTGACATGCCATGCTTGGTGATGAGCGTTAATAATTGCATTCGTGCATACTAGCTGATGATTTAATGTGAAATACTACGTACTGTGCCGTTATGCAAACTGACTGTTATGTGAACATTAAATTGCATGCGTATCATTGCGAACATGAACTGATTTGTTATACGTGCATACAATAGGACGTGATTAATTGCTTGTGAGTGCATAATCTAGCATACCGAGCAAACCAAGGTGAGTTCACACTCTTACCAAGGCATGGGATTCCCGGGGTGTTGGGAATGGGATTGAAAGGTTGATTAGATACTCTATTGACACTATGACTAGACTACCACTTTACTATCCTCGGTTGTGAAGGATACCTATAGTTACGAGTAGTCTAGTGGTTATACAACGTGGAACACCACCACCAGTAACGTGGAACACCACCACCAGTAACGTGGAACACCACCACCAGTAACGTGGAACACCACCACCAATAGAACATACAATCGGCCCAGTAGAGCCACCTGTTACAAACGAACTTACTATTACGCATTTACTTTCTGTGAACTCGCTCAACTAGTTTGTTGATCATTCTGTTACATGCCTTGCAGATCGTTAGGTACTTGGAGCTTGCACTGGAGAAGCGGGTCGTTGTGGACAAGGATCGTGACTCTTCTGTTAAACTATTATGACACTTAAAACTGTTAACTACTACTGGTTTATTTACTATGCTTCCGCTACATTTTGAAACGATGATTTGTTTGATCACCTTTTGTATTGAATGGATGGTTTTCATTTATTTTACTTACTATTAAATGCATGTTCAATATGATTGGTGGCTTGATCCTGGTCAGTCACGCTCCCAAGCGGTGATACTCCGCAGGTGGATTTTGGGGGTGTGACAGATTGGTATCAGAGCCATTGGTTATAGAGAACTTGGTTTTAATATGGAAAAACGTTTTTATTAAAACCAGACTATAACCAGAACAGTGCTCTCAACGATCCACAACGACGCTTCGCTCCACGTGCAAGACTCAACATCCTAGGTAATAAGGTTTATGTTTATTGCCTACCTGTTAGAATTGCATAGAACTTTGCTCGTAGTATGCTTACATTACCTTGCTCACAACTTGTTATTGCTTGAGAACACCTACGTGCTTACACTCTTCTGTCATCGTACTACTCGTGAACCATTCATACTTATGCTACCTTTACTGTTCGATCATGTCTGGACGTGTTGACATGACTCAAGCCCAGTTGACGGCTCTCATTAACGAACAAGTCGCTGCGGCACTTGCAGCCGCACCAGCAGGAGGTATAACCTGCTATTCCGAACCTATCCTAGGACGTTAGATCCTACTCTCGTGACCCATCTCTCGCGCTTAATCTTGACCCATCTTTCTCGCGCAACGGGTTAGAACGCACATCAACCTCTCTACACATTCCAGAACATCATGGACTGTCGTCCAAGCACATTCAGTGGCACATTCAAGAACTTCATGTGTGAACGCCTTGAGGCTCGCAGGGTTAAGTACGCCACTGGTACTTTGGTAGGAATCGCGCTAACCAGGTGGAACGCGCAAGTACAGATACTAGGGTTGGCAGCTGCTAACGCCACCCCCTGAAACGAATTCAAAGAACGCATTAAAAGGGAATACTACACGCGTGATGACATCCACAAGTTGGAAGTGGAGCCTTACCATTTGAAAATGACGGGGTCAGAAATTGAAGCTCATACGAAACGATAGAACGAACTGGCCATCTTGTGTTCAACCATGGTGGACCCTCCAAGCAAGAGTATCGAATTGTACCTCAAGGGTCTAGCCTCAACAATATCCAAGACATTCAGCATCTTGCTTATCGCCTCACGGATCAGGCAGTGGAACAGAACATGTTGCCTAGTTGTATCAGCGCTATTACTACCGCTACCACTTCTGCTACTTCCGCTACTCCTAGTGACAACAAGCGGAAATAGGATGGGTATTCCAGCAAGGGTTCAGCTACCGTTCGGTCTCAAGCACAACAGCAGCACAAGAATAGTGATCGCCAGAGCACAGCAGAAGCTAAGGATTCAGGAGCCCACGGCTTGCAAAACGGAATCGCCAGCAGCAACAGCAAGCAGAAATCCTATGCAATGAAAAGATTGTTCGCATTCCTCGTTCTGGTCAAGAACCTCACGAAGTTCAAGGCGACAAGAGTGGTGCCGTGGTTGGCATCACCTCTTTCTTGAAGGTTCAGAAATGTTTTCGGAAGGGCCACACCGCAATTTTGGCTCTCGTTACTGACGCATCAGCGAAAGAAAAGAAGTTGGAAGACCATTCAGTTGTACGCGACTTTCCTCAGGTGTCTCGCAAAGATTTACCTGGTCTACCGCCGCATCGTCGGGACGAATTTCAAATCGAGCTCGCTCCAGGAGCAGCACCCATAGCTCGAGCACCGTATCGCTTAGCTCCACCAGAATCGGAAGAACTATCGACGCAGCTACAAGAATATCTCTTCACCTTGGGGAGCTACAAGAACTATTGGATACCAGTTATCGGTGAAAAGAAGGATGGCACCTTCAGGATGTGAAATTGATTACCGTGAACTCAACAAGGTGACAGTGAAGAACCGTTATCCTCTTCCTCGCATTGACGACTTATTCGACCAGTTGCAAGGGTCGAGTTACTATTCCAAGATTGATCTAAGGTCAGGTTATCATCAGCTGCGAGTCCGGGATGAGGACGTCTCCAAAACAGAATTCAGAACCCGCTACGGCCACTACGAGTTCCTAGTCATGTCATTCGGGCTTGCGATCGCGCCTGCAGTTTTCATGGATCCTATGAACAGGGTGTGAAAACCTTATCTTGACAAGTTCGTCATTATCTTCATCGACGACATTCTGATCTACTCCAAGAGTCAGGAGGAGCACGAGCATCACTTACGTCTTATCTTGGAACTTCTTCGAAAGGAGCAACTGTACGCAAAGTTTTCAAAATGCGACTTCTGGCTTCGTGAAGTCCACTTCTTAGGCCATGTGGTGAACAGGGATGGAATTCATGTCGATCCATCCAAGGTAGATTCGATCAGGAATTGGCCAGCACCGCGTACACCAACGGGAATACGCCAATTCTTGGGTTTGGCGGGGTACTAGAGTCGATCCATTAAAGACTTTTCGAAGATCACGCAGCCGCTTACTATGCTGACACAGAAAGGTGTGACCTACAGTTGGGGAGATTCCCAAGAGACCGCTTTTCAGTACCTAAAGAATAGGCTTTGCAGCGCGCCTATTCTCTCATTACCAGAGGGCACGGATGACTTCGTAGTATATTATGACGCATCAATACAGGGTCTTGGTTGCGTATTGATGCAGCGGGATAAAGTCATTGCCTACGCCTCTCGTCAACTCAAGGTTCATGAACGAAACTACACGACGCACGATCTAGAGCTGGGAGCTGTTGTTTTCGCGCTTAAGATATGGCGACACTACCTGTACGGTACCAGGTGCACGATTTACACCGATCACAGGAGTCTCGAGCATATTCTTAAGCAAAAGGATTTGAATATGCGACAACGGAGATGGGTTGAACTTCTGAACGACTATGAATGCGCCATCAAGTATCATCCAGGCAAGGCCAATGTTGTGGCTGATGCCCTCAGTCGGAAAGACACTCTACCTAAGCGCGTGCGAGCGCTACAGCTTACTATTCAGTCCAGTCTTCCTGCACAGATACGAGCTGCTCAGTTAGAAGCACTGAAACCCGAAAACGTCAAAGCTGAAGCCTTACGCGGCTCAAGGCAACTGTTAGAACAAAGGTAAGACGACGCCTACTATGTAACGGGGCGTATTTGGGTCCCACTTTATGGCGGTTTACGAGAGCTTGTGATGGACGAAGCACACAAGTCCCGCTACTCGGTACATCCAGGGTCGGATAAAATGTACCACGACATTAGAACTACATATTGGTGGCCTAGCATGAAGGCCCGCATTGCAACTTACGTCGGCAAATGTTTGACTTGTGGGAGAGTCAAGACAGATCAGACCTACTTCAGCAACCCAGAATACCTCAATGGAAATGGGAAGAAATTTCCATGGATTTCGTTACAGGCCTACATAGATCTCAGCATGGGAACGATACAATATGGGGAAATCGTGGATCGACTCACCGAGTCTGCACACTTCCTGGCTATAAAGGAAACAAATAAGTTCTCAACTCTCGCAGACATCTATTTTAAAGAAGTTGTTTCGAGGCACGGGGTGCCCACCTCTATTATTTCGGATCGCGATGCACGATTCACGTCAGAGCTTTGGCAAGCGATGCACAAATCCTT
Source organism: Helianthus annuus (assembly GCF_002127325.2). Classification (NCBI taxonomy): domain Eukaryota; kingdom Viridiplantae; phylum Streptophyta; class Magnoliopsida; order Asterales; family Asteraceae; genus Helianthus; species Helianthus annuus. Next base: position 43,500,086 of record NC_035446.2, on the reverse strand, counting down.
TGGCTCACGATTAGACATGAGCACAGCATATCATCCTCAGACGGATGGGCAGTCTGAGCGAACTATCCAAACTCTAGAAGACATGCTTCGAGCGTGTGTCATCGATTTCGGCAACGGCTGGGAAAAGCACCTCCCTTTAGTGGAGTTTTCATACAATAACAGCTATCATACCAGCATTCAAGCCGCTCCATTCGAGGCATTGTACGGACGTAAATGCCGGTCACCTCTCTGTTGGGCAGAGGTGGGGGATAGTCAAATTACAGGTCCAGAGATTGTAGTGGACGCCACAGAAAAGATTGCGCAGATACGACAACGCATGACGGCAGCACGCGACCGTCAGAAAGCCTACGCGGACAAGCGTAGAAAGCCATTGGAATTTGAGGTCGGGGACCGGGTTTTATTGAAAGTTTCACCCTGGAAGGGTGTGGTTCGATTTGGTAAACGAGGCAAACTGAATCCGCGGTACGTCGGACCATTCGAAATCTTAGAAAAGATTGGCAAAGTAGCCTACAGATTAAACCTACCAGCTGAACTCGGTGCAGTTCACAATGTATTTCACGTGTCGAATCTGAAGAAATGCCTATCAGATGAGACCCTTATAGTTCCTTTTAAGGAACTCACTATCGACGAGCGGTTGCAGTTCGTCGAGGAACCAGTTGAAATCACGGACCGGGATGTTAAGGTCCTCAAACACAAGAGAATCCCTCTTGTTCGAGTTCGTTGGAACTCCCAGCGTGGCCCAGAGTATACCTGGGAACGCGAAGACCAGATGAAAGAAAAGTATCCCCAGTTATTCGAAATCAATACAACCACTACTGAGGCTGAAGCTACTACTGCGGAATTTCGGGACGAAATTCCAGATCAACGGGGGGAAGATGTGACACCCCAGGAAAATCAGTGAACGATGCAACCTATCTAGCTTCCTCAGTGGGTACGTACCAAATTTCGGGACGAAATTTCTTTCAAGTTGGGGATAATGTGACAACTCAAGTTTCTGACTTTCACTTTCGTATTTATTGCGCGTTGACTTGACTGTTAGTTGTTTGACTTGTTGGACTTGTAATTGTACGCGTTGTGTTTTAATAAAACGTATTGTCATGGTGCATATATGTGATTACTTGATGTTGTAAATATAATGTTAGATTACTACAAAACACTTAGACTGATTAAATCACGTAATGCCCGACGAATCGTGATGCGATTCACCAACAAACAAGCTAGACGAAACAGAATTTTATTCGTCATTTAACCCACTCGCCGAAACATATGTGTTTCGCCGAGCCCTGATTCGCCAAAACCGCCAAAGCCTAATTACGGCCCAAACTTGTTTGCGTAAATATATATATATATATTAGGTTAGGGAAACGGTTACCCAAAAACTCTAAAAACCCTAGACTCCTCCCCTATTATCGGCAGCCTTGCGACTTAGTGATCCTCAAAGAAACGATCAGAATTACTTCTTTGTTCATCGTGGTTAGTGCATATTATTATTGTCCGTTTATGTGTTAAAATGTTTATTTGAATAATATTCCTGTTTGTGTCTGTGATGATAAATGACATGATATGTGGCGGCTACCGTTGATTCTTTTCGGTCCAATAACACATCTCCGAGTAGCATTGATACCTCAATTGCCCCTTACAATATTGTTTGATATGATTATTGGTATGTAGTAGTCAAACCCATCATTTAATTTGGTCCAATGACGCCAAACGGTGGTCATGAAAATTGCCGCCCCTCATGCTTGTTGTGCACATGAATTGTCTGTTGTAGATAATTGAAATTGGTGAATAAATGTCGGTTGAATAGTGGTGAACCATTGGTGCAAATGTCGGCTAGAACAAGTGTGGTCCAATCTAAGCAATGGAACCTTACACACTTCAATACATTAAAAGTTTAATGTGCAGTGCTTTTGCTTAGTATTGTCGGCCACTATGCTTATGATATACATGTGAATTGTACTTTGTTTTTGGTCCAATAGAATTAGGACAAAGGGGTAGGGGTGTAGCACTCTCTTTGACAAATTGATGTTATTCATGTGTTGCCAAAACAAATAAAGATCATATGATTTAATAATAAAAGTGTGGGATGATTTGATTAGTGGGATGGGCAGTCAACGGAAGCCATTGGTTGTGGGCTTCGGCCCAGTAGTGCAAGGGAACCAAATGGCGGCTAACTCACACATGACATATGACCGTAATTGGCTGATATTCTTTACGGTTCATTGATGTTGGCGGTGGTTGATTTATGTCGGCCACTAAGGCATCTAGAATATTGTGATGTGTTTGTTACTTGCTACTCGAAAGATAGTGTTGGGACCGAAGGATAGCTATGGTCGAAAGATGACATATAGTTCGAAACATAGTTTTTGGTCCGAAAGATAATTGTGTTAATCATAGACCGAAAGATAAGGGTGGATCGAAAGATGCATGGTTATGAATGTACTTTGAAAGATGGAATGTATGCTTGATTATTTGACATGCCATGCTTGGTGATGAGCGTTAATAATTGCATTCGTGCATACTAGCTGATGATTTAATGTGAAATACCACGTACTGTGCCGTTATGCAAACTGACTGTTATGTGAACATTAAATTGCATGCGTATCATTGCGAACATGAACTGATTTGTTATACGTGCATACAATAGGACGTGATTAATTGCTTGTGAGTGCATAATCTAGCATACCGAGCAAACCAAGGTGAGTTCACACTCTTACCAAGGCATGGGATTCCCGGGGTGTTGGGAATGGGATTGAAAGGTTGATTAGATACTCTATTGACACTATGACTAGACTACCACTTTACTATCCTCGGTTGTGAAGGATACCTATAGTTACGAGTAGTCTAGTGGTTATACAACGTGGAACACCACCACCAGTAACGTGGAACACCACCACCAGTAACGTGGAACACCACCACCAGTAACGTGGAACACCACCACCAGTAACGTGGAACACCACCACCAGTAACGTGGAACACCACCACCAGTAACGTGGAACACCACCACCAGTAACGTGGAACACCACCACCAATAGAACATACAATCGGCCCAGTAGAGCCACCTGTTACAAACGAACTTACTATTACGCATTTACTTTCTGTGAACTCGCTCAACTAGTTTGTTGATCATTCTGTTACATGCCTTGCAGATCGTTAGGTACTTGGAGCTTGCACTGGAGAAGCGGGTCGTTGTGGACAAGGATCGTGACTCTTCTGTTAAACTATTATGACACTTAAAACTGTTAACTACTACTGGTTTATTTACTATGCTTCCGCTACATTTTGAAACGATGATTTGTTTGATCACCTTTTGTATTGAATGGATGGTTTTCATTTATTTTACTTACTATTAAATGCATGTTCAATATGATTGGTGGCTTGATCCTGGTCAGTCACGCTCCCAAGCGGTGATACTCCGCAGGTGGATTTTGGGGGTGTGACAACAGCATCCTCCCAAGCAAAACAGAGAAGGCAGAAGACTGAACACGCCCCGTGCTCAGCCAGCACGGGGCCGTGCCCAAGAAGCAGCAGAAAAGACAAACCTATAGAAGCTTCTACTGCCCAGCACGGGGCCGTGCCCAGTGAACACAGGGGCGTGGTGAAAGTACTGCAGGCGCATTAATTGTAATTGCGAATTATAATTAATGAGGAGAGAGACTGTCAGACAGGCACGGGGCCGTGTCCAGCGGACACGGGGCCATGCCCAGGCTTCTGTTCAGCCTATAAATAGGAGTGCTTGGTTTCATTGCAACTCATCCCTTGGCACACTACCTCTCTCACACTTCATCCACCACCCACCACCACCATAACACCATCATCCACCACCATCATCCATTGTCCATCATAGAGTGTGTGAGTCGTCTCAGGATCCAAGATTGATCGTAAGAGTTCTTGACAATCAAGGCCATGTTTGCCTAAGTCTCTTACATCACTTGGTGAAGACAAGTGTTTAGTATAATACTTTTTATTTTTAATCTTTTGCACTTTTTATTTGGTTTTGTATTAATGACTTTAATAACTAGTTGCTTATGTTGAAGGTGATTCTTCCTTATCGTTTGTCCGTGGTGTCTTGGCATTATTTTACTGTCTATATAAAATAAAAGATTTTCACCATTCATATCTCCACGGTCTATATGGAGGTATGTTGGCTACCTGGTCGGGGGTTAAGGGAACAGTTTGGTAAGGGTCTTGCCCTTGTTCAGCGTTTAGAGGTCCTGCAAGGGACCTGGGTCAAATTTAGTAGGATCTCCTTCAATACCCAAAGGTATTGGATGGCGGGGATCCAAACTCTTTGACCCCCTCATAAGTTAACTACTATTAATACTATAACCCGGCTATTTCGGACTTATCCCTGCTGACTCAGACTACTTAGTCGAGGGTAACGTCACCTCCAAAAGAGGGGCCTACCATAATTTGCATTAATAATTTAATTCATTATCTTTCAATAATCAGACCCTTTAGGATTGTATCCTTGCTGACTCAAACTACTGGGTTGAGGGTAACGTCGCCTTCAAAAGAGGGGCCTACTACAATAACTAAGATAATCTCTTAAACAAGTGCAAAAGTGCGAAAATAATCAAGGGTTATACTAATACACGAGTCGGATCCAAGTGATTCATCTTGTCTACCTGTTTTTATTTTTATTTTATTTTTCAGCATTTAGTTAGTTTTATTTTCTTAGTTTAAAAATCTTTTCTAACATTTTGATTTGGTTAGACGTTGAGGATAAACCGGTACTAAAAGCTCTTGTGTCCTTGGACGACCTCGGTATCTTACCAACACTATACTACGTCCACGATGGGTGCACTTGCCCATATGTGTGTTTAGTGTTAGTGATGTGTGTAAAATGCAACATATAAATCACATCAATTAAGGCATAAAACTAACACTTTTTAAGTACTAATGTTGGAAAAAGAGTGTTTTTGTCTTCCTTTTGTATTTTCAGGATGAAATGAGCTCAAATTCACAAAAGAAGCAAAAAGACAAATAATTCTAGCATAAATACAAGGAAAGGAATAAAAGAAGACTGCCCGGACCCTCAACGGCATCCTCCAAAGCAAAGAAGAGAAAACAGAAGCCTGAACACGCCCCGTGCTCAGCCAGCACGGGGCCGTGCCCAAGAAGCAGCATAAAAGACAAACTGGTAGAAGCTTCCATTGCCCACCACGAGGCCGTGTCCAGTGAGCACGGGGGCGTGGTGAAAGTACAGCAGGCGCATTAATTGTAATTGCGAATTACAATTAATGAGGAGAGAGAGTGTCAGACGGGCACGGGGCCGTGTCCAGCGGACACGGGGCCGTGCCCAGCCTTCTGTTCAGCCTATAAATAGGGGTGCTTGGTTTCATTCCATCTCATCCCTTGGCACACCACCTCTCTCACACTTCATCCACCACCCACCACCACCATAACACCATCATCCACCTCCATCATCCATTGTCCATCGTAGAGTGTGTGAGTCGTCTCGGGATCCAAGATTGATCGTAAGAGTTCTTGACAATCAAGGCCATGTTTGCCTAAGTCTCTTACATCACTTGGTGAAGACAAGTGCTTAGTATAATACTTTTTATTTTTAATCTTTTGCACTTTTTATTTGGTTTTGTATTAATGACTTTAATAACTAGTTGCTTATGTTGAAGGTGATCTTTCCTTATCGTTTGTCCGTGTGTCTTGGCATTATTTTACTGTCTATATAAAATAAAAGATTTTCACCATTCATATCTCCACGGTCTATATGGAGGTATGTTGGCTACCTGGTCGGGGGTTAAGGGAACGGTTTGGTAAGGGTCTTGCCCTTGTTCAGCGTTTAGAGGTCCTGCTTGGGACCTGGGTCAAATTTAGTAGGATCTCCTTCAATGCCCATAGGTATTGGATGGCGGGGATCCAAACTCTTTGACCCCCTCATAAGTTAACTACTATTAATACTATAACCCGGCTATTTAGGACTGTATCCCTGCCGACTCAGACTATTTAGCCGAGGGTAACGTCACCGCCAAAAGCGGGGCCTACCATAATTTGCATTAATAACTTAATTCATTATCTTCCAATAATCCGACCCTTTAGGATTGTATCCTTGCTGACTCAAACTACTGGGTTGAGGGTAACGTCGCCTTCAAAAGAGGGGCCTAATACAATAACTAAGATAATCTCTTAAACAAGTGCAAAAGTGCGAAAATAATCAGAGGTTATACTAATACACGAGTCGGATCCAAGTGATTCTTCTTGTCTATCTGTTTTTATTTTATTTTATTTTTCAGCATTTAGTTAGTTTTTATTTTCTTAGTTTAAAAACATTTTTTCTCACTTTTTGATTTGATTAGACGTTGAGGATAAACCGGTATTAAAAGCTCTTGTGTCCTTGGACGACCTCGGTATCTTACCAACACTATACTACGTCCACGATGGGTGCACTTGCCCATATGTGTGTTTAGTGTTAGTAAATATCGTGTTTTATAAATTTAAAACTTGGCTAAAGGTGTAAAAAGGGCTTAATCATACATCTAAATTATATATACACCGACACACATCAAGTTTTTGGCGCCGCTGCCGGGGACACAAGGATTTTAAGAAAGTTAGGAATCAACGGCCTAATCATATTTTTATTTTTCTTTTTAATTTTTAGGATTTTTCTTAGTTTTTCAGCTTCTGCAGAGCTCAGCACGGGCCGTGCCCGCTGAACACGCCCCCGTGCTCAATCATTGGAACTGGCAATCCTGTTTTAAGTTAGACAGTAAGCTGAACACGGGGCCGTGTCCACTCAACACGCCCCCGTGCCCAAGATTCTCTTACTGAAAACAGAACCGTTAGATCCCGGCGGTTGGTAATTTCTGACACAAACATGAGTGATAGTAATTCTTTTTACTTTCGGAACTCTTATGGTATGTGGTGTCGATTATGTGGAGGCGAATATGAAGAACTAAAATGTTATTTTCTAAATTATAGGCCCCACTATATAGACCCACCGATTCCTTATAATCTTAAGAGGGGCGAAAGTAAAAATAAGCACTATCTCTCCCTCGAATGCGCCCAGCCAGATATTCTAGGGAAATGCTCCTTGACGAGTTATTTAAGCTAGAAGAACAAATTCTAAATTGGTCAAAGGAACTTAGGAAGGATTTTATTAATCCGCCCCAAGACGATGACCATGAGGGAATGTTGGAACCGCATTCCGACAACCTCGTTGCTCCCGAAAATACCTTCATACCTAGAAAAGACTTGGACGGTAGTCGTCCCTGTGCCGATTGTGCCGTGAAGGACTCTCCATCGACTTCGTTCGGTGCATACATAGACCTGAGCGATTCGGCATACACCTTCTTTAACGAGAGCCCGGGAAAGGGTTGGACTTGTCCACCTAGAATGAAAATAGGAATTACCCTCACTGATAACCTCTTGCGTTCTCGCCTTAGTATAGGACAATTAAGGTATCTTAGGCACTTTGGGGTTGTCCCAACCAATCAAGCGCCACCCGATAACAGATAAGTTCCATAAAAAAACTAGACAACTTCATAAAAATATAGAGACCACTCGACACGGGGCCGTGTCCAGCCAACACGCCCCCGTGTTCACCAAAAGATTCCCTTCTGATCAGAACGTCAGAATACGGACAAACTGTGTCAGAATTTCATCTGCACACGGGGCCGTGTCCAGCGAACACGGGGCCGTGTCCAGAAGGCTGTCGTTTTCTATAAATGCAGCCAAGAATTCTGCACATTTGGACCAACTTGGGACAGAGATTTGAAGGAATCTTCTCTCAAACAATCCTAGGTAAGTCTAAAAGAAGGTTCCAACAACCCATCTTGTCCTTTCCTCTTCTAGCCATTTCCTTCTTTTTCATCTTTCTCCAAGAACTACCATCAAAAGTTTGAATTCTTCAACCTTTGTGGTAGGAAACAATGAGTTTTGTTCATGGAATCTTGGTAAAAACATGTTGTGTAACATTGTTTAAAGTTATTAATGTCCAAAAAGCCTACATAAATTCAGAAAATAACTTAAAAGCCCAAGATTACTTGCTTCAAAATTCTGCAGAAAGATGAACACGGGGCCGTGCTCAATGAGCACGGGGCCGTGTCCAGATACTGTTTCATCACATAAACTGTTTTTCGGTTTATTTTTCGTAGAATGGCGAGTGAAAATAGCGAAACATCATCCGTTCATTCATCAAACAGCCGAAGGGGAAGAAGGCCCTCCGTTGAAGCTACGCTTGTGCACTATGTGATAGCATTGAGGGAAGCTCTCGACGAAATGACGTCAGTAGAGGAGGTCCTGATTGACCGTATTAACGATCTTACGGTGGGACTCGAAAGTAGCTTCCAAGAAATTAACCTCTTGCACCATAGGTTAAATATTCTTGTAGCACCCCCGATGGAACCAATCCTTCCACAACAGGACTGGAACTTGGCACTCGGGGTTAACAACCCTACCGGGTGGGAAGACTTTCCCGCGGAACCTCCCATGGAACACCCACAAGAAATTCCAGCGGAAATCGAAACTCCTCAAACTAATGCAAATGAGCCCTCTTTTCTCCTTCCCAGGGAGGTGGAGGAGTGGCTCGCCGACATGTGAGGAGGACCACGCCCGGAAGAAGGAGTTTCTAAAAGCCTTATCTAACCAAGATTAGTAGCTTCTTGGAAATTTTGCTAATTAAAATAAAACATAGGGCTAGAACTCCATGGTTTAATATTTATGTATTTTCATCTTTAGTTTTATGTTATGTCTCTCTACGTTTGCAATGATATGATGGTTTCTAAGATTGATGGTTATTGATGAATAAAACACACTCATGGTGGTAATGGATGAAAAAGGGAACGAGAAAAATGGCCCCATGCATAAAGAACAGAGCAACTCGACACAAATCTCCATCACAGAAGGCTCAACACGGGCCGTGCCCAACCAACACGGCCCCGTGCTGAACCACCTGCAGAAAAACGCCCAGTTCAGGTAACTGGACACGGGCCGTGTTCAACGGACACGCCCCCGTGTCCAGGCTTCTGTCTCATTTCTTTAATTTCTGTTACTGGCACCTGACCACGGGGCCGTGCCCGGTCACCACGGGGCCGTGTCCAGGCTGCCAGTAACATAAATCTTTGCTTTTTAACACTACACCACACATCCAATCAACCTAAAAATTTATTTTTGGGACACATTGAGGACAATGTGTAATTTAAGTGTGGGGGGGAAGCTAACACTTTGAAATTTTGCAAGTCCTAACAACAAGCCTTACACAAAACTCTATTGGAACCGCTAAACACCCCAATTTTTTTTCAAAAATCCTTTCATTTTTACTTGTCTAAAGTTTAAGTTAGGAATCACAAGATCAATAAGGTTATATTTTTATAAAATTTACAACCGAAAGCGTCGTGATACAAGAACCAACATAAGAAAATTACGAAACGGCATAACAAGTCTAGTTAAAATTTAATTATATATACTTGATCACATTAAAAACCCATTCCCACAAAAGTGAGTTTTGAGCCTTTATTGAGCATACAAATTTACATCTTTAGACTAAATGCTCATTTTTCGTTTCTTGTGTGAATAGCCGCTTGGTTCTTACAACTCTAGAACTTGCCACGACGATTCATTCCCGGTCCTTACCAACTTAAACCCAAGTAAGTAAACGATGGAGGCATTAGGACTAACCATTTTTCTTTCTACACCATTATTTTTCAATTTTTTTTACCACCTACCCAAAATCCCCCTAGTTAACCCCTTTGAGCCTAAACCTTTCATTTCATTACCCTAAAACCCTTTTTACCCACCAAAAACCTTTTTATTTTTCACCCCTTATTTTAGTAACAAAGCTCGGTTTTTCGCAAGCTCGTTCTTTTATGTGACTAATATATATATATATGATGAAGTTAAAAACAAACAAAGCTATACAAACAAAAGCTTGTTTGGAGGAATACTTCAAAATAAAAAGTCACTAAAATTTTTTTCGAAAACCGACACTTTTTACGCTTTTCGCCCTTTTACTAACCACTAACCCAACCACCCACCTTTAGCCCAAGCCTAACCCTTCACCCAAAAAGTCCTCTTGATATTTACAAAGGTAAAAAGTTAAAAAGGAGGAGGATTGATTGCTTGGCAAGCCTATGGAAGGTGTGAGTTCCATGCCGCTCTCGAGTGATTCACTAAAAATACACCTACGGCCGAGTGTTGAGTGATTTATCCCGTGAGGTTTGTGAACTTGTATTTAAATAGAATTTTAAAAAAGGCATGTTATGCCCAAATAAGTAATTTATCCTATGAGACGTTCTCAATAAATCATAACGAATAAAATTGTGAATAAATAAAAATAAAACCTAAAAAGATCTTGGATTCCCGACACTCTATGACAAGCCAAAAACTTTCTCTTCTACCTATTCCATTTGGGAGTGTAAGCCACATTTTAAAGAGTTTTGCTTGAGGACAAGCAAAAATTCAAGTGTGGGGGTATTTGATGTGTGTAAAATGCAACATATAAATCACATCAATTAAGGCATAAAACTAACCCTTTTTAAGTACTAATGTTGGAAAAAGGATGTTTTTGTCTTCCTTTTGTATTTTCAGGATGAAATGAGCTCAAATTCACAAAAGAAGCAAAAAGACAACTAATTCTAGCATAAATACAAGGAAAGGAATAAACGAAGACTGCCCGGACCCTCAACGGCATCCTCCAAAGCAAAGAAGAGAAAACAGAAGCCTGAACACGCCCCGTGCTCAGCCAGCACGGGGCCGTGCCCAAGAAGCAGCATAAAAGACAAACTGGTAGAAGCTTACATTGCCCACCACGGGGCCGTGTCCAGTGAGCACGGGGGCGTGGTGAAAGTACAGCAGGCGCATTAATTGTAATTGTGAATTACAATTAATGAGGAGAGAGAGTGTCAGACGGGCACGAGGGCGTGTCCAGCGGACACGGGGCCGTGCCCAGCCTTCTGTTCAGCCTATAAATAGGGGTGCTTGGTTTCATTCCATCTCATCCCTTGGCACACCACCTCTCTCACACTTCATCCACCACCCACCACCACCATAACACCATCATCCACCTCCATCATCCATTGTCCATCGTAGAGTGTGTGAGTCGTCTCGGGATCCAAGATTGATCGTAAGAGTTCTTGACAATCAAGGCCATGTTTGCCTAAGTCTCTTACATCACTTGGTGAAGACAAGTGTTTAGTATAATACTTTTTATTTTTAATCTTTTGCACTTTTTATTTGGTTTTGTATTAATGACTTTAATAACTAGTTGCTTATGTTGAAGGTGATCTTTCCTTATCGTTTGTCCGTGGTGTCTTGGCATTATTTTACTGTCTATATAAAATAAAAGATTTTCACCATTCATATCTCCACGGTCTATATGGAGGTATGTTGGCTACCTGGTCGGGGGTTAAGGGAACGGTTTGGTAAGGGTCTTGCCCTTGTTCAGCGTTTAGATGTCCTGCTTGGGACCTGGGTCAAAGTTAGTAGGATCTCCTTCAATGCCCATAGGTATTGGATGGCGGGGATCCAAACTCTTTGACCCCCTCATAAGTTAACTACTATTAATACTATAACCCGGCTATTTAGGACTGTATCCCTGCTGACTCAGACTACTTAGCCGAGGGTAACGTCACCGCCAAAAGCGGGGCCTACCATAATTTGCATTAGTAACTTAATTCATTATCTTCCAATAATCCGACCCTTTAGGATTGTATCCTTGCTGACTCAAACTACTGGGTTGAGGGTAACGTCGCCTTCAAAAGAGGGGCCTACTACAATAACTAAGATAATCTCTTAAACAAGTGCAAAAGTGCGAAAATAATCAAAGGTTATACTAATACACGAGTCGGATCCAAGTGATTCATCTTGTCTATCTGTTTTTATTTTATTTTATTTTTCAGCATTTAGTTAGTTTTTATTTTTTTAGTTTAAAAACATTTTTTCTCACTTTTTGATTTGATTAGACGTTGAGGATAAACCGGTATTAAAAGCTCTTGTGTCCTTGGACGACCTCGGTATCTTACCAACACTATACTACGTCCACGATGGGTGCACTTGCCCATATGTGTGTTTAGTGTCAGTAAATATCGTGTTTTATAAATTTAAAACTTGGCTAAAGGTGTAAAAAGGGCTTAATTATACATCTAAATTATATATACACCGACACACATCAGTTAGTAAATATCGTGTTTTATAAATTTAAAACTTGGCTAAAAGTGTAAAAAGGGCTTAAAATATACATCTAAAATATATTACACTACACACGCATAAGCACCCCTATTTATAGCCTGAGCAGAAGCCCGGCCACAGCCCCGTGTCCAGCGGACACGCCCCCGTGGCCATCCCTTTTCTCTTCCTTCATTAATTTCTTTTGTAAGCATTGGGCTCCCCACGGCCCGTGTTCGCTGGGCACAGCCCCGTGGGTAGAAGTGTATCTGTACTACCAAGATTTTACAAGATTCTACGAATCTTATCATTGACCATGCCCCGTGCTGTGCTGGGCACGCCCCTGTGGTGGGCGTAGAAGCTTCCACAACTTTGTCCTTTCTGTAGACTTCTGACTACGCCCCCGTGTCCAGTGGGCACGGGCCGTGGTCAGCCTTCTGTTTCTTGTTTTTTCTCTTGGGGATGATTTCGAGGGGTCGGGCATGTCACGTTTATTCCTTTTCTTTGTATTTATGTTAGTTTTTGCTGTATATTTGTTCCTTTTGCTCCTTTAAGGTCATTTGGTCCTGTAAATTCAAAAGGAAGACAAAAGCACGTTTTTTTCCAGCATTAGTACTAAAAAAGGGTTAGTTTTTTTGCCTTATTTGATGTAATTTATATGTTGCATTTTGCACACATCACGGGGCGCGACAGGAACACCTTCCTGGGTCGCGGGGCGCAGGAGACCTCGCTGGGCAGAAGCTTCCAAACAGCTTCCAGCTGGTTTCCAACTCGTTTCTTTAATGGTTTTGTGAGTTTGGGACCAAGATAAGTGTCCTCCAAGGCTTGCAACCTGGTCCACACACTTGGAATGATCCTATGAAGCCTTAGTGATCACACAAACACTTGTCAAGATCCTACAAATCCAAGAACCCTATAAAGACCCACCTCCATTTCTTCATTCATTGCTCATTCTTCATTCTTCTCATCTCATTACTCTAAGTTGGAGTTGCTACCATCTTTGGAGGCCTCCCATCTGAGTTTTCTTAAATTCTAGAACACATGTAAGTGTTCTTCCTAGTCTTGTTTATTTATTTTAGCTATTTACAGCTAAAAGTCAAACAGTTTGAGTTACTGTTTGATTTTCGGTTTTGACCATGAATTGGTCAAGTCAAAGTTCAATTGAACTTTGCAACGTGATCGTAATCACGATAGTTATAATCCATTGAGATTATACCTACTGATTACCACGTTTACTAGTCGAAGTGACGAGTCAAAGTTTCGGTCAAAATGCATAATTACGTGCATTTTACGACGGAACTATTTTTAGGTATCAAAACACTAAGTTTTGATACCAAATCAGTTTTTCAACTTAGTTAAACATGTTTTGACATGTTTAACTTGTTACTTCTAGTTTAGTGCTTATTTAGGGCCGTAAATCGAGTGGTCTTGACCACAACTTTGACTTTCGAACCTGACCCGTTTGGTCGATCTTAGGATCCGACCAAACACATATTTGTGACCATAGTTGTATAGGGAATAACCTATTGAGGTTATACGTTATGATCACTTTGTTTGGTTAGTTATATGATAAGTCGTTATTATGTCCTCGAAAATGACCAAAATGCCCTTTTTGCGCATAAATTCATTTAAAGCATATGTAATCAAACTTTTCACATCTAAGCTGATGTAATAATATTTTCAAACATGTTTGGACATTTAAGACTTATCATAGGACATATATAACCATCCGAACACGCGTTTACGCAAATGACACGTTAAAGTAGCGTAAACTACCTTGACGATTCGTAACGGGTCAAAAGCACTTAGGATTCATTCCGAATCAGAATGTTAAGTTTATTAAAGTCCAACACTCATTTGATTTATGAAACTTCATTCTATCCGATCAACCAATTTAAAGTCCCGACTTATTAACATAGTTATCTGATACTAGGTGCCACTTGATTCCTTGATCCTTCAAGATTTGTCTGATTTTTATTATAAGAGTAGTACGCAATCACAAGTGAGTATATAGTCCCCTCTTTTACGCTTTCTAAATACTTTTGGGGTGAAACATATGTGCCTATTACTACTTTCCATGATTTTCAACGTGAGTACATCGATCCCCTCTTTTAATTTTTGCAAATATTTTGGGGTGAAACACTTGTGCCTATCGTTACCTTCATGTTTTCATGACATATACATGTTATGTTCATCTAGTACACATATAGTACATGATTTCAATTGCATTTTGCTTCGTATGTTGACTTAGCATACCTAGCACATTGATTTCAAGGATACTTTTGCTACATATGTTGACTTAGCATATCTAGCACATTGATTTAAATTGCATTTTGCTTTGTATGTTGACTTAGCATGTCTAGCACATTGATTTTAAAGATACTTTTGCTTCTTATGTTGACTTAGCATATCTAGCACATTGATTTCATGGACATTTTACTTCGTATGTTGACTTAGCATACCGAGTACATGGTTTTTAAAGACATTTTACACGACATGCTTACATTGATTATGACATTTGGAATGTTGAACGAGACAAGATTGTCACACCCCGACCACGTAAAACAACAAAACGTGGTGGAAACGTCGGGGAGTGTTGTAACAGAATCATTGTTTCACAGCCATGAAATAAATAATTTTGTTTTATTGAATAAATGAACTCATTGTTTTTGTACAATCAAATAAGTACAACAATTATCTTTCAAGTTTTAAGGTCGCTAAGGCACGAGTCCATCCTACGTGTAGCATATATCATCAATCATCACAGAGCAGTACCTGAAACATGTGTAAAAATAGGTACGTCAGCATAAAAATGCCGGCGAGTACATAGGTTTTATTGATTTAGGATTCATGACTTATAAGTTTAAAGAAAAAGGGTTTTAATAAAAGTAGTCATGATCCTTGTAAAAGGTTTTCTTTTATAAATCATTTATAAGAAATCAGATGATATAAAATAATAATACATAGGAAAATAAATAAGTAAATAGAATAAGCTTGTATGAAAATATATTGGTTGTAAAACAAATAGTATTTTAAATATACTTTAATTGTTAAAAATAATAATTTTCAGTAGTATATTAAAAGTATACTTTGGATTTATAAATAACATATTAAATTATGTTTTTGGTTTGGAAAATAACATATTAAAACTATGCTTTGGATTGTGAAAATAACATATCAAACTATGTTTTAATGATTAACAAAATATATGTTGGTTTTCGTACAATATCCCATATGAGAGCATATCAAACTATACTTTTAGGAGTATAACTTAATATACAAAAATAATGTGATTTAAGAATTCATTCAGACCTAGTGTATCAAAATACACCTTTGAGACTATAGAAATACCACAAAGGCAATCCATATTTGAATGGAGCAACAAATTGGTTTCAGACATTCCATGACAACAGGAATGGGGTGTCCAATCCTATAGCGCTATATCATACTACCAAACGGTCTGGTGAACAAAAATAAGTACTATTCCAACAATTACTTTCATAATCTTTGAAAAATCAGTGTTTAAACCATAGATAGTCATTTAGTTTGTCAAAAGATAAGTACTAACATGTATAATCAATTATACTTTGAAATCATGAAAATAACAGATAGGTACACATGCTTCACCCCAAAACAGTTGAAAACAGTAAAAGAGGGGACTATGTACTCACTTGAGAGTGCTTAGGAGTCTTGAACAACTACCAAGCAAAGCTAGAGCAGCACGGAATCAAACGGCACCTAATATTGATAACTACATAAATAAACCGGACCTAAATCGGAGGATCAGATAGGATGAGGTCTCGTAAACCAAATGAGTGTGGGAACTCATATGATATGGTTTTACAAGGCCTACGTACTAAAAGGAAACCTAACCTAAGTGCTTACGACCCATTACGACCCGTTTAGGAAGCTTGCGCTACTTTAACGCGTCGTGCGCGCAAAGCGCGTTTGGACCGCCTAACTAGTCCTATGACAAGTATTATATGCCTAAACATGCTTAAATATGTTACATAATCAGTTATGTGACAAAAATTTAGGTTACATATGCTTAATTACCAATTATGTATGAAAAGCGCATTTTGGTAATTTACCTAAGGCATATAAACTACTTATCATATAACTACTTAAACTAGGTGACCATAAGGTATAACCTTGGAAGATTATTCCCTATGCAACTATGGTCACTAAACATGTTTGGTCGGATCCTAATGATCGACCAAACGGGTCGTGTTCGAAAGACTAAGCGGGTGTTTAGTCCGCTTGACTTACGACTCTACACACGCACTAAACTAAAAGTAACGAGCTAAACATGTCGAAACATGTTTAACAAAGTTAGAAAACAGGTTTGGTATTAAAACAAACGGTTTTAATACCCTAGAGTAGTTTGGTTACAAAATACGCGAGAAAACGCATTTTGGCCGAAACTACGACTCGTCACTGAGCCTAGATAATGTGGTAATCGGTAGGTATAGTCACTAGGGACTATAACCATCGTGATTACGCTCACGTTATGAACTTCGCATTGACCATAAACTGGTCAATGCAGAAAGTCAAACAAAGTTTGACTTTAACGCTAAAACGTAAAAGAACGAAAGAATACTTACAACGGGTCCAAGCCTTGAACATTTGAACCCAAAATTTCTCAGGTATGAAGTTCCACAAGGGGATCTTTAACTTAGAGAAGAAGTTGAGAGCAAATGTGTGAAGAAGAAGTGAAGAGGAGGTGGGTATTTATAGGAATTCAAGAACCGTTAGGATCGCTTCTCGAAGATTGAGCTTCGATCTGGATCGTACACATGGGGCACATGGTTTTGGAATACTAGGGATGCCCCAAAACCAGCAAACGGTATTGAAAATGTTACAAAATAGACCCTAAACTTCAAGAGAAGTGCTGAAAATGGACCTTGGGTTGAAAAATGGAATTTCTGCTCAGATGAAGTGCTCGCGTAGCGCCACGGGATAGGCAGAAGTTGCTCGCGCTACGCTAGCATTTGCCAGATACAGAAAAGTTTCAAAAATGACAGTTTTGGTCCCTGCACGTGTTTAAGGCCTTTTTCGATGCGTTTAAACCCCGTTAACCTCATTTCAAGGCTCTAAAATGAAGTTAAAGTATAGGGAACTCAAAACATGCTCAAAAACATCTCGGATGTCGGTTTCTTTGGTCGTACGGTTGCGTTGTTCGGTTAATTACGACGGAAGTCGTAACCGATGCAAAAACGATCCAAATTAAGCGACGAATGAAATTTTATCATGCCAATCACTAAAACATAATATTTTAATGATTACATAAATTTTTGGATGTCCGGATATATTCAGAACGTAAGATGTAGGATCGTACGCTGACCTAATCGAGTCATTCAGAGGTAATCTCCTGTGTTTCAGATGCGGAATTATAAGAAACAATGGTAGAAATAGCTTGTCCTTCACTATAACTGCTTGTTTTATTGATTTGACAACTTTTACAGTTCAAACGTCACACCGGCAGAGCTTCGGTGCGGAAATCAACAACCACCATTACAGATCCGGTCATACAACCACCTATATATAGGGTGTTTGGTTCGCTTATGAGACCAGTGTACACATAAGCGGACCTCATGTGTGTCACAAAAGCGGACCTACTAGCCTTTGACCCTAAAAGCGAACCTATCATACAATGTTCCTATTAGCGCTATGAGCGGACCTAGATCACTAAACACTTACTAACTCGTGTTTTCTCGTATTTTGTGCCCTAGTCTATACAATCCAATGTAAGACTCAATCCTAGACGAAATCAACAGATGTAGTGCACCAACAGACTCCCCCTCAGATGTTGATGGAGTCGACTATCGAGCACTGACGCTGTGTCTTCACATCTTCAGTCTAGATCAGTCTCTGGGCTTCTCTATCTCTCTATCTTCAGACTCCCCCTCTCGATTTACTGGCATTTCTTTGTTCTTCAGTAATATCTTCAGGATCGTTGTCTGACTCTGCACAGGCTTTCAGGATCGATCAACTTGGCTCAAACATAGATCTTCAGGAATCAAAACCTGGCACTCTATCTTTAGTTTCAAGATCAAATCCTGGCTTTCCTGCACATTCTTAACCCAGAAATAAATTTCTTTCACAAACAATTTTTTTTAACAAATAAACGTACACCAATTCAGACTCCCTCTCATGTGCACCAACACTTGATTTCCCCTCAAATCTCTTTCTCTATGATGAACCACTTGAAACTTAGATTATGCAAACATTTAAATTCACACAAACACTTCCTCTCAAATGTTGCTCATCATGTTTAGCACTCGGAATTTTGAAAATCAGCTATTCAACATCAGTTGTCGAAAATCTTTTTGACTTTTTCAAAATTTATGCTAAAACACACTGAAAATCTTTTTTGGATTTTGAAATAACGAAACCTGTAATGCAGTAAAGAAAATATTTACAGACAATATTTTTGTGAGTTCATGTAAGAGGATCATATCAGTTTATGAAACATATCACCAACACCGTTAGGCTTTAAACATTCTAAGTTTTAAACAATTTACCTAGATTGTCAGTATATTGGTCCACTGAAATTTTCACACAAACTTCAAATGATTCGAGATACGATATTAATGTTTTAAAGACTTAAACTTAATTGTGTATCACTCCACTTGAATATACTCCTGTATCCAGATCCCAAATATTCAGTCTTATAGGTGAGTATACCACAGCTGATATCTGTAAAGGGGTAAATGCGAAATCGTGAGAGCTCAGGTCAGAACTTCCGTTCAGCAGAAAGATGACGGCTCGACTTTTGGTGGGTCCCCTTTAGAGGATCTTTTTTACAACAGCAATGACTATCAATTTTATTGTTTCATCGATTTGCTGAGGGCGGCGCTTTTTCAAGCATTTTGCAGAAAGTATTATTCGGGGACTAGGTCAGTATTTCCATACAGCAGAAGTCCCGGGATGATACCCCAGATATCACCGAGTATAAAGACCTAGTATCTCAGAATACGGGACCTTTCAAACAAGATTTCGGGGGTTACCCATATATCCAAGAATAGTTACCCACGAATTAAGCAAGTTCGAATTTAGGTTTATATCTCGTTTCAATTTACTAAATGTGCGAAAACCTACTGACATATCCGTAGTAAAATTGTTTATTACATTTTGACATTACATTTCTTTAGCATGCTGTGATAGCCCACTGATGTACTATCATTTCCTCTTTTCACAACGATACTCATTTTTGATTTTATCATGTTTTTGGCTTTTTTCAAATTTTCAAATGTTTTTGGATTTTCTGAAAAATTTCTTACTCCCCCTAAAATGCAAACACATTTCAAAGGAAAATTTGAAAACAACTAGACTCTGACCCAATTGAAACATAAAATACAAAACAAACTGTACAGAAACTGACAACTGACATCGAATCACATCAATTCGCCATTCACTTGGCATAAACAATCAGAACTCCACCTATCACAAACCATTTTCTCATTTAGATTTCAAAACACTTAAGTTTGTTTTAATCGAAATGACTTTTCCAGAAAATGAGTTTGTGTTGATAAAAACCACTTGTAGGTTTATCATTTTTAAGTACGGGGATGTGGTTCATCATCTTGTCTATCTTTTACCCATATGTAGTAAATCAAGTACAACTTAATGTCCCTGATTTACCATTTGCAATCAAGCAACCTCTAAACCAATTGTAAAAATAACCACTTGTAAAAACACACAATATCACTTGTAGGAATGTTACGTCTACATCACCATTTTACCAATCAGGATGCCGATTCCTGCTTCGCACTTACCAACCTGGAAGCTCCGGCGTAGTCCTTCAACCTGTAAAATCCAAAACACTATTCAAATTCTTTCAAACAAACTATTCAAACACTAGAAAGATGCCGATTCCTGATCCACGATATAAACTTGGGATCTCCGGCATAGTCCTAAGACTATTATGGAAAACAAACATCCATCCAAGTCTTCTCAGACTTGATGGATTTCAACTCCTGAGCAGTAGGGTTGTATGTTGCC
Source organism: Helianthus annuus (assembly GCF_002127325.2). Classification (NCBI taxonomy): domain Eukaryota; kingdom Viridiplantae; phylum Streptophyta; class Magnoliopsida; order Asterales; family Asteraceae; genus Helianthus; species Helianthus annuus. The sequence continues at coordinate 43,479,962 of NC_035446.2, read as the reverse complement.
TTTTTCGTTGCATAAAAATCTTTAACCCCCTTTGCCCTTCCACTTAACATTTTCCCAAATATCTTTTTACCATTCCCGTTGAATGTTTTCTCGACATCAAAATCTTTTTTCTCATTGTAAAACTGATTTGAAATCTCAGTTTTTCCAACTTTCTTTTTAACTTCCTCAAACTTCAGTGATGGAAACTCTTCATCATTCACTGAAATTTTCTCCTCAACCTGTGGCTCTTCTGGCTTTGTGGAACCAGATTCATCGCCTACATATCACATCAACCTTTTTAACAACCCACACTTGGTTGTCTTTTTCTTTCTTTTTGTAAAAATTCTTTTCCGAACACTCACCAACATCAAATTTTGAATTTTCAAAAATTTTAAGTCTATTGGTTGGTAGTTCAATATTGACAACTTTTTCTTTCAATTTCTGAGAAACTCCCTGTTTTGTTTTTGCATTTGCAGAACAGTTCCATGCAATGTGACCAGTTTCATTGCATCTGTAATAGGTACGAGTCTCCCTTTGATAAAACACTTCAGTTTCATTCTTCTTTCGCTCAGCAAGAAACTCTTGGTTTGACTGTCTCCAGAATGGTTTCTTCTGTTCTTCATCTGAGCTTCCACCTGACACAAATTCTGTTTTTGTTTTAGAATTTTTATCATTTTTATAATTTTCTGGTGGAACAAAGCCTAATCCTTTCTTTTTGTAGCTATGATTTTGGTTAGGTTTCTTTTGAAAACCAGAACCAGAATTGTAACCCTTTTTCTTGTTTAGGCGTTGTTGAACTCTAGAAGTATACTTTTTAGGTTTTTCAGTAAGATTTAAATCTTTTATTTTAGAAATATTGATTTCTGTCATTTTGAAAACCTGTTTGATCATATCAAAACGAACACTTCTTATTGGAAACTCTTTGTTGTAATATAATTTGTCAGAACCATTCAAAGTATAAACAACTTCGAATGTTTCATCATTCAAATTTGAATTTGATAACAAAAATTCTAAACTATAAGACCGTTTGACCGACGCATTTGGACTGTTGACTGACGAATTTGACCCTCCAGACTCAGATTTCGACTCGGACTCCTCATCATTATCCAACACCTGATCGACCACCTTTTTAATTAACTCAGACTCATGATCGGTATCGGACGAGGTAAACGTGACATCAATGTTGTCTGGTAAAACATCAGTTGTGTCGGTTTTTAACTTTATATTGACTGCTTTCTCAAGTTGCTCCTCATTTGGTTTCCTAGGAGAATACCCATCCCAAATTGGAGGCGGACACTTGTTATAGCTAACAGTCGGTTTCTTACCACAGTCTTTCTTCTTCTTTGGCTTCTCGTCTTGAAAAGCTTCCAATCCTGCAACAGTTGGGTAAACACGATCAATGAGATAATCAGAAGTAGAATAGCTTAACAATAACCGCCTAATTCTCTCATTTTCGATCTTTTCAGTTTCCAACTCTTGCTTCCATTTGGCACTCTCTTCAATGTAGAAATTGATCGCTTTTTGTTTTGACATCAAAGTTGCATTCATCATTGTCAGTGCATGTTCTCTTTCTGAGTTTGTCGTTTGGAGACCAGTTACTGTTTTGTTCAAGACATCGTACGATTCTTTCACATAATTGAGGTTGAACAGTAACTGCTCCTTCTTCTTCTCGTACTCAGCTATAATGTCGTCTTTTGTTGCACATTCCTTGCAGGCTTCCAAACACTTCTTACAAGGCGTGACGACTTCAACAATCTTCTCAACCTCGATTGTTTTCACAACTTCAATCACCTTTTCTACTTCGATCACCTTTTCTTCTTCTTTCTCAACCTCGGTAATTTTTTCAGCAACACTTTCAACATTCTGAACATCATCTTCAGATTCTTTCTGTTGTTCTCTAGCAGCTCTTTTCTCCTTTAGTTTCTCCATTCGATCTGCAAAATAAACATGAAAACTTTTAGGAGAAAGATGAGTTTCAGCAACATTTATATATTTTTCTTCTTCATCATCACTGCTTTTGTCAACCGGTGATTGATCAAACTCTACATATTTTTCAGAAACAACATCTAATACACCAGAATCAGACGGTGTTTTATCAAATACAACTGCTTTTTCTGAAACCACCTCATTCTGTACACTCTCATCAGAACTCGATAAACTCTCATCTGAACCCTCTGAAATTTCTCCAGATCTTTCTGAAAATTCATCGGTACTTTCTGAATTTCCATCAGAACTATAAGAACTTTCATCAGAAGCAACCGATTTGACAGTTTCACCGATAGACTTCATCCAGGTGGCAAACATGTCTGGCTCCCTCATAATCTTGGCAATGAAGGCTTTAAACTCTCCCTTCTCATCCACAAACATATCCCAACTAAAACCTTCTGGTAGTTTCTCATCATCTTGATCAATTATGCGTGCTGCTATGCCTTCAGATGATATGTAATCACTCCAGCTGAAATCTACCAAACATGCTCTCTTGGGATCTTCAATCTTTCTCCCATGAGCCGTCTGTGGTTCTTGAGATTGACCAACTTGTTGATAGATAGCTTTGCGGTAATAATCATCTTTTCCAAATGGATTCTGTGCTCCCCTAGCTTCTCTTCCCTTGCACTCCCGTTTGAAATGGCCTTTCTCCCTGTATCGAAAACAAGTAACTTTAGATTTATCAAAACCTAAAGTAGATACATGAGCATCAAGAAAGTCATTTCTCCCAGTGATAGTTTTGAACTTCTCAGCACGTCGAAGAACACTTGCAAGACACCATTTGATATCCATGAGTTCCATTTCTTCGGCGTCTATCTGATCGTAATCCTCTTTGGTAAGCATAGGATTTCCGATCCGACCAGCAACAAGACCTTCATAGGATAACAATACAGAACCAAGAAGTGCCATGTGGTCTTTTGCAGTGTCTTCTGAAAAGCTTTGACCTTCTGGAAGATTGAGAGCTCTGTTGCATTGAATCACATATCCATTTCCTGTTTTTGTACTCTGAGACTGAAAACTTGTGTTTATCTCTTTAGGATTTACACTTGGAAATGATGAAAACCCGCTACTACTATTGTTTGAACCCTGATCAGCTTGTCTAATGAATCCCCAGCACTGAATGCAGTTTGTATTTTCGGACTTCTCTTAGACTCAGTGGCTGAAATGCTACCCCTGTAGTACATTTTCACATCTTGTTGACCACTCGAACTATTCATCCTGGTGATCTTTTGCTGTTCCAGATTCTGAGCCTCTAATTTTTCGATAAACTGTCCAATTGTCAGTCCGTCATAAACACCCGTGTTTTTCAATATCATCAAATACGTTCCCCACTCCTTCTGAGGTAACGCATCAGCCAACTTATCCACATACTCTTCACGACTTTTATCAACACCAATCATTGTCAATGATCGCACTAAGTGACAGTATCTTTCAATAGCTTCTTAGTATCCTCTCCTGGTAAGCTGCTAAAAAGATCAAACTCTTTCTTAAGTAATGCCTTTTTGCTTTTAATCATACTCTCACTTCCCTCGAATTTGACTTTAAGAGTATCCCATATCGACTTAGCAGTTTTGTCGTGTTCTAACAGAATGAATATATCTTCTTTAATCGCTTGTTGTAATAAACTGATCATCATTTTCTCCGCTCTGTACATTGCACGTTCTTGATCTGTGAATTCGGATATCTGTTTGATAACATTCACCTCCGTTCTCGGTAACACATACTTCTTCAAGATACATTCCCATGATCTAAGATGATTTGCTTGAACCCAGTTTTCAAATCTGTCCTTCCATCCGTAGTATTCTTCGATACTCATCAATTTCGGGGGTTTCTGGGTGGTTCCCGTCTCGTTTTCTAGATTCATGGCTTGAGCAATCGCAGCTGGTGAAGACGATGTTGCAAACGCGTTGTAAAACTCGGTATCCATAATCACGTTACACGTTTTTCTACACAAGTGACTAATAAGCGAATCAAACAGTTCACAAAGGCGAAACTACAAGTGTCTTGAAAAGCGGACCAGTAATGATCACAAAAGCGAACTGGATGCACTATAAGCGGACCAATTGTAGGATCGAATGACCTTGGAGCGGACCAGGAGACTTTAGAGCGGACCGGTTGATCAATTCGAGTGGACCAGACTATAACCTTTCGAGCGGACCAGACGAAAATCTTTCGAGCGGACCAGAAAACAACTTCTCGAGCGGACCAAAAAACAACTTGGAGCGGACCAGGTGGATTTGGAGCGGACCAAGTGAATTTGTCCTTAAAAGCGAACCTGATGATTGTCTTTCGAGCGGACCAGGTGCAATTTTGGAGCGGACCTATCCTCAAAACGTATCTAAAAGCAGACCTAAAATGATGCCGTAAAAGCGGATCTCAAAGCGAACGTGTTTTTACCCATTTTTAGTTTGTATTTTAGTCTGAAAACTTCAAGGATTTGTCTTTGTACAGTAATACACCTGCTATGCAATTTTGACCCAACTCTGACCATGAAATCTCTTCGAATCAAGAAAAGAAGGTGTAGAAGTAAGAAATAACAACGAATTCCAGCTATATTCTGCAGAGAACCTCCTCCCAGGCTCTGATACCAATTGTAGGATCGTACGCTGACCTAATCGAGTCGTTCAGAGGTAATCTCCTGTGTTTCAGATGCGGAATTATAAGAAACAAAGGTAGAAATAGCTTGTCCTTCACTATAACTGCTTGTTTTATTGATTTGACAACTTTTACAGTTCAAACGTCACACCGGCAGAGCTTCGGTGCGGAAATCAACAACCACCATTACAGATCCGCTCATACAACCACCTATATATAGGGTGTTTGGTTCGCTTATGAGACCAGTGTACACATAAGCGGACCTCATGTGTGTCACAAAAGCGGACCCACTACCCTTTGACCCTAAAAGCGAACCTATCATACAATGTTCCTATTAGCGGACCTAGATCACTAAACACCTACTAACTCGTGTTTTCTCGTATTTTGTGCCCTAGTCTATACAATCCAATGTAAGACTCAATCCTAGACGAAATCAACAGATGTAGTGCACCAACATAAGATATGCGCGAAAATGCAAACTTATGCACTTTTTTGACGCTTTTAGTCCCTGAATGACCAAAAGTTTATTTTTGCGCACCAAACACCTCAAAGCCTATTTCTAAGCTATGTAAAGGATATTTAGGGCATATTAAACTTATGATCAAGTTTCGGAAGGTTCGTTACTATACAAATTGGTATAGTTTCGCAGTTTGACAAAATTAGTCCCTGCGATCGAACAAACTTGATTTCAACACACCAAACCATCCAAAACTTATTTCTAAGTTATGTGGAGGTTATTTAAGGTATGTTAAGCCTATTTCACTATTCCGGAGTGTTTGTTGCATTAAACTGGTTATATTTACGCCTCAGAGCGCGTATAACCTTCTAGAAAGCGATTTAAAGCTTGAAATCGAACCAGAGTTGATATGTGCAAACGCTACACATATTTTTTACAAATCCCAAGTATGAAATACAATATTTCATTGGTTTGGCATTTGTTTGATGGTTGAAGTGACACAGGTGTCACAGTCTCCCCTACTTCAGGAAATTTCGTCCCGAAATTTATCTTAGAGAAAACTTGTGAAGACAACTGTGACGGTTTCGCTTTCAAATAAATCCATTGAACCCTTAAGTAAAACTCTGGGCCATTTTAGGATTTTTAGCGAAATTGCCAACCCTCAAAGTGAAGTCCTTGTAGTAACAAAACATGGAGTTTCGAACTATGGACGGAAGAACGTTTCTCATGAAGATTTATCATAGGAAACTTGTGTGTGCATGAAATCAGAATTGGGGAGTGTAAGATAAAATGACATTGGTCGAAGTCCAAGACTTCTCCCGTATCATTACTCTTGTCACTATAGGTCTTAACACATGACAAAACTTCCTGTGGTTTCTGTGCACTGAATTCCATAATTATGTAGGCCTCCATAATTACGTAATTCCTTGCACAGTCCGCACAGTTCATTTCATAATGCGTAGAGGAAAATCAATTGAATAAACATGAAGCGACTTGACTAGACCACCAAAGGATCTTTTTAACTAGATCAACGAACAATCTTTTTAACTAGATCAACACATGATCTTCTTAACTAGACCGTCGTACGATCTCCTTAAATAGACCACTTAAAGGGATCTTTTCAATTATATCATCACATGATATTCCTAACCAGATTTTCAAATGAATCTGTTTAACTAGACCACTCAAGGGGTCCAATATTTGAATAGCACTTTAAAACCCAAGGGACTTTAACTACAACGTAGAAGTCCATTAAGGATTCAAGATAGTACCTTTAGATATCCTGCTATGAATCCCTCATATGAGATACGGAAGATTCTATGAGGATTTGGATGGATCACACAAAAGCATAAAAGGGAACACATAAGCACATAATCACATAATTGATTAGCTTAATTATTAATTTGTTATCTTTGGACATGGATATTTAAAGCACACCAGGAATCTAATTCGTGGATTTCATTTGGTACTTTAAACATAAGAATCTAATTATGGAGATAAAAAGATCTTAATAGGAATTCGGATTTATCCTTATTGAATCGTGATATACATATTAAGGCATACGAATAATTCAATTAAGGGCTTCGATTTGAGAGATAATCATCCATAAAGATCTAATTGTGAAGATAAAAAGATCCTATATGGATTTTGGAATTTGTATAACGAGAGGTGCTTCGACACCTTGCACTAGGCGTGCTTAAGTCGATACACAAGGTAGAAAGTTCATGAGGTTGAGGTACTAGATATGCCAAGGCGACAAATGAAGCAGAGTTTGAAGGTTGAGCAGCAGCAGGACTTGTAACAGCTTTGCTTTGGATTGCAAAGCGGAACATGTTAACCAAATGTCCCCATCGTCCATCGTGGGTACATTTGAAACAAGGTATTTGATTCGGATGACGACGGTGGAATTGATTGCTCTAAGGAGCGGTTCCCTTGTATGGCTTCATCCATGAGACGAGTCACAGTGACAGCTAAGTCGACGGCCTTCTGGTAGTACGACGCCTAATTGATGGACAATTGCAGCACCAAGTTCGGACATTGTTGTTGCGATGAAGAGGCACCATGAAGAAAATGGGAGACACGGGAGGAAACAAGGGAAGTGAAAACAGAATAACAATGCATAAAATTGCGATCATTTGTTTGTTACCTAAGGCAAACAAATGAGACGGTGACTAATCAAAGTAAATGGGTCAATATAATGTATCGCAAAGACATGCTCGCCTATAAGTGGACACTCACCCCAAGAGTTCCCAGGTAAGAGTGACTGGTCTGATACTGCGGATTTGTACGAACACTCTAGCCTTAGACAGAAGACCCAGGGTACAGGCACCCACTCTTCCAGTTTGCACGTGTTCACATTATCTAGACCCAAACTTTGACGAGATTTTGAAAACTCAAAAGGCACTAAGCCAAATATGAGTCAAACTGGAAGGGTTCAAAACCTTATAACAAAGGGTTCAAAACCTAGTAATCAATCATCCTAGAACAGATGATTAGTTTTCAAAGCGGAACCGAATTTTGTATTCTCATTGTGGTTATCACCTAAGGATAGGCGACGATATTGTTTTGTAAAACTAAACACAAGATAACTTGTGTTAGGGTCCTAGGAAGGTTATAGTCTAGGTCAAAGCATTACCAATAACCTAATTCCCTATAACCATTGGCTCTGATACCAACTTTTCTGTCACACCCCGACCACGTAAAACAACAAAACGTGGCGGAAACGTCGGGGAGTGTTGTAACAGAATCATTGTTTCACAACCATGAAATAAATAATTTTGTTTTATTGAATAAATGAACTCATTGTTTTTATACAATCAAATAAGTACAACAATTATCTTTCAAGTTTTAAGGTCGCTAAGGCACGAGTCCATCCTACGTGTAGCATATATCATCAATCATCACAGAGCAGTACCTGAAACATGTGTAAAAATAGGTACGTCAGCATAAAAATGCCGGCGAGTACATAGGTTTTATTGATTTAGGATTCATGACTTATAAGTTTATAGAAAAAGGGTTTTAATAAAAGTAGTCATGATCCTTGTAAAAGGTTTTCTTTTATAAATCATTTATAAGAAATCAGATGATATAAAATAATAATACATAGGAAAATAAATAAGTAAATAGAATAACCTTGTATGAAAATATATTGGTTGTAAAACAAATAGTATATTAAATATACTTTAATTGTTAAAAATAATAACTTTTAGTAGTATATTAGAAGTATACTTTGGATTTATAAATAACATATTAAATGTTGTTTTTGGTTTGGAAAATAACATATTAAAACTATGCTTTGGATTGTGAAAATAACATATCAAACTATGTTTTAATGATTAACCAAATATATGTTGGTTTTTGTACAATATCCCATATAAGAGCATATCAAACTATACTTTTAGGAGTATAACTTAATATACAAAAATAATGTGATTTAAGAATTCATTCAGACCGAGTGTATCAAAATACACCTTTGAGACAATAGAAATACCACAAAGGCAATCCCTATTTGGATGGAGCAAAAAATTGGTTTTAGACATTCCATGACAACAGGAATGGGGTGTCAAATCCTATAGCGCTATATCATACTACCAACCGGTCTGGTGAACAAAAATAAGTACTATTCCAACAATTAATTTCATAATCTTTGAAAAATCAGTGTTTAAACCATAGATAGTCATTTAGTTTGTCAAAAGATAAGTACTAACATGTATAATCAATTATACTTTGAAATCATGAAAATACCAGATAGGTACACATGCTTCACCCAAAAACAGTAAAAGAGGGGACTATGTACTCACTTGAGAGTGCTTAGGAGTCTTGAACAACTACCAGGCAAAGCTAGAGGAGCACGGAATCAAACGGCACCTAATATTGATAACTACATAAATAAACCGGACCTAAATCGGAGGATCGGATAGGATGAGGTCTCGTAAACCAAATGAGTGTGGGAACTCATATGATATGGCATTACAAGGCCTACCTACTAAAAGGAAACCTAACCTAAGTGCTTACGACCCATTACGACCCGTTTAGGAAGCTTGCGCTACTTTAACGCGTCGTGCGCGCAAAGCGCGTTTGGACCGCCTAACTAGTCCTATGACAAGTATTATATGCCTAAACATGTTTAAATATGTTACATAATCAGTTATGTGACAAAAATTTAGGTTACATATGCTTAATTACCAATTATGTATGAAGAGGGCATTTTGGTAATTTACCTAAGTCATATAAACTACTTATCATATAACTACTTAAATTAGGTGACCATAAGGTATAACCTTGGAAGATTATTCCCTATGCAACTATGGTCACTAAACATATTTGGTCGGATCCTAATGATCGACCAAACGGGTCGTGTTCGAAAGACTAAGCGGGTGTTTAGTCCACTTGACTTACGACTCTACACAAGCACTAAACTAAAAGTGACGAGCTAAACATGTCGAAACATGTTTAACAAAGTTAGAAAACAGGTTTGGTATTAAAACAAACAGTTTTAATACCCTAGAGTAGTTTGGTTACAAAATACGCGAGAAAACGCATTTTGGCCGAAACTACGACTCGTCACTGAGCCTAGATAACGTGGTAATCGGTAGGTATAGTCACTAGGGACTATAACCATCGTGATTACGCTCACGTTATGAACTTCGCATTAACCATAAACTGGTCAATGCAGAAAGTCAAACAAAGTTTGACTTTAACGCTAAAACATAAAAGAACGAAAGAATACTTACAACGGGTCCAAGCCTTGAACATTTGAACCCAAAATTTTTCAGGTATGAAGTTCCACAAGGGGATCTTCAACTTAGAGAAGAAGTTGAGAGCAAATGTGTGAAGAAGAAGTGAAGAGGAGGTGGGTATTTATAGGAATTCAAGAACCGTTAGGATCGTGTCTCAAAGATTGAGCTTCGATCTGGATCGTACACATGGGGCACATGGTTTTGGAATACTAGGGATGCCCCAAAACCAGCAAACGGTATTGAAAATGTTACAAAATAGACCCTAAACTTCAAGAGAAGTGCTGAAAATGGACCTTGGGTTGCAAAAATGGAGTTTCTACCCAGATGAAGTGCTCGCGTAGCGCCACGGGATAGGCAGAAGTTGCTCGCGCTACGCTAGCATGTGCCAGATACAGAAAAGTTTCAAAAATGACAGTTTTGGTCCCTGCACGTGTTTAAGGCCTTTTTCGATGCGTTTAAACCCCGTTAACCTCATTTCAAGGCTCTAAAATGAAGTTAAAGTATAGGGAACTCAAAACATGCTCAAAAACATCTCGGATGTCGGTTCGTTTGGTCGTACGGTTGCGTTGTTCGGTTAATTACGACGGAAGTCGTAACCGACGCAAAAACGATCCAAATTAAGCGACGAATGAAATTTTATCATGCCAATCACTAAAACATAATATTTTAATGATTACATAAATTTTTGGATGTCCGGATGTATTCAGAACGTAATATATGCGCGAAAATGCAAACTTATGCACTTTTTTGACGCTTTTAGTCCCTAAATGACCAAAAGTTTATTTTTGCGCACCATACACCTCAAAGCCTATTTCTAAGCTATGTAATGGATATTTAGGGCATATTAAACTTATGATCAAGTTCCGGAAGGTTCATTACTATACAAATTGGTATAGTTTCGCAGTTTGACACAATTAGTCCCTGCGATTGAACAAACTTGATTTCAACACACCAAACCATCCAAAACTTATTTCTAAGTTATGTGGAGGTTATTTAAGGTATGTTAAGCCTATTTCACTATTCCGGAGTGTTTGTTGCATTAAACTGGTTATATTTACGCCTCAGAGCGCGTATAACCTTCCAGAAAGCGATTTAAAGCTTGAAATCGAACCAGAGTTGATATGTGCAAACGATACACATATTTTTAACAAATCCCAAGTATGAAATACAATATTTCATTGGTTTGGCATTTGTTTGATGGTTGAAGTGACACAGGTGTCACAGTCTCCCCTACTTCAGGAAATTTCGTCCCGAAATTTATCTTAGAGAAAACTTGTGAAGACAACTGTGACGGTTTCTCTTTCAAATAAATCCATTGAACCCTTAAGTAAAACTCTGGGCCACTTTAGGATTTTTAGCGAAATTGCCAACCCTCAAAGTGAAGTCCTTGTAGTAACAAAACATGGAGTTTCGAACTATGGACGGAAGAACGTTTCTCATGAAGATTTATCATAGGAAACTTGTGTGTGCATGAAATCAGAATTGGGGAGTGTAAGATAAAATGACATTGGTCGAAGTCCAAGAATTCTCCCCTATCATTACTCTTGTCACTATAGGTCTTAACACATGACAAAACTTCCTGTGGTTTCTGTGCACTGAATTCCATAATTATGTAGGCCCCTATAATTACGTAATTCCTTGCACAGTCCGCACAGTTCATTTCATAATGCGTAGGGGAAAATCAATTGAATAAACATGAAGCGACTTGACTAGACCACCAAAGGATCTTTTTAACTAGATCAACGAACGATCTTTTTAACTAGATCAACACATGATCTTCTTAACTAGACCGTCGTACGATCTCCTTAAATAGACCACTTAAAGGGATCTTTTCAATTATATCATCACATGATATTCCTAACCAGATAATCAAATGAATCTGTTTAACTAGACCACTCAAGGGGTCCAATATTTAAATAGTACTTTAAAACCCAAGGGACTTTAACTACAACGTAGAAGTTCATTAAGGATTCAAGATAGTACCTTTAGATATCCTGCTATGAATCCCTCATATGAGATACAGAAGATTCTATGAGGATTTGGATGGATCACACAAAAGCATAAAAGGGAACACATAAGCATATAATCACATAATTGATTATCTTGATTATTAATTTGTTATCTTTGGACATGGATATTTAAAGCACACCAGGAATCCAATTCGTGGATTTCATTTGGTACTTTAAACATAAGAATCTAATTATGGAGATAAAAAGATCTTAATAGGAATTCGGATTTATCCTTATTGAATGGTGATATACGTATTAAGGCATACGAATAATTCAATTAAGGGCTTCGATTTGAGCGATAATCATCCATAAAGATCTAATTGTGAAGATAAAAAGATCCTGTATGGATTTTGGAATTTGTGTAACGAGAGGTGCTTCGACACCTTGCACTAGGCGTGCTTAAGTCGATACACAAGGTAGAAAGTTCATGAGGTTGAGGTACTAGATATGCCAAGGTGACATATGAAGCAGAGTTTGAAGGTTGAGCAGCAGCAGGATTTGTAACAGCTTTGCTTTGGATTGCAAAGCGGCACATGTTAACCAAATATCCCCGTCGTCCACCGTGGGTACATTTGAAACAAGGTATTTGATTCGGATGACGATGGTGGAATTGATTGCTCTAAGGAGCGGTTCCCTTGTATGGCTTCATCCATGAGACGAGTCATAGTGACAGCTAAATCGACGGCCTTCTGGTAGTACGACGCCTAATTGATGGACAATTGCAGCACCAAGTTCGGTCATTGTTGTTGCGAAGAAGAGGCACCATGAAGAAAATGGGAGACACGGGAGGAAACAAGGGAAGTGAAAACAGAATAACAATGCATAAAATTGCGATCATTTGTTTGTTACCTAAGGCAAACAAATGAGACGGTGACTAATCAAAGTAAATGGGTCAATATAATGTATCGCGAAGACATGCTCGCCTATAAGTGGACACTCACCCCAAGGGTTCCCAGGTAAGAGTGACTGGTCTGATACTGCGGATTTGTACGAACACTCTAGCCTTAGACAGAAGACCCAGGGTACAGGCACCCACTCTTCCAGTTTGCATGTGTTCACATTATCTAGACCCAAACTTTGACGAGATTTTGAAAACTCAAAAGGCACTAAGCCAAATATGAGTCAAACTGGAAGGGTTCAAAACCTTATAACAAAGGGTTCAAAACCTAGTAATCAATCATCCTAGAACAGATGATTAGTTTTCAAAGCGGAACCGAATTTTGTATTCTCATTGTGGTTATCACCTAAGGATAGGCGACGGTATTGTTTTGTAAAACTAAACACAAGATAACTTGTGTTAGGGTCCTAGGAAGGTTATAGTCTAGGTCAAAGCATTACTAATAACCTAATTCCCTATAACCATTAGCTCTGATACCAACTTTTCTGTCACACACCGACCACGTAAAACAACAAAACGTGGCGGAAACGTCGGGGTGTGTTGTAACAGAATCATTGTTTCACAACCATGAAATAAATAATTTTGTTTTATTGAATAAATGAACTCATTGTTTTTATACAATCAAATAAGTACAACAATTATCTTTCAAGTTTTAAGGTCGCTAAGGCACGAGTCCATCCTACGTGTAGCATATATCATCAATCATCACAGAGCAGTACCTGAAACATGTGTAAAAATAGGTACGTCAGCATAAAAATGCCGGCGAGTACATAGGTTTTATTGATTTAGGATTCATGACTTATAAGTTTAAAGAAAAAGGGTTTTAATAAAAGTAGTCATGATCCTTGTAAAAGGTTTTCTTTTATAAATCATTTATAACAAATCAGATGATATAAAATAATAATACATAGGAAAATAAATAAGTAAATAGAATAACCTTGTATGAAAATATATTGGTTGTAAAACAAATAGTATATTAAATATACTTTTATTGTTAAAAATAATAACTTTTAGTAGTATATTAAAAGTATACTTTGGATTTATAAATAACATATTAAATTATGTTTTTGGTTTGGAAAATAACATATTAAAACTATGCTTTGGATTGTGAAAATAACATATCAAACTATGTTTTAATGATTAACAAAATATATGTTGGTTTTTGTACAATATCCCATATGAGAGCATATCAAACTATACTTTTAGGAGTATAACTTAATATACAAAAATAATGTGATTTAAGAATTCATTCAGACCTAGTGTATCAAAATACACCTTTGAGACTATAGAAATACCACAAAGGCAATCCCTATTTGGATGGAGCAACAAATTGGTTTCAGACATTCCATGACAACAGGAACGGGGTGTCCAATCCTATAGCGCTATATCATACTACCAACCGGTCTGGTGAACAAAAATAAGTACTATTCCAACAATTAATTTCATAATCTTTGAAAAATCAGTGTTTAAACCATAGATAGTCATTTAGTTTGTCAAAAGATAAGTACTAACATGTATAATCAATTATACATTGAAATCATGAAAATAACATATAGGTACACATGCTTCACCCCAAAACAGTTGAAAACAGTAAAAGAGGGGAATATGTACTCACTTGAGAGTGCTTAGGAGTCTTGAACAACTACCAAGCAAAGCTAGAGGAGCACGGAATCAAACGGCACCTAATATTGATAACTACATAAATAAACCGGACCTAAATCGGAGGATCGGATAGGATGAGGTCTCGTAAACCAAATGAGTGTGGGAACTCATATGATATGGTTTTACAAGGCCTACGTACTAAAAGGAAACCTAACCTAAGTGCTTACGACCCATTACGACCCGTTTAGGAAGCTTGCGCTACTTTAACGCGTCGTGCGCGCAAAGCGCGTTTGGACCGCCTAACTAGTCCTATGACAAGTATTATATGCCTAAACATGCTTAAATATGTTACATAATCAGTTTTGTGACAAAAATTTAGGTTACATATGCTTAATTACCAATTATGTATGAAAAGGGCATTTTGGTAATTTACCTAAGGCATATAAACTACTTATCATATAACTACTTAAACTAGGTGACCATAAGGTATAACCTTGGAAGATTATTCCCTATGCAACTATGGTCACTAAAAATGTTTGGTCGGATCCTAATGATCGACCAAACGGGTCGTGTTCGAAAGACTAAGCGGGTGTTTAGTTCGCTTGACTTACGACTCTACACAAGCACTAAACTAAAAGTAACGAGCTAAACATGTCGAAACATGTTTAACAAAGTTAGAAAACAGGTTTGGTATTAAAACAAACGGTTTTAATACCCTAGAGTAGTTTGGTTACAAAATACGCGAGAAAACGCATTTTGGCCGAAACTACGACTCGTCACTGAGCCTAGATAACGTGGTAATCGGTAGGTATAGTCACTAGGGACTATAACCATCGTGATTACGCTCACGTTATGAACTTCGCATTGACGATAAACTGGTCAATGCAGAAAGTCAAACAAAGTTTGATTTTAACGCTAAAACGTAAAAGAACGAAAGAATACTTACAACGGGTCCAAGCCTTGAACATTTGAACCCAAAATTTCTCAGGTATGAAGTTCCACAAGGTGATCTTTAACTTAGAGAAGAAGTTGAGAGCAAATGTGTGAAGAAGAAGTGAAGAGGAGGTGGGTATTTATAGGAATTCAAGAACCGTTAGGATCGCTTCTCGAAGATTGAGCTTTGATCTGGATCATACACATGGGGCACATGGTTTTGGAATACTAGGGATGCCCTAAAACCAGCAAACGGTATTGAAAATGTTACAAAATAGACCCTAAACTTCAAGAGAAGTGCTGAAAATGGACCTTGGGTTGCAAAAATGGAATTTCTGCCCAGATGAAGTGCTCGCGTAGCGCCACGGGATAGGCAGAAGTTGCTCGCGCTACGCTAGCATGTGCCAGATACAGAAAAGTTTCAAAAATGACAGTTTTGGTCCCTGCACGTGTTTAAGGCCTTTTTCGATGCGTTTAAACCCCGTTAACCTCATTTCAAGGCTCTAAAATGAAGTTAAAGTATAGGGAACTCAAAACATGCTCAAAAACATCTCGGATGTCGGTTCGTTTGGTAGTACGGTTGCGTTGTTCGGTTAATTACGATGGAAGTCGTAACCGACGCAAAAACGATCCAAATTAAGCGACGAATGAAATTTTATCATGCCAATCACTAAAACATAATATTTTAATGATTACATAAATTTTTGGATGTCCGGATGTATTCAGAACGTAAGATGTAGGATCGTACGCTGACCTAATCGAGTCGTTCAGAGGTAATCTCCTGTGTTTCAGATGCGGAATTATAAGAAACAAAGGTAGAAATAGCTTGTCCTTTACTATAACTGCTTGTTTTATTGATTTGACAACTTTTACAGTTCAAACGTCACACCGGCAGAGCTTCGGTGCGGAAATCAACAACCACCATTACAGATCCGCTCATACAACCACCTATATATAGGGTGTTTGGTTCGCTTATGAGACCAGTGTACACATAAGCGGACCTCATGTGTGTCACAAAAGCGGACCTATTACCCTTTGACCCTAAAAGCGAACCTATCATACAATGTTCCTATTAGCGGACCTAGATCACTAAACACCTACTAACTCGTGTTTTCTCGTATTTTGTGCCCTAGTCTATACAATCCAATGTAAGACTCAATCCTAGACGACATCAACAGATGTAGTGCACCAACAGACTCCCCCTCAGATGTTGATGGAGTCGACTATCGAGCACTGACGCTGTGTCTTCACATCTTCATTCTAGATCAGTCTCTGGGCTTCTCTATCTCTCTATCTTCAGACTCCCCCTCTTGATTTACTGGCATTTCTTTGTTCTTCAGTAATATCTTCAGGATCGTTGTCTGACTCTGCACAGGCTTTCAGGATCGATCAACTTGGCTCAAACATAGATCTTCAGGAATCAAAACCTGGCACTCTATCTTTAGTTTCAAGATCAAATCCTGGCTTTCCTGCACATTCTTAACCCAGAAATAAATTTCTTTCACAAACAATTTTTTTTAACAAATAAACGTACACCAATTCAGACTCCCTCTCATGTGCACCAACACTTGATTTCCCCTCAAATCTCTTTCTCTATGATGAACCACTTGAAACTTAGATTATGCAAACGTTTAAATTCACACAAACACTTCCTCTCAAATGTTGCTCATCATGTTTAGCACTCGGAATTTTGAAAATCAGCTATTCAACATCAGTTGTCGAAAATCTTTTTGACTTTTTCAAAATTTATGCTAAAACACACTGAAAATCTTTTTTGGATTTTGAAATAACGAAACCTGTAATGCAGTAAAGAAAATATTTACGGACAATATTTTTGTGAGTTCGTGTAAGAGGATCATATCAGTTTATGAAACATATCACCAACACCGTTAAGCTTTAAACATTCTAAGTTTTAAACAATTTACCTAGATTGTCAGTATATTGGTCCACTGAAATTTTCACACAAACTTCAAATGATTCGAGATACGATATTAATGTTTTAAAGACTTAAACTTAATTGTGTATCACTCCACTTGAATATACTCCTGTATCCAGATCCCAAATATTCAGTCTTACAGGTGAGTATACCACAGCTGATATATGTAAAGGGGTAAATGCGAAACCGTGAGAGCTCAGGTCAGAACTTCCGTTCAGCAGAGAGATGACGGCTCGACTTTTGGTGGGTCCCCTTTAGAGGATCTTTTTTACAACAGCAATGACTATCAATTTTATTGTTTCATCGATTTGCTGAGGGCGGCGCTTTTTCAAGCATTTTGCAGAAAGTATTATTCGGGGACTAGGTCAGTATTTCCATACAACAGAAGTCCCGGGATGATACCACAGATATCACTGAGTATAAAGACCTAGTATCTCAGAATACGGGACCTTTCAAACAAGATTTCGGGGGTTACCCATATATCCAAAAATAGTTACCCACGAATTAAGCAAGTTCGAATTTAGGTTTATATCTCGTTTCAATTTACTAAATGTGCGAAAACCTACTGACATATCCGTAGTAAGATTGTTTATTACATTTTGACATTACATTTCTTTAGCGTGCTGTGATAGTCCACTGATGTACTATCATTTCCTCTTTTCACAACGATACTCATTTTTGATTTTATCATGTTTTTGGCTTTTTTCAAATTTTCAAATGTTTTTGGATTTTCTGAAAAATTTCTTACTCCCCCTAAAATGCAAACACATTTCAAAGGAAAATTTGAAAACAACTAGACTCTGACCCAATTGAAACATAAAATACAAAACAAACTGTACAGAAACTGACAACTGACATCGAATCACATCAATTCGCCATTCACTTGGCATAAACAATCAGAACTCCCCCTATCACAAACCGTTTTCTCATTTAGATTTCAAAACACTTAAGTTTGTTTTAATCGAAATGACTTTCCCGGAAAATGAGTTTGTGTTGATAAAAACCACTTGTAGGTTTATCATTTTTAAGTACGGGGATGTGGTTCATCATCTTGTCTATCTTTTACCCATATGTAGTAAATCAAGTACAACTTAATGTCCCTGATTTACCATTTGCAATCAAGCAACCTCTAAACCAATTGTAAAAATAACCACTTGTAAAAACACACAATATCACTTGTAGGAATGTTACGTCTACATCACCATTTTACCAATCAGGATGCCGATTCCTGCTTCGCACTTACCAACCTGGAAGCTCCGGCGTAGTCCTTCAACCTGTAAAATCCAAAACACTATTCAAATTCTTTCAAACAAACTATTCAAACACTAGAAAGATGCCGATTCCTGATCCACGATATAAACTTGGGATCTCCGGCATAGTCCTAAGACTATTATGGAAAACAAACATCCATCCAAGTCTTCTCAGACTTGTTGGATTTCAACTCCTGAGCAGTAGGGTTGTATGTTGCCTTTTTCGTTGCATAAAAATCTTTAACCCCCTTTGCCCTTCCACTTAACATTTTCCCAAATATCTTTTTAACATTCCCGTTGAATGTTTTCTCGACATCAAAATCTTTTTTCTCATTGTAAAACTGATTTGAAATCTCAGTTTTCCAACTTTCTTTTTAACTTCCTCAAACTTCAGTGATGGAAACTCTTCATCATTCACTGAAATTTTCTCCTCAACCTATGGCTCTTCTGGCTTTGTGGAACCAGATTCATCGCCTACATTCACATCAACCTTTTTAACAACCCACACTTGGTTGTCTTTTTCTTTCTTTTTGTAAAAATTCTTTTCCGAACACTCAGCAACATCAAATTTTGAATTTTCAAAAATTTTAAGTCTATTGGTTGGTAGTTCAATATTGACAACTTTTTCTTTCAATTTCTGAGAAACTCCCTGTTTTGTTTTTGCATTTGCAGAACAGTTCCATGCAATGTGACCAGTTTCATTGCATCTGTAACAGGTACGAGTCTCCCTTTGATAAAACACTTCAGTTCCATTCTTCTTTCGCTCAGCAAGAAACTCTTGGTTTGACTTTCTCCAGAATGGTTTCTTCTGTTCTTCATCTGAGCTTCCACCTGACACAAATTCTGTTTTTGTTTTAGAATTTTTATCATTTTTATAATTTTCTGGTGGAACAAAGCCTAATCCTTTCTTTTTGTAGCTACGATTTTGGTTAGGTTTCTTTTGAAAACCAGAACCAGAATTGTAACCCTTTTTCTTGTTTAGGCGTTGTTGAACTCTAGAAGTATACTTTTTAGGTTTTTCAGTAAGATTTAAATCTTTTATTTTAGAAATATTGATTTCTGTCATTTTGAAAACCTGTTTGATCATATCAAAACGAACACTTCTTATTGGAAACTCTTTGTTGTAATATAATTTGTCAGAACCATTCAAAGTATAAACAACTTCGAATGTTTCATCATTCAAATTTGACTTTGATAACAAAAATTCTAAACTATAAGACCGTTTGACCGACGAATTTGGACTGTTGACTGGCGAATTTGACCCTCCAGACTCAGATTTCGACTCAGACTCCTCATCATTATCCAACACCTGATCGACCACCTTTTTAATTAACTCAGACTCATGATCGGTATCGGACGAGGTAAACGTGACATCAATGTTGTCTGGTAAAACATCAGTTGTGTCGGTTTTTAACTTTATATTGACTGCTTTCTCAAGTTGCTCCTCATTTGGTTTCCTAGGAGAATACCCATCCCAAATTGGAGACGGACACTTGTTATAGCTAACAGTCGGTTTCTTACCACAGTCTTTCTTCTTCTTTGGCTTCTCGTCTTGAAAAGCTTCCAATCCTGCAACAGTTGGGTAAACACGATCAATGAGATAATCAGAAGTAGAATAGCTTAACAATAACTGCCTAATTCTCTCATTTTCGATCTTTTCAGTTTCCAACTCTTGCTTCCATTTGGCACTCTCTTCAATGTAGAAATTGATCGCTTTTTGTTTTGACATCAAAGTTGCATTCATCATTGTCAGTGCCTGTTCTCTTTCTGAGTTTGTCGTTTGGAGACCAGTTACTGTTTTGTTCAAGACATCGTACGATTCTTTCACATAATTGAGGTTGAATAGTAACTGCTCCTTCTTCTTCTCGTACTCAGCTATAATGTCGTCTTTTGTTGCACATTCCTTGCAGGCTTCCAAACACTTCTTACAAGGCGTGACGACTTCAACAATCTTCTCAACCTCGATTGTTTTCACAACTTCAATCACCTTTTCTACTTCGATCACCTTTTCTTCTTCTTTCTCAACCTCAGTAATTTTTTCAGCAACACTTTCAACATTCTGAACATCATCTTCAGATTCTTTCTGTTGTTCTCTAGCAGCTCTTTTCTCCTTTAGTTTCTCCATTCGATCTGCAAAATAAACATGAATACTTTTAGGAGAAAGATGAGTTTCAGCAACATTTATATATTTTTCTTCTTCATCATCACTACTTTTGTCAACCGACGATTGATCAAACTCTACAGATTTTTCAGAAATAACATCTGATACACCAGAATCAGACGGTGTTTTATCAAATACAACTGCTTTTTCTGAAACCACCTCATTCTGTACACTCTCATCAGAACTCAATAAACTCTCATCTGAACCCTCTGAAATTTCTCCAGATCTTTCTGAAAATTCATCGGTACTTTCTGAATTTCCATCAGAACTATAAGAACTTTCATCAGAAGCAACCGATTTGACAGTTTCACCGATAGACTTCATCCAGGTGGCAAACATGTCTGGCTCCCTCATAATCTTGGCAATGAAGGCTTTAAACTCTCCCTTCTCATCCACAAACATATCCCAACTAAAACCTTCTGGTAGTTTCTCATCATCTTGATCAATTATGCGTGCTGCTATGCCTTCAGATGATATGTAATCACTCCAGCTGAAATCTACCAAACATGCTCTCTTGGGATCTTCAATCTTTCTCCCATGAGCCGTCTGTGGTTCTTGAGATTGACCAACTTGTTGATAGATAGCTTTGCGGTAATAATCATCTTTTCCAAATGGATTCTGTGCTCCGCTAGCTTCTCTTCCCTTGCACTCCCGTTTGAAATGGCCTTTCTCCCTGCATCGAAAACAAGTAACTTTAGATTTATCAAAACCTAAAGTAGATACATGAGCATCAAGAAAGTCATTTATCCCAGTGATAGTTTTGAACTTCTCAGCACGTCGAAGAACACTTGCAAGACACCATTTGATATCCATGAGTTCCATTTCTTCGGCGTCTATCTGATCGTAATCCTCTTTGGTAAGCAGAGGATTTCCGATACGACCAGCAACAAGACCTTCATAGGATAACAATACAGAACCAAGAAGTGCCATGTGGTCTTTTGCAGTGTCTTCTGAAAAGCTTTGACCTTCTGGAAGATTGAGAGCTATGTTGCATTGAATCACATATCCATTTCCTGTTTTTGTACTCTGAGACTGAAAACTTGTGTTTGTCTCTTTAGGATTTACACTTGGAAATGATGAAAACCCGCTGCTACTATTGTTTGAACCTTGATCAGCTTTGTCTAATGAATCCCCAGCACTGAATGCAGTTTGTATTTTCGGACTTCTCTCAGACTCAGTGGCTGAAATGCTACCCCTGTAGTATATTTTCACATCTTGTTGACCACTCGAACTATTCATCCTGGTGATCTTTTGCTGTTCCAGATTCTGAGCCTCTAATTTTTCGATAAACTGTCCAATTGTCAGTCCGTCATAAACACCCGTGTTTTTCAATATCATCAAATACGTTCCCCACTCCTTCTGAGGTAACGCATCAGCCAACTTATCCACATACTCTTCACGACTTTTATCAACACCAATCATTGTCAATGATCGCACTAAGTGACAGTATCTTTCAATAGCTTCTTAGTATCCTCTCCTGGTAAGCTGCTAAAAAGATCAAACTCTTTCTTAAGCAATGCCTTTTTGCTTTTAATCATACTCTCACTTCCCTCGAATTTGACTTTAAGAGCATCCCATATCGACTTAGCAGTTTTGTCGTGTTCTAACAGAATGAATATATCTTCTTTAATCGCTTGTTGTAATAAACTGATCATCATTTTCTCCGCTCTGTACATTGCACGTTCTTGATCTGTGAATTCGGATATCTGTTTGATAACATTCACCTCCGTTCTCGGTAACACATACTTCTTCAAGATACATTCCCATGATCTAAGATGATTTGCTTGAACCCAGTTTTCAAATCTATCCTTCCATCCGTAGTATTCTTCGATACTCATCAATTTCGGGGGCAGTGCACCAACATAAGATATGCGCGAAAATGCAAACTTATGCACTTTTTTGACGCTTTTAGTCCCTGAATGACCAAAAGTTTATTTTTGCGCACAAAACACCTCAAAGCCTATTTCTAAGCTATGTAAAGGATATTTAGGGCATATCAAACTTATGATCAAGTTCCGGAAGGTTCGTTACTATACAAATTGGTATAGTTTCGCAGTTTGACACAATTAGTCCCTGCGATCGAACAAACTTGATTTCAACACACCAAACCATCCAAAACTTATTTCTAAGTTATGTGGAGGTTATTTAAGGTATGTTAAGCCTATTTCACTATTCCGGAGTGTTTGTTGCATTAAACTGGTTATATTTACGCCTCAGAGCGCGTATAACCTTCCAGAAAGCGATTTAAAGCTTGAAATCGAACCAGAGTTGATATGTGCAAACGATACACATATTTTTTACAAATCCCAAGTATGAAATACAATATTTCATTGGTTTGGCATTTGTTTGATGGTTGAAGTGACACAGGTGTCACAGTCTCCCCTACTTCAGGAAATTTCGTCCCGAAATTTATCTTAGAGAAAACTTGTGAAGACAACTGTGACGGTTTCTCTTTCAAATAAATCCATTGAACCCTTAAGTAAAACTCTGGGCCACTTTAGGATTTTTAGCGAAATTGCCAACCCTCAAAGTGAAGTCCTTGTAGTAACAAAACATGGAGTTTCGATCTATGGACGGAAGAACGTTTCTCATGAAGATTTATCATAGGAAACTTGTGTGTGCATGAAATCAGAATTGGGGGGTGTAAGATAAAATGACATTGGTCGAAGTCCAAGACTTCTCCCGTATCATTACTCTTGTCACTATAGGTCTTAACACATGACAAAACTTCCTGTGGTTTCTGTGCACTGAATTCCATAATTATGTAGGCCTCCATAATTACGAAATTCCTTGCACAGTCCGCACAGTTCATTTCATAATGCGTAGGGGAAAATCAATTGAATAAACATGAAGCGACTTGACTAGACCACCAAAGGATCTTTTTAACTAGATCAACGAACGATCTTTTTAACTAGATCAACACATGATCTTCTTAACTAGACCGTCGTACGATCACCTTAAATAGACCACTTAAAGGGATCTTTTCAATTATATCATCACATGATATTCCTAACCAGATTTTCAAATGAATCTGTTTAACTAGACCACTCAAGGGGTCCAATATTTAAATAGTACTTTAAAACCCAAGGGACTTTAACTACAACGTAGAAGTCCATTAAGGATTCAAGATAGTACCTTTAGATATCCTGCTATGAATCCCTCATATGAGATACAGAAGATTCTATGAGGATTTGGATGGATCACACAAAAGCATAAAAGGGAACACATAAGCACATAATCACATAATTGATTAGCTTGATTATTAATTTGTTATCTTTGGACATGGATATTTAAAGCACACCAGGAATCCAATTCGTGGATTTCATTTGGTACTTTAAACATAAGAATCTAATTATGGAGATAAAAAGATCTTAATAGGAATTTGGATTTATCCTTATTGAATCGTGGTATACGTATTAAGGCATACAAATAATTCAACTAAGGGCTTTGATTTGAGCGATAATCATCCATAAAGATCTTGTGAAGATAAAAAGATCCTATATGGATTTTGGAATTTGTGTAACGAGAGGTGCTTCGACACCTTGCACTAGGCGTGCTTAAGTCGATACACAAGGTAGAAAGTTCATGAGGTTGAGGTACTAGATATTCCAAGGTGACATATGAAGCAGAGTTTGAAGGTTGAGCAGCAACAGGATTTGTAACAGCTTTGCTTTGGATTGCAAAGCGGCACATGTTAACCAAATGTCCCCATCGTCCACCGTGGGTACATTTGAAACAAGGTATTTGATTCGGATGACGACGGTGGAATTGATTGCTCTAAGGAGCGGTTCCCTTGTATGGCTTCATCCATGAGACGAGTCACAGTGACAGCTAAATTGACGGCTTTCTGGTAGTATGACGCCTAATTGATGGACAATTGCAGCACCAAGTTCGGACATTGTTGTTGCGATGAAGAGGCACCATGAAGAAAATGGGAGACACGGGAGGAAACAAGGGAAGTGAAAACAGAATAACAATGCATAAAATTGCGATCATTTGTTTGTTACCTAAGGCAAACAAATGAGACGGTGACTAATCAAAGTAAATGGGTCAATATAATGTATCGCGAAGACATGCTCGCCTATAAGTGGACACTCACCCCAAGAGTTCCCAGGTAAGAGTGACTGGTCTGATACTGCGGATTTGTACGAACACTCTAGCCTTAGACAGAAGACCCAGGGTACAGGCACCCACTCTTCCAGTTTGCACGTGTTCACATTATCTAGACCCAAACTTTGACGAGATTTTGAAAACTCAAAAGGCACTAAGCCAAATATGAGTCAAACTGGAAGGGTTCAAAACCTTATAACAAAGGGTTCAAAACCTAGTAATCAATCATCCTAGAACAGATGATTAGTTTTCAAAGCGGAACCGAATTTTGTATTCTCATTGTGGTTATCACCTAAGGATAGGCGACGGTATTGTTTTGTAAAACTAAACATAAGATAACTTGTGTTAGGGTCCTAGGAAGGTTATAGTCTAGGTCAAAGCATTACTAATAACCTAATTCCCTATAACCATTGGCTTTGATACCAACTTTTCTGTCACACCCCGACCACGTAAAACAACAAAACGTGGCGGAAACGTCGGGGAGTGTTATAACAGAATCATTGTTTCACAACCATGAAATAAATAATTTTGTTTTATTGAATAAATGAACTCATTGTTTTTATACAATCAAATAAGTACAACAATTATCTTTCAAGTTTTAAGGTCGCTAAGGCACGAGTCCATCCTACGTGTAGCATATATCATCAATCATCACAGAGCAGTACCTGAAACATGTGTAAAAATAGGTACGTCAGCATAAAAATGCCGGCGAGTACATAGGTTTCATTGATTTAGGATTCATGACTTATAAGTTTAAAGAAAAAGGGTTTTAATAAAAGTAGTCATGATCCTTGTAAAAGGTTTTCTTTTATGAATCATTTATAAGAAATCAGATGATATAAAATAATAATACATAGGAAAATAAATAAGTAAATAGAATAAGCTTGTATGAAAATATATTGGTTGTAAAACAAATAGTATATTAAATATACTTTAATTGTTAAAAATAATAATTTTCAGTAGTATATTAAAAGTATACTTTGGATTTATAAATAACATATTAAATTATGTTTTTGGTTTGGAAAATAACATATTAAAACTATGCTTTGGATTGTGAAAATAACATATCAAACTATGTTTTAATGATTAACAAAATATATGTTGGTTTTTGTACAATATCCCATATAAGAGCATATCAAACTATACTTTTAGGAGTATAACTTAATATACAAAAATAATGTGATTTAAGAATTCATTGAGACCTAGTGTATCAGAATACACCTTTGAGACTATAGAAATACCACAAAGGCAATCCCTATTTGGATGGAGCAACAAATTGGTTTTAGACATTCCATGACAACAGGAATGGGGTGTCAAATCCTATAGCGCTATATCATACTACCAACCGGTCTGGTGAACAAAAATAAGTACTATTCCAACAATTAATTTCATAATCTTTGAAAAATCAGTGTTTAAACCATAGATAGTCATTTAGTTTGTCAAAAGATAAGTACTAACATGTATAATCAATTATACTTTGAAATCATGAAAATACCAGATAGGTACACATGCTTCACCCCAAAACAGTTTAAAACAGTAAAAGAGGGGACTATGTACTCACTTGAGAGTGCTTAGGAGTCTTGAACAACTACCAGGCAAAGCTAGAGGAGCACGGAATCAAACGGCACCTAATATTGATAACTACATAAATAAACCGGACCTAAATCGGAGGATCGGATAGGATGAGGTCTCGTAAACCAAATGAGTGTGGGAACTCATATGATATGGTTTTACAAGGCCTACGTACTAAAAGGAAACCTAACCTAAGTGCTTACGACCCATTACGACCCGTTTAGGAAGCTTGCGCTACTTTAACGCGTCATGCACGCAAAGCGCGTTTGGACCGCCTAACTAGTCCTATGACAAGTATTATATGCCTAAACATGTTTAAATATGTTACATAATCAGTTATGTGACAAAAATTTAGGTTACATATGCTTAATTACCAATTATGTATGAAGAGGGCATTTTGGTAATTTACCTAAGGCATATAAACTACTTATCATATAACTACTTAAACTAGGTGACCATAAGGTATAACCTTGGAAGATTATTCCCTATGCAACTATGGTCACTAAACATGTTTGGTCGGATCCTAATGATCGACCAAACGGGTCGTGTTCGAAAGACTAAGCGGGTGTTTAGTCCGCTTGACTTACGACTCTACACAAGCACTAAACTAAAAGTGACGAGCTAAACATGTCGAAACATGTTTAACAAAGTTAGAAAACAGGTTTGGTATTAAAACAAACGGTTTTAATACCCTAGAGTAGTTTGGTTACAAAATACGCGAGAAAACGCATTTTGGCCGAAACTACGACTCGTCACTGAGCCTAGATAACGTGGTAATCGGTAGGTATAGTCACTAGGGACTATAACCATTGTGATTACGCTCACGTTATGAACTTCACATTAACCATAAACTGGTCAATGCAGAAAGTCAAACAAAGTTTGACTTTAACGCTAAAACATAAAAGAACGAAAGAATACTTACAACGGGTCCAAGCCTTGAACATTTGAACCCAAAATTTCTCAGGTATGAAGTTCCACAAGGGGATCTTCAACTTAGAGAAGAAGTTGAGAGCAAATGTGTGAAGAAGAAGTGAAAGAGGAGGTGGGTATTTATAGGAATTCAAGAACCGTTAGGATCGTTTCTCGAAGATTGAGCTTCGATCTGGATCGTACACATGGGGCACATGGTTTTGGAATACTAGGGATGCCCCAAAACCAGCAAACGATATTGAAAATGTTACAAAATAGACCCTAAACTTCAAGAGAAGTGCTGAAAATGGACCTTGGGTTGCAAAAATGGAGTTTCTACCCAGATGAAGTGCTCGCGTAGCGCCACGGGATAGGCAGAAGTTGCTCGCGCTACGCTAGCATGTGCCAGATACAGAAAAGTTTCAAAAATGACAGTTTTGGTCCCTGCACGTGTTTAAGGCCTTTTTCGATGCGTTTAAACCCCGTTAACCTCATTTCAAGGCTCTAAAATGAAGTTAAAGTATAGGGAACTCAAAACATGCTCAAAAAAATCTCGGATGTCGGTTCGTTTGGTCGTACGGTTGCGTTGTTCGGTTAACTACGACGGAAGTCGTAACCGACGCAAAAACGATCCAAATTAAGCGACGAATGAAATTTTATCATGCCAATCACTAAAACATAATATTTTAATGATTAAATAAATTTTTGGATGTCCGGATGTATTCAGAACGTAATATATGCGCGAAAATGCAAACTTATGCACTTTTTTGACGCTTTTAGTCCCTGAATGACCAAAAGTTTATTTTTGCGCACCATACACGTCAAAGCCTATTTCTAAGCTATGTAAAGGATATTTAGGGCATATTAAACTTATGATCAAGTTCTGGAAGGTTCGTTACTATACAAATTGGTATAGTTTCGCAGTTTGACACAATTAGTCCCTGCGATCGAACAAACTTGATTTCAACACACCAAACCATCCAAAACTTATTTCTAAGTTATGTGGAGGTTACTTAAGGTATGTTAAGCCTATTTCACTATTCCGGAGTGTTTGTTGCATTAAACTGGTTATATTTACGCCTCAGAGCGTGTATAACCTTCTAGAAAGCGATTTAAAGCTTGAAATCGAACCAGAGTTGATATGTGCAAACGATACACATATTTTTTTACAAATCCCAAGTATGAAATACAATATTTCAATGGTTTGGCATTTGTTTGATGGTTGAAGTGACACAGGTGTCACAAAGATACGTACATTAACACTGATCACGTCGACCGGTAGTATGTAATGGTACCATAGGATTGACAATCCCATTCCCGCTTCCTAGGTTTGTTTGGAAGTGACTTTAGGGAGTGACATAATCCGATGAAATTTTGATAAACCTTTGACTCGATAAGGGTTTATCCGACAGTCGACAAGGCTTGAATGTATTCGGTAACAAACTTGATAAATTTTTATAACAATAAAAGCAATGGTTTTCAAAACATAACTTTTGATTTAAATAAAACCTTTGTTTATTCAAAGACATTGTTTTGTACACGACATTTGGTTACACAAGACATTTGGTTATACAAGACATTATTAGATGTAGTTTAAGTAAAGACTTTTTACTTACCATACAAGACATTAGTTATTACTTGACATTTGTAATACAAGACATTGTTTATGCATGACATTGTTACACAAGACATTGTTTATACACGACATTTGACATTGGTTTAAACAAGACATTTATTTGATGGTTATTGGTAAGTTATTTAAATAATAACACATGTGTAATGTGATAAAAACATGGTGGATACGCCGCTGGTACTTCCTATATATAAGTGCTTTTATTACATTATATATCGTGGCGTTATCTAATTCACTTCGACAAAGACAAGACATGACATGACATGACATTTTTTATACAAAACACGACATCTTTTATACAAGACATGACATATTTTATACAAATCATTTTTATTTGGTTATTTACTTAACCATGAATCGTTTCTTTTAAATCATCTGATTTTGACATTGATTTTCATATGATTTTATAAAAGAAAACATTTTATAAGGTTCATGATTACTTTTTCATTAAACACTTCTCTTAACTTTCAAGTCATGAATCCTCATCAACAAAAGCCATGTTATTCACAAGCATTTGTAGGCTGACGTACCAATTTTCACATGTGTTTCAGGAGCTAATATTAGATGTCAATCATGCTTCACTAAGGGCGGACTTAGGCCTTAGTGACTTAAAATCAAGAAAGATAGTTTATTTTATGTTCTATTTCCGTCCAATCTAAAACAATGTAAACATTTTATTAAATAATACCAACTTTAAAATCCATGTGTTATTGGCGTATATTATTATTAAGTTTATAGTGAGGAACCCGCGCGTTGCAGCGGAGTCGACAATATGGGCCGAGAACATAATTCAAACCTAAAAACGTTAAAAAAATTATGTATACGTTGTGTGTCTATATATATAAAAGCACCCGCGCTTCGCGTTGCAACGCACGGGAAACCCTTATGATAAACAAGGAAACCCTTGTGATAAATATTTCATAGTATACTTCAACATTTTTTATCTACTGGAGTCGACAATTTACATCTAAATTTTTAACTAAATTCTCTAAAATTACAAAACACATTTTAATTTTTGTTAATTGATTAGTCCTTTAGTCCAAATACACAAATACAATAGAATGTATTTTTTAATATATGTTCTTGATGAATGTGATGAGTTTATTAACCATAAGATAAGGTTATTTTTTATTATTTATTAATAATCTAATATATAGTATAGACTAGTTTAAGTACCCGTGTGTGTTACACAGGTGGCCTCAAAGTAAATTATACTTTTTTAACAGTGTTGATATAAACTTTAAAATAAAAGAAACATTATATTACTTATGAAAATATTAATTTCGTTGAACTAAAATAAATGAATACGAAACGTGCTGCCACGGGTAAATGTCAATGTTACAGCAGGCGATTCCGTGATTGTTCTAGGCTACTTGTCCATGTAACTGTCATCTGAAATGAACACCAGGATATATAGGGGTGCTAAACGGGTCGGGTTCGCGGGTTGGCGGGATCAACCCGACCCGAAAATTTTAGATGAACCCAAACTCGAAAATTTTGTCATATATATGAACCCGAACATGACCCCAATATTAGCGGGTTGACTCGAACACGACCTGTACAACCCGAGTTTTCAAATTTTTAATTTTTTTTGCAAATTAATATATAAAGTTTTTTTTCATTTCCTGTTTTAGCTCAGCTATCTCATCAAGATATTTATCAATAGCATTTTGTTTATCTGAAACAATGGCTTTCAATATGGATATGGTTTTCTGATCCTTACTAATTATTTCTTCAAATTCTTTTTCAAGCTTTTGAAGTTTGTTATATGCCTCTTGAAGTTTACTAAGTTCAGCCAACAAATTATCTGTATGTTTCTTAAGCTTCTTGTAATCATCATCATCCTTATCTATACATTGATCACACGGAATCGAGCATTTTAAGCGCTTAAAGGATGTTGGTGGTTCATTGTTAGATATAGTTTGTAATAAGAGGGGTTAGATTGTAATAATGTGATAGTTGGGGGGTTAGTTGTTTAATTGTAATAGTTGTAACAGTGGTAGTTGTTAGTTACTATAACTAACAAATTGGTTAATGAGAAGGATAGCTGTGAATTGAACAATTTCCCTCTCTCTTGTGTTCTTCTCAATTTGCAGCTAACATTCATTTTTCATTCTAACATCAATTTTAGCTTCTAAAGGCTTAGTTTTAATCGATTCTTTTACCAAATTATTTTTAATTTCTTTGTTAGAATCAATCTTCAAATCAGATAATGACTCTGCTTTTACCTCTTTTTTTATGAGCCATCTTGTCCAAAGATTCAACATTGATTTCTTTCATACTTATATCTCAAAAACTTCTTTCTTTTTCATCAAAGTTGATTTTTCCGAACAGAACTTCCCCTCCAGAGAAAAATACTGCAAAAACTATCAATAATGTCAGGAGGAAATATAAATTAAAATATATCAGGGTGAACAATAAAACTCTTCTCCTTTTCGACATCATTTGTCGGTCCGGATATATTTTCTGTGGTTGATTGAGTTGATTCAGTTTCAACTTCAATTTTTGATTCATCATTGATCTCAACTTTATCAGTGTTTGATTCCTCACTCTGTTCACTTTCAACTACAATCTCTTTGAACTCCTTGATTTCTGCCATCAATGTTAACCCCTCTATTTTTTATATAACCGAATTCCAATTAAAACCTTCATCATTTTGAATAACAACCAAAGATTTTTCTCTGTAGAATTTGATGAAGATCTTCCCTCGATCCGTACATTTCGGGAATTAGCTAATCCATGACTATTATGTTGGTTACGATACTGAATAGCTTTCTGATAATAGTCTCTTCCAAAAGGATTAGCATTTCCTTCAGATGGCTTGTTCGTGCACTCTCTTTTAAAAAGACCTCTCTTTTTCCATCTGAAACACGTCATTTTTGATTTATCAAACCCAAACTTCGTATATGGTCCTTCTAAACAATTCCTCCTGGTAATTTCCCTGAATCTCTATGCTCTTCGAATCACACATGTCATGCACCATCTGATATTAATCAGTTCCATTTCTTCTGAATCAATCTGGTCGTAATCTTCTTTTGTAAGATTATAGTTTCCAATACGACCCGCAATTAATCCTTCTTATGATTCCAGGATAGATGTAAGCAATGATTGTGTTCTTTAGCAATTGACACACTTAAGCCCTGAACATTTGTCATATTCATCGCGATATTTCATTGAAGACATTCAGTAGACTGATTGGAGTTTTGATTGTTTGTTGTGACTGATACTATTGCTGAGGTGTTTGATTTGATGTCTGAGAAGATTATGGAGTGACATTCGAGCTAACGCTGCTATAAACAGATTGTAGACTTTGAGTGTATGCTGAATTGTTGATAATGAAAGCATTTGCTCCAGAAGATTCAACAATAAAAGTCGTTTGAGTTTTCTGACTCACTGTAATTGTATTGGATGATGAACCCTTGTAATCGAATCCGATGTCTTGAGGAATTACCATTGCTTTCATATTTTCCTTCTTGCGTATTTCTAACTCACATGCCTCGAGTTTTTCGATAAATGTGGTAAGATTTAATATACTGTAATCAGGTGGCTTTGATCTCAAAATCATTAAAAACATGCGTTAAAACGTTTCTGCAGCTAAGTGGCAAAACTTTTCTACAAGTTGTTGAAACGTTTCTCCGTTTATCACAGTAAAAATGTCAAATTCCTTTTGGATTAAACTTCTCTTACTTTTTATCATCTCATCATTACCCCGATATTTTTTTGAATAAATCAATCCACGATGACTGAGATGATACGGTATATCTGTTTAGTTCTAAGATTTCTTCTCTAATAGATTGTTGAAGCAAATTCATCATTTTCTTCTCCTTATTTAAGCATCTCTCTCGTTCTCTGGGATTTGTGTTGTCACACCCTGGCTTTGCGGAAGCGTGGTTAATTTGTGTGACTTCTTAATACCATAGCTTAATCATAACAAAGCTATATGAATTTAAAAACCATGCAAGTCATCCATTAAGTTTTTGAAAACATCATACAATACCATTGTTTTTAACATGCAACCATAACCTTGTTCAGTAACATTACAACTTATAACAGAACATAAACGTGATTTAGGGTTTGTGTCTTGTCCAGGTAAGAGACACAACCCTAAACCCTGATGACTTCATGACCAGTGCAGCGGAAAACGTTCCATACCGTGCCAGATCCGTTTAATTTCCTGAAATACATGTGAGTTGAAAAATCAACAATAATGTTGAGCGAGTTCATGTGTAGGTGAGTATGTAAAACATTTGTGGGTATAAAAATAGTTGTGGTATGTAGCAGTGTAAGAGGACTTGTGATCACCAATGGTTTGCAAGGCCACTGACATATGTGAAGTGCAAATAGGGAGACTCAAACCTAGCAGATTTCGCCACGGCAAAGTATGTGGACAAAGTCACCCCACGGTCCGTTTCTAGTTTGGCCGGGGGCTGGGCTCGCTACACCCAGATAGATCTACCGCTCCTGTCCCTCGGTCCCTCCATGAGGACTAATGGCCCCATGTTGTTCCTATCCACTCACATGATCGTATAACACCTCCTTACGTTAAACATACCATTGTAAAGTACTCGTAAATCATAGTAACATGTATTTCACCCCCGCAGTTAAGTAAACTGAAAACAGTTAGAGAAAAGGGGGACATGAACTCACAGTGAATGCGTATCTCTACCAAGTAATCCGAATATCCGAAGCTGTGCAACGACCTACAGGTGCTAATTCTATTAGACGGATGGCCGTGCCTTAGCTTTATAACTTACATTTTTAGGAGACGGTTAGACAACCGTTTCGTGTACATACTTGGTATTTTACTTTCCTTCCCAAGGATGGGGGATTTAAATACATGTGTATTTATACTATCTCATTAAGTCCCACTTAATATATTTTTATTTCTCATTCCAAAATATAATTATTTTTCTCAAAAATAATATATTTTCTCTTTACATAATACTTTTCCAAAATAATACGTTGACAACATACGTGTTGGTGAATATTTCCGCGTAATGCGTAAGTTACGTTTTAATGATTAGATGGTAATGGAAATTACCGTTGTAACTTTTATGCTTGTCGTATAAGCGTTGGTATTATTTTGGGTTTGACAAGTTAGTAAATATTATTTTTACTCTAAAAATAATATTTATACATTTTCACAAAATAAACATAAACAGTGTTGTGACAAAATATATTTACCGAATATATATTTATCACGTTTAGTTTTGTGAAAATCCCACCTCCGATTATTTATAAATAAAGTTGTGGCGAAATATATTTGAAAACATGTCATAGTAGTCTAACACTTGTAAATAATTCTAAGTGTTAGATTTTTAGAAAATTTTGCCAGAGTTTCCCCTGTAACTGGAGGTGGCCACGCTTTCAAGCGTATCATTTTCTTTTACAAAATCACTTCTTTTATTTCAATCAATCAATTTTCAACATAATAAACAAGTTTCAACACTTCGAATTCGTAGACTAGTATGTAAAATCACAATATTACATGAACTTGTAGTTTTTCTAAAACTATTATGTAGATCTCGTTGTATTTAGTGGATCTAGGTATAAAATAGTTTATTCTTGCAAAAACCCCGTTTTTGGAACAAATCACTCTTTACAACTTCCGACAATTTTTATAAAAATTGTTATTTTGTCGGATCTTTCATTTCACAAGTGTTTATACACTTGTAGACTATAAAAATCACATTTGTTAGCCTGTTATACAACTTTTATAAAACATGATTTTCTCAACACCCGGTCCTACGAATATACCACTTGTACATACGTAGACCGGCTCGTTTTAAATACTATTTTTCACGTTAAAACACTTTTACACAAGTTCATGTTTCCCGTGTGGTGGAGTTTCACCTTTTAACCCTTGTACAAAAGAAACAAGTGTATGTCAAGATACGTGATCTTAACAAAGTCGGGTTAAACGATGATAAGAGCCACCACATTGTAGATCGGGCCATATTAACCAACATATTCAAATACTACGACATTTACACGCGTTATGTTCTTTTATCCAACGATTTTCACTTTTTAGTAGACTTTAAAGATTCATGAAGTGGGTTATCGACATTTAACCGATAAAAATCCTTTTAACCACTTTAGACACGACTAAAAACGAGTTTTAAACAATATACCTCTAGCTCGAGGCTAGGGAAGAAACTAGTCGAAAACGGCGTGGATAAAAGCAAACGGTAGAGGTCCTTTGCGTTCCGAGTGCACCAAAGCTCCTTATACGTGACCCGTGAAGCTTGAATGATCTTGGAATGGGGTGATCAAAAACCGAAAGTGGGTGGGTGTTTGGGAGTGTGTTCGGCCGAGATAGAGCACAAGAGAGGGAGAGAGAGTGAGTTGAGTGGTGTGTGTTCTATGTGTGTGAGGATGTGTATTTATAAAGAAAATTTCGTTATCGTCCATCGGTTCTTATGTCTACTAGATATCCGACATAAGCTAATATAATATTTAAAAGTGTACCCTCCCATCCCATCATGTTGGCCGATTTGGTTGGGGTGGTGGGACCACCCGGTTGGATCTCGATTGTTCAGTTACGGTTCAGTTATGTTAAGTCGGTTACATAAAGGTCTAACCTCGTTAGTTGTCTAATGTGTTAGAGAGCGGGTGTTAGGGTAATCAGGGACCCTAACTGGCTCAGAAAAATACCAATAATAATCCTGGCAATATTTTTATGTTCCGGGTATTGTCCGGTTGTTCGGTTGGATAGGAATCCGTTAAAGTGCTTAAGATATCCTTTAAGCGTCGTAAGTAATATTTTTAGCGACACAATTTATTCAGCAAAGTGTCGGGAATAATTCTTTGTATTTTGGCACTTTATTAATTAGCTAGAAGCTAGTGTGTAAATAAAAGTGCTGTGTTCCGTGCTTAAAGTACGTTTTAGGCACATCCAATCTCTGTATCTTATTCCTAGAGACGCAATTATACAACCCTTGTATCTCTACACTCACTACGGGTGTAGTCAAATAATTCTGGCTCTTACAGGCCTTTAGAGGCAGTGTTTGCCTGATGCTGGCTATATCAGCATGTTCAATAGGTTATCCGTTCAAATGCTACTGTGCTTTTGTGCATCAAGTTTGTCACTAGAGTTCAGTAAATAAATAATGTAGTGACAGGAAAAATCAAAGTATGATGCAGACATGTACATGTATCAACAATCAAGTAGCAGTTTATCAGAAATCTCAGTTAAGCACAGTAGTTAGGCAACAGTTAATAGCTAATTAAGTCGTACGGATACCTGGTTTTGTGAGGGTTGTCACATTCTCCCCCCGTTAAATAAATTTCGTCCCGAAATTTAAGTTCTGCTTGTAGATGCAGAGTTTTTAGGAAATAAGTGGGGTTATTTCTCTTTCATCCGGTCCTCACGCTCCCAGGTGTATTCAGGACCATGTCTGGCATTCCAGCGAACCTTGACGAGTTTGACACTGCTCCGGCGGGTCCTGTTAACTTTCCAATCTGTGACCTCGACAGGTGCTTCTACGAAGTGGAGCGTGTCGTCAACATGAATCTCGGCGATAGGAATGGCAACGTCAACTTGAGTTGGACTCTTCTTTAAATTGGATACATGAAATGTATCGTGAACACCATTTAGTTCAGCAGGTAGGTCCAATTTGTATGCTACGGTTCCAATTCTTTCTAGAATTCTGAAAGGGCCAATGTAGCGTGGATTTAACTTCCCGCGCTTCCCAAAGCGTGCCACCCCTTTCCAGGGCGATACCTTCAATAACACCATCTCTCCAACTTGAAAATCCACATGTTTTCGGTTTGGATCCGCGTAGGCTTTTTGTCTGTGGCGAGCGGCTTCGATGCGTTTAAGAATCTGCGCAATCTTGTCTATCGTCTCTTGGACGATTTCGGGACCGGCAAGCTGCCTATCACCTGCGTCAGCCCAACATAGTGGCGATCGACACTTGCGTCCGTAAAGGGCTTCAAAAGGCGCGACACCAATACTGGTGTGGTAGCTGTTGTTGTATGAGAATTCGACCAAAGGTAAGTGTTTATCCCAGCTACCGCCCAAATCCATAGCACATGCTCTCAGCATGTCTTCCAAAGTCTGTATCGTTCGCTCGCTCTGGCCGTCAGTTTGCGGATGGAACGCAGTGCTCAGATTCAATTGTGAGCCAAAAGCTTCTTGGAAGGATTGCCATATCCTTGACACAAACCTTCCGTCTCTATCAGAGATGATCGAGAGGGGTACTCCATTTCGTGCTACGATCTCTCTCAAGTAAATTTCCGCAAGTTTACTAGTACTGTCTTTCTCCTTGATTGGCAGAAAGTGTGCGGACTTTGTTAGGCGGTCAACAATCACCCAAATCATATCATGGCCTCTTGGCGTTCTTGGCAGTTTTGTAACAAAATCCATTGAGATTTGTTCCCATTTCCACTTGGGAATCTCAGGTTGTTGCAGAAGTCCCGAGGGCTTCTGGTATTCCGCCTTGACCTTAGCGCACGTTAAACATTTGCTCACGTAAATAGCAACGTCGCCTTTCATCCTAGGCCACCAATAGTAATTTTTGAGATCTTGGTACATCTTATCCGATCCCGGGTGGATAGAGTACCGTGACTTGTGCGCTTCATCGAAAATAACTTCCCTTAATTCACCAAATAGAGGAACCCAAATCCTTTTCCCAAAACATAACGTTCCTTCCTCGTTTGGCACCAATATCTTCTCCATCCCACGGAGATACTCTTTCTCAAGGTTCTCCTCCTTGAGAGCTTCTTTCTGTGCTGCACGAACGCGCGAGGAGAGATCGGTTTGGATTATCATTTCCATAGCCCTAACCCTTAGGGGCTTGATCCTTTCCTTACGACTTAAGGCATCGGCGACTACATTCGCCTTCCCTGGGTGATACTTTATCTCGCAGTCGTAATCGTTCAATAATTCAACCCATCGTCTTTGCCTCATATTCAACTCCTTCTGGTTGAATATATGCTGTAGGCTTTTGTGATCTGTGAAGATTGTGCACTTCGTACCATACAGGTAGTGTCTCCAGATCTTTAGTGCAAAAACCACTGCGCCTAGCTCCAAATCATGAGTGGTATAGTTCCTTTCGTGCACCTTCAGTTGGCGTGATGCGTAAGCGATGACCTTTTGACGTTGCATCAACACACAACCCAATCCCTGACGCGATGCGTCGCAGTATACCACAAAATTGTCGGTACCTTCTGGTAGAGCTAAGATTGGCGCGTTACAAAGCTTATCCTTCAACACTTGAAATGCTTCATCCTGTTTGATTCCCCAATCAAACTTTTTATCCTTCTGCGTGAGGAGCGTCAAAGGTTGAGCGATTTTCGAGAAATCCTCGATGAACCTTCGATAGTAGCCAGCCAAACCCAAGAATTGCCGAATCTCGGTTGGCGTTTTTGGCGTTTCCCAATCTTTAATCGCCTCGATCTTGGTTGGATCCACGTGGATTCCATCTCCGTTCACCACGTGCCCAAGGAATTGCACTTCTCGTAGCCAAAACTCACACTTAGAGAACTTGGCGTACAACTGTTCCTTCTTTAGCAGCTCCAGTATGGCTCTAAGATGCTGCTCGTGCTCAGCCTTTGTCTTCGAGTAAATCAAGATGTCATCGATGAATACAATCACGAACTTATCCAGGTATGGCTTACAAACTCGGTTCATCAAATCCATGAACACTGCAGGTGCGTTTGTTAAACCAAACGGCATAACTAGAAACTCATAGTGCCCATATCGAGTTCTGAAAGCTGTTTTCGGGATGCTTTCCTCCTGTATCCTTAGTTGATGGTATCCAGATCGAAGATCGATCTTTGAATAGAAGCTTGAACCTTGAAGCTGGTCAAACAGATCATCGATTCTTGGCAGGGGATACCTATTCTTGATTGTTAGCTTGTTCAATTCTCTGTAGTCAATACACATGCGGAAACTTCCGTCCTTCTTCTTGACAAATAAGACCGGAGCTCCCCAAGGCGAGAAGCTTGGTCGGATAAAACCCTTGTCTAACAACTCTTGCAGTTGTGTCGACAATTCCTGCATCTCAGACGGAGCAAGTCTGTATGGTGCCTTAGCCACAGGCGCGGCGCCTGGAACTAAGTCAATGTGAAACTCCACTTGCCTTTGAGGTGGCAGTCCGGGTAAGTCTTCTGGGAAGACTTCTGGGTATTCCCTCACGACAGGGATGTCTTCGATCTTCGGCTCAGCAGCCTTCTTATCCACAATGTGTGCTAGAAAAGCAACACATCCTTTCTTCAGACACTTTCTTGCTTTCAGGCAACTAATCATCCTTAACGGCGTCTCACGCTTTTCTCCATGAACAACAATGGTCTCACCATCGTTGGTCGGAATACGAATAACCTTCTCGTGACATACTATCTCTGCCTTGTTCCCGGATAACCAATCCATCCCTACTACCACGTCGAAGCTTCCCAACTGGACTGGTAGTAGATCGAGAGCAAACTCACGTTCTCCTAATTCAATCACACAGCCTCTGATCACATCATTGGCTTCTACCAACTTTCCATTAGCCAATTCGATTGCGTAGGGAATGTCTAACTTATTAGTGGCTAGCCCAAGTATATTCTTAAATTCTAGTGATATAAAGCTATAGTCGGCACCAGTATCAAACAGAACAGATGCATAGCGTTGGTTTACAGGGAACGTACCAGTGACAACGTTGGGATCCTGGCGTGCTTCCCGTGCACCGATCTGGAACACCCTTCCACGGGCTTGGTTCAATCCCGGGCAATCCTTCTTGAAGTGCCCAATGTCACCGCAATGAAAACATCCTAATCTTTTTCCACTTCCCGCACCGTCCCCAACTGGCGGGTTGTTTTGATTGGCAGTTCCGGCTTGATTTGCATTGTAGCCTCGGTTATTCCCTTGTGGGCGATTTCCCAAACCACCACGATTATCGTTTCTATTCATATATCCTCCCTGGCCTCCCCGGCCTGCACTAGCCCAACATGATTCCTTTGAGTGGCCTGGTTTTCCACAAGATTCACAAACTTTCACGTTACAATTGCCAATATGGTGGCGTTGGCAGTTGTTGCATTTGGGCTGGGTGCCCTGGTACCCTTTCCCTTTCTTGGTACTACCAGCTGATTTTCCTTTCTTTACTGCCATACTGACGCCCTGTTTGAAGTTTGAAAACTTCCTTTTGTTATCTCCTGAGGACTCAACGTGAGTCTCTGTCTTCTTTGCCTTGACTTCATCAAACTTGTTTAAACGAATTGCCTCCTCAGTGAGAGCCACGCTCAAATCAATGGCTTCCGTAATAGTTGCCGGTCTGGCGGAGGTCACCATGCTAATGATTTGGGGAGCTAATCCCCAAATGAAGCGCTCAATTCGCTTGTATTCAGGCGTGACCATATAAGGAACCACTTGAGATAGGTCATGAAACCTCTGGACGTATTCTGCAACCTTTGGTCCATCCATCTTTAGGTGCCAAAATTCAGTCTCCAACCTTTGAATTTCTGCACGGGAACAGTACTTCTTGCGCATAAGCTCTTTCAACTCGGCCCAAGTCAGGGCGTAGGCGGCAGCTTCGCCTAGTGTTTGCACTTGTAAGTTCCACCAAGATAGGGCTCCGTCTAGAAACAGCCCTGAGATGTAAGTGACCTGCTGGTCGAGCGCACATTTGCTCATGCGGATGGTGGAATCAGTCTTCTCTGCCCAGCGAACGAAAGCAACAGCACCACCTGTGCCGTCGAAGTTGAGGGGCTTACAGTCCAAGAATTGTTTGTAGGTGCACCCTGCACATACATCATATCATAGGAACGGCATTAGCATTTGCTAAAGGAATCCATTTATGCCATGGTATGTCTTAATGACTTAGGTTTACCATGAGGAGGATTTTGGTTGCCGTTGATGTTCGAATTACTTCCGCTTGGTCCTTCTTGCGAGGCAGCATACTGAGCAATGGCGGCAGCAATAACTTGCTGTAGTTCTTCAGGAGTAGTGGGCATCGGCTGCGGTTGACGTCTTGGTGCCATCTTCTAAAGATGCGTACGTCGATTAGGCCAAAGTAAACATACGTATATAGTAATAGTAATAGCATATAACATCTCATGTTATCAATATATCACACACAACATCCCATGTCCCAACATCCCATGTCACAAATATCATATACACAACATCCCATGTCCCAACATCCCATGTCACAAAACATAAATAAGCAATCAAGTGAATCAGATATGGTGAGAATACAGCGATTGTTATATATATCGAGACCATAAAGTGTAGCAAGTGTGTCAGCACGTCACTGTATCATACAATCACAAATCAAATAGGGGCTACATCACCCCTGTCAAAAACAACATCACATCAGTGTCACATACAACCAGTACATCAACAAATAACAACAAAAATCTGTATCGTCAGATGGTCTCCAAAAGGCTGTGCAGTCACAATCGCGGTCGTCTCACCATCGCCTACCACTACGGTACCAATGAGCCCTATGCGGATGGGGGTGGAGGAGGGGGAAAGTGAGCGAAAAGTAAGCGGCGTAAGTGATACCAGTCCTCCTCCATCGCCTGCTGAGTACGGATCACGGACGCAACCTGCTGCTCCAAGGTCGAAAGTCGGGCAGCAATGTCAGGAGGAAATGATCGAAAAGGCTGAAAAGATGAAGATGTCTGACCAAGATATGGACCAAAAGATAACTGAGCTCTCTCGAGCTCCTGGAGTCGCTGTGAATGAGACTCGTGCTGGTGTACAAACGACATCAAAAGATCCTCAATAGTATGGCCCAAATGAAATGGGTGGTATGGATCTGTAGGTGGCATGGCAGATGGGGTCGACCAAAGTAATGGCGTGCTGGTAAGATCGATAGGTGCAACAGAAGATGGGATAGATGCTATCTGAGGCATGAATGGCATGGTCATCGGTACATGACCGAAAGGGTGGGCTGAAGAGCCCTCTCCAGGCCCCGCTGGAGGAATAAACGGTGGGATCTGAAATGAAAAATCAGTATGATGTGTGCCAGTGTGATGTGGGGGAAACGGTGGAACATCCTCGTCCGCCGGTATCCACCCGTGCTGTGCCTCCTCATCTGGAGGATCCATGTGCTCAGCAAAAAGAGCGTGCTCGGGCTCGATGGGTAAAGGATCGACAGGAGCAATAACGGGGTCAACAGGTGCAATAACAGGATCGACAGGATCAATAACAGGATCAGCAGGTATGTCACCAACGGGTAAAGGAACAATGGGATCAGCAGCAACATGATCGCCCTCGATCACAGGAACATCTACAGGGGGATCAGCATCAACAGGCTCAAGAGGAAAATCAGCATGAACAGGGTCATGCTCAGGTAAAGGGTCAAAAGCAGCTGCCTGCTCTGGGGCTATGGCAGGCTCAGGGTCGTCGAACGCCATATCAAAGTCAAAATCTGGATCAATGGGACCGATAGGATCATCAGGGTCCTCCATATGCTCATCCATAGGAATATACTCGATATCATGGTCAGGATCAAATCCTGGAGGGAAAACAGGGTCAGAATCCTCGATATCATCATGCTCAAACGCGTAGCTCGGAATGGGGGCAGCTGAAGACGCATGATCAGGGTCTGAGTCGTGAATAAACTGCTGCGCGCTCGCCCCGCGGGATGATACAGATGCCACAGACTCAAGAGAGTCTGGGACTGGTGAGTGAATGGGCGAGTCTCCAGCTGGAACGTCAGCTATCATCAAGAGACCGCCAGCAGGTAGAGGAGCTACGTCAGGATCCTCGTCCTCAAATGACTCGTCCTCGTAAAGCTCGATGTCGCCGTCGGCATCGGCGTCTGGCATAAGCTCATAAGCTGGGTAAGAAGCAAGAGGAATCGGTGCTGGAATCGCAACAATAGGGAGGTACTCAGCAGGATCGCCATCAATAGGCTCATAGGCACCCTCGGGTAAAGCGAAGGGTAAGGAGTCATCAGTGTGCTCATCGGCGCCGTCTGGTAACGCGAATGGCTGGAAGTCGTCATCGTCGGTGCTAGTATAGTCTGAGGTGTGCACCTCATGCTCCGAAGACATAACATCGTCTGACACTAACGGTAGGGGTCCAGTGGTATCTGATCCACCTGTAGCTGGTGAATCCATGGGTCTGTAACATAACACAGAATAAGCACAAAATCAGTGAATCAAATAGTCACATAAGTTACCAGATAATAATCACATAATCCACCTAGTCCCACTAGCCTCCCAGCCTCCCAGACTGTCCTTCCTAGTCTCACTAGCCAACACTCCTAGTCCCACTAGCCTCCCAGCCTCCCAGACTGTCCTTCCTAGTCCCACTAGTCAACACTCCTAGTCCCACTAGCCAACACTCCTAGTCCCACTAGCCTCCCAGCCTCCCAGACTGTCCTTCCTAGTCCCACTAGTCAACACTCCTAGTCCCACTAGCCAACACTCCTAGTCCCACTAGCCCGAACCTCAGCCTCCCAGACTGAGCCTAGAATAATGAATAAAATGTGCTCAACATTTGTTTGTAAAAAGTTTGTGGATCTGGACTTAAGTGGTATGCAGAAATGTTTTCGTGAGAGCCCTAGTGATCATAGTCTAGACTCAAGAAAGAATCCTAGTTCGCTATGATCAGAGCTCTGATACCAAGCTGTCACACCCTGGCTTTGCGGAAGCGTGGTTAATTTGTGTGACTTCTTAATACCATAGCTTAATCATAACAAAGCTATATGAATTTAAAAACCATGCAAGTCATCCTTTAAGTTTTTGAAAACATCATACAATACCATTGTTTTTAACATGCAACCATAACCTTGTTCAGTAACATTACAACTTATAACAGAACATAAACGTGATTTAGGGTTTGTGTCTTGTCCAGGTAAGAGACACAACCCTAAACCCTGATGACTTCATGACCAGTGCAGCGGAAAACGTTCCATACCGTGCCAGATCCGTTTAATTTCCTGAAATACATGTGAGTTGAAAAATCAACAATAATGTTGAGCGAGTTCATGTGTAGGTGAGTATGTAAAACATTTGTGGGTATAAAAATAGTTGTGGTATGTAGCAGTGTAAGAGGACTTGTGATCACCAATGGTTTGCAAGGCCACTGACATATGTGAAGTGCAAATAGGGAGACTCAAACCTAGCAGATTTCGCCACGGCAAAGTATGTGGACAAAGTCACCCCACGGTCCGTTTCTAGTTTGGCCGGGGGCTGGGCTCGCTACACCCAGATAGATCTACCGCTCCTGTCCCTCGGTCCCTCCATGAGGACTAATGGCCCCATGTTGTTCCTATCCACTCACATGATCGTATAACACCTCCTTACGTTAAACATACCGTTGTAAAGTACTCGTAAATCATAGTAACATGTATTTCACCCCCGCAGTTAAGTAAACTGAAAACAGTTAGAGAAAAGGGGGACATGAACTCACAGTGAATGCGTATCTCTACCAAGTAATCCGAATATCCGAAGCTGTGCAACGACCTACAGGTGCTAATTCTATTAGACGGATGGCCGTGCCTTAGCTTTATAACTTACATTTTTAGGAGACGGTTAGACAACCGTTTCGTGTACATACTTGGTATTTTACTTTCCTTCCCAAGGATGGGGGATTTAAATACATGTGTATTTATACTATCTCATTAAGTCCCACTTAATATATTTTTATTTCTCATTCCAAAATATAATTATTTTTCTCAAAAATAATATATTTTCTCTTTACATAATACTTTTCCAAAATAATACGTTGACAACATACGTGTTGGTGAATATTTCCGCGTAATGCGTAAGTTACGTTTTAATGATTAGATGGTAATGGAAATTACCGTTGTAACTTTTATGCTTGTCGTATAAGCGTTGGTATTATTTTGGGTTTGACAAGTTAGTAAATATTATTTTTACTCTAAAAATAATATTTATACATTTTCACAAAATAAACATAAACAGTGTTGTGACAAAATATATTTACCGAATATATATTTATCACGTTTAGTTTTGTGAAAATCCCACCTCCGATTATTTATAAATAAAGTTGTGGCGAAATATATTTGAAAACATGTCATAGTAGTCTAACACTTGTAAATAATTCTAAGTGTTAGATTTTTAGAAAATTTTGCCAGAGTTTCCCCTGTAACTGGAGGTGGCCACGCTTTCAAGCGTATCATTTTCTTTTACAAAATCACTTCTTTTATTTCAATCAATCAATTTTCAACATAATAAACAAGTTTCAACACTTCGAATTCGTAGA
The DNA here is from genome assembly GCF_002127325.2 of Helianthus annuus. Taxonomy (NCBI): domain Eukaryota; kingdom Viridiplantae; phylum Streptophyta; class Magnoliopsida; order Asterales; family Asteraceae; genus Helianthus; species Helianthus annuus. The sequence continues at coordinate 43,435,028 of NC_035446.2, read as the reverse complement.
CTAGTATGTAAAATCACAATATTACATGAACTTGTAGTTTTTCTAAAACTATTATGTAGATCTCGTTGTATTTAGTGGATCTAGGTATAAAATAGTTTATTCTTGCAAAAACCCCGTTTTTGGAACAAATCACTCTTTACAACTTCCGACAATTTTTATAAAAATTGTTATTTTGTCGGATCTTTCATTTCACAAGTGTTTATACACTTGTAGACTATAAAAATCACATTTGTTAGCCTGTTATACAACTTTTATAAAACATGATTTTCTCAACACCCGGTCCTACGAATATACCACTTGTACATACGTAGATCGGCTCGTTTTAAATACTATTTTTCACGTTAAAACACTTTTACACAAGTTCATGTTTCCCGTGTGGTGGAGTTTCACCTTTTAACCCTTGTACAAAAGAAACAAGTGTATGTCAAGATACGTGATCTTAACAAAGTCGGGTTAAACGATGATAAGAGCCACCACATTGTAGATCGGGCCATATTAACCAACATATTCAAATACTACGACATTTACACGCGTTATGTTCTTTTATCCAACGATTTTCACTTTTTAGTAGACTTTAAAGATTCATGAAGTGGGTTATCGACATTTAACCGATAAAAATCCTTTTAACCACTTTAGACACGACTAAAAACGAGTTTTAAACAATATACCTCTAGCTCGAGGCTAGGGAAGAAACTAGTCGAAAACGGCGTGGATAAAAGCAAACGGTAGAGGTCCTTTGCGTTCCGAGTGCACCAAAGCTCCTTATACGTGACCCGTGAAGCTTGAATGATCTTGGAATGGGGTGATCAAAAACCGAAAGTGGGTGGGTGTTTGGGAGTGTGTTCGGCCGAGATAGAGCACAAGAGAGGGAGAGAGAGTGAGTTGAGTGGTGTGTGTTCTATGTGTGTGAGGATGTGTATTTATAAAGAAAATTTCGTTATCGTCCATCGGTTCTTATGTCTACTAGATATCCGACATAAGCTAATATAATATTTAAAAGTGTACCCTCCCATCCCATCATGTTGGCCGATTTGGTTGGGGTGGTGGGACCACCCGGTTGGATCTCGATTGTTCAGTTACGGTTCAGTTATGTTAAGTCGGTTACATAAAGGTCTAACCTCGTTAGTTGTCTAATGTGTTAGAGAGCGGGTGTTAGGGTAATCAGGGACCCTAACTGGCTTAGAAAAATACCAATAATAATCCTGGCAATATTTTTATGTTCCGGGTATTGTCCGGTTGTTCGGTTGGATAGGAATCCGTTAAAGTGCTTAAGATATCCTTTAAGCGTCGTAAGTAATATTTTTAGCGACACAATTTATTCAGCAAAGTGTCGGGAATAATTCTTTGTATTTTGGCACTTTATTAATTAGCTAGAAGCTAGTGTGTAAATAAAAGTGCTGTGTTCCGTGCTTAAAGTACGTTTTAGGCACATCCAATCTCTGTATCTTATTCCTAGAGACGCAATTATACAACCCTTGTATCTCTACACTCACTACGGGTGTAGTCAAATAATTCTGGCTCTTACAGGCCTTTAGAGGCAGTGTTTGCCTGATGCTGGCTATATCAGCATGTTCAATAGGTTATCCGTTCAAATGCTACTGTGCTTTTGTGCATCAAGTTTGTCACTAGAGTTCAGTAAATAAATAATGTAGTGACAGGAAAAATCAAAGTATGATGCAGACATGTACATGTATCAACAATCAAGTAGCAGTTTATCAGAAATCTCAGTTAAGCACAGTAGTTAGGCAACAGTTAATAGCTAATTAAGTCGTACGGATACCTGGTTTTGTGAGGGTTGTCACATGTGTAATCTTGAGATTAATCCCTCGCTCATTTTTCTGAATAACATATTCTTCTTCAATTAATATCCACGCATCAAGATGATTAGCTTGAACATAGTTTTCAAAACGTTCTACCCATCTAGGATAATCTTCCATTTTTAACAACCTTAGTGGTTTGTTTGTGGTTCACATTAAGTTCTCAAGATTTATATTCTGAATTACAGTTGATAGGGTAGTAGCAAACGCGTTCATCGATTCGAAATCCATATTAAAAAATTTCAACACTTAGACAATCCAAGCGTAAGACACTCCTGAGCGTATGAATACTTAAGCGTATGACCTATTAAACATAGAACAACCAAGAGTATGATCACTTCAAGTGTATGAATACATTTCAAATGTATGACCTTTGAGCGTATGAGCTTCTGCACACAGATGACTCAAATAGATGAGCTCATGCGAACGTATGTGCTCCTGCGCTAGACTCCTACGTATGAACACAACTTCCTGTGCTAGACAATGGTTCCTGCGCTTGATTCATTTTTGGTGAAAATTTTCAATTTGATGGTCAAAATGGAGGAATTCAACCCTGATCTTTTAACATGTTGTTTAGAAATGAAGAAAGTAGATATTCTGAGTAATTGGAAGCTTTTCAACCTGTAAAAATGAGAGAAAACTTGAAAAATGTGGTAGAAAGATTATTTTGTACCAAATTTTTTCAAATCTAAGTGATTCACCAGTAGATATCTAATCTCTAGCTCTGATACCACTTGTGGAACCATGTTGAGTGTAGATATAACTTGTATAACACCGACTAGATATCTATGAGGCAATAGAAAGTGCGGAATCCAATCTACTAGCCGGTAAACACTTGAGTTTCATAATCATTCATTCCATAAAAATTTTGGCAGCATAACATTCTGTTTACAATGATTTTTAATAAGCTCTCCATAATATCCAAAGTTCAAGTTATAAGATCATGCGCATAACATCTCCTGTATATATAGACATTATACTCTGAGCGCATGACTCCTACGCTAGTGCTCCTACATGCGTATGACTCATACGCATGTATGAGTCCATTACATTTCAAAATAAATTTAAATTTAAACAAAACAAACTCTGACTAAGACGTACGCATTAGACATTATGTACTAACACACACACATATAGGAAATCATCATCTATAAACCCTATGTATTTGTGTCGACTATTAAAGAAAAGATACATAAGAAGACATAAGTTCTATCTCTAAGTTGTAGTTCATAGCTTTTGAATTTACTTCGAGACTTATAAAGAATACTTTGGAAGTATATTCATCCCTAACTATAAAGTGATGGGTAAGTTTCCAAACTTTCCAAGACTTGGTATTCTCTTGTAGGAGGACGAGGAACTCGAGCTTTACAGGCCTACACAATGCTATTAACTGGTGTGGCTTAATAAGGCGTCGGAAAGATTCTAGAAGTCTGTTACAAAGGGTTGATTAGAACAAAGAATATCAACAAAAGATCCAATTGTCAGATTAGATTATCCATTGGACCAGTAAGATTGAACGTCTTCACGATACCAACCATTTAAATGTGCCAACCATTTAAATGTGCCACCTAACAGGCGCCACACACAATAATTCAAAATTCAAAATAATATTTAGTCAAATCTTTTATTTATGTAAAGAAAATATCTCTCCTTGTAACTAGCTACTGTATTCTTGTATATTGATGTGCGTGAAGTGTGTTATAATTTGGATGTATATTTTAAGCCCTTTTTACACTTTTAGCCAAGTTTTAAATTTATAAAACACGATATTTACTAACACTAAACACACATATGGGCAAGTGAACCCATCGTGGACGTAGTATAGTGTTGGTAAGATACCGAGGTCGTCCAAGGACACAAGAGCTTTTAGTACCGGTTTATCCTCAACGTCTAACCAAATCAAAATGTTAGAAAAAGATTTTAAACTAAGAAAATAAAATTAACTAAAATGCTGAAAATAAAAATAAAAATAAAAACAGATAGACAAGATGAATCACTTGGATCCGACTCGTGTGTTAGTGTAACCTTTGATTATTTTCGCACTTTTCCACTTGTTTAAGAGATTATCTTAGTTATTGTAGTAGGCCCCTCTTTTGAAGGCGACGTTACCCTCAACCCAGTAGTTTGAGTCAGCAAGGATACAATCCTAAAGGGTCGGATTATTGAAAGATAATTAATTAAGTTATTAATGCATAATGTGGTAGGCCACTCTTTTGAAGGCGACGTTACCCTCAGCTAAGTAGTCTGAATAAGTAGGGATACAGTCCTAAATAGCTGGGTTAAAGTTTTAATAGTAGTTTACTTATGAGGGGATCAAAGAGTTTGGACCCCCGCCATCCAATACCTTTGGGTATTGAAAGAGGTCCTACAAAATTTGACCCAGGTCCCTTGCAGGATCTCTAAACGCTGAACAACGGCAAGACTCTTTCCAAGACACCACGGACAAACAATAAGTAAGAATCACCTTCAACATAAGAAACTAGTAATTAAAGCCATTAATACAAAACCAATTAAAAAGTGCAAAAGATTAAAAATAAAAAGTATTACACTAAACACTTGTCTTCACCAAGTGATGTAAGAGACTTAGGCAAACATGGCCTTTGATTGTCAAGAACTCTTACAATCAATCTTGGATCCCGAGACGACTCACACACTCTATGATGGATAATGGATGATGGTGGTGGATGATAGTGTTATGGTGGTGGTGGGTGGTGGGTGAAGTGTGAGAGAGGTGGTGTGCCAAGGGATGAGTTGAAATGTCTCCAAGCACTCCTATTTATAGGCTGAACAGAAGCTCGGGCACGGCCCCGTGCCCGCTGGGCATCGCCCCGTGCCCGCTGGGCATGGCCCCGTGTCAATCCTTGTCTCTCTCCTCGTTAATTGTAATTTGCAATTACAATAAATGCGCCTGCAGGAGTCTGACCACGCCTCCGTGTCCACTGGGCACGGCCCCGTGGTGGGCAATAGAAGCTTCTAAAGGTTTGTCTTTTCTGCTGCTTCTTTGGAGCACGGGGCGTGTTCAGTCTTCTGTGTCCTTGGTTTTGCTTAGGAAGATGTTGTTGAGGGGTCGGGCATTCCACTTTTGTTCCTTTTCTTGTATTTATGTTAGATTTTGCTGTCTTTTTGCTTCTTTTGTTAATTTGAGCTCATTTAATCCTGAAAATACAAAAGGAAGACAAAAACACACTTTTTCCAACATTAGTACTAAAAAAGGGTTAGTTTTATGCCACATTTGATATAATTTATATATTGCATTTTGCGCATATCAAATACCCCCACACTTGAATCTTTGCTTGTCCTCAAGCAAAACTCTTTATAATGTGGCTTTATTCACTCCCAAATGGAATGGGTAGAAGAGAAGGTTTCTGGACTTGTCATAGAGTGTCGGGATTTCCAAGATTCTTTATTGAGGTTTTATTTTTATTTATTTACAATCCAATTTGGCATGATTTATTAAGAACATTCTTTAAGATAAATTACTTATTTGGGCATAACATTCCTTTTTTAAAATCTCATATATATACAAGTTCACATACCTCACGGGAGATCACTCAACACTCGGCCAAAGGTGTATTTTTTAGTGAATCACTCGAGAGCGGCATGGAACTTACTTCTACCATAAGCTTGCCAAGCAATCAATCCTCCTCCTTTTTAACTATATACCTTTGTAAATATCAAGAGGACTTTATGGGTTTTTTTGGCTTGGGCTAAAGGTGGGTGGTTGGGTTAGTGGTTAGTAAAAAGGGCGAAAGGCGTAACAAACGTTGGTTTGAAAGACTTTTTTTATTTTTCATATTTTTATTTTATTTCGATGGATTGTTCAAACAAAGAGATTTGATAAACTTTGTTTGTTTGTTTGGCTTCATCGAAGTATATATATATATATATATATATATATATATATTTTGAAAGTCATAAGAGAACCGAACGTTGTTACTAAAAAAAATAAAAATAAAAAGGTTTAGGTGGGTAAAAAGGGTTGTTTTGGGTTAAGAAATGAAAAGGTTTAGGCTCAAAGGGGTTAACTAGGGGGATTTTGGGTAGGTGGTAAAAAAAAGAAAAGTAATGGTGTAGAATGAAAAAGGGTTAGTCCTAATGCCTCCATCATTTACTTACTCGGGTTTAAGTTGGTAAGGACCGGGAATGTATTGTTGTGGCTGTTGGGTTTTTCGCATGTTTATCAAAGTAATTTTATCTGAATAAAATTAAAACGCAGCGGAATAAGGATTTAAAACATGTTACTTTGCAAGATTTAAAACCATTTTAAATGCAAAACCCAGTAATCGGATCCATATATGACATGCATGCTATCAAAATACAACCATAGGGTGTTTGAGAATTCAACCTTTCTTTGGAGCAAGGAGATGGAAGATGATGATGAATCTTGAATGGTAGCTTCCAAACGAGAAAGCCTCAAGCTAGTATACCCCCAAGCCTCCAACAAAACACCTTGAGATTGCTAGGATTTAATCACTTGAAACGAAACCGAAAGAGCTCCTTGGAACCCTTCTATGGCCGAAAATTTTTGAGAGAAATTGTGCAAGTCTCTTACTTGAAAAAAAATGTTGTGATCACTTTAAAAGAATGAGTTAGTTACTTTTAAAAATCACCAAAATCATTTATCATCATTACTCAAAGAATTGCATGAAATTTGATTGGCCTTGGAACCTTGGGAAGAGCCATAGGGGGCGGCCCAAGCCACCTCTCATTTCACCCAATCAAAATTTTTTAACTTGTCTCCATGTCTTCTATTTAAGTTTTATAACTTTTATAAAAACTTAATATAACATTTTATAAACAACATGCAACATTTTAATTGTTATTTAACCTATTAAATAACAAAATAAAATATTCTCTCAAAAATAAATTATCCATATAATTTATTAGTTTGTCAAGTGCAATTATTTAGAAAACCGATTTCTAAATATTGTAAGTGTTAATATTTATTTGTTTAATCATATCATAAATAAATATTGTAGGTGTTTGTCTAGCTTGTTATTGGGTATGACCCGACTTGGATCATAACGTACTAGCCACATCAATTTAATATGTGTCTTGGGCATACAGAGTCCAACAATCTCCCACTTGCACAAGATACATAGAAGATTGATGCAAGTAGTAAATAACGCCTAACAACGGTTCACTACCCCTAATACGTATGACGAAGTGCCATTCAATAACATCATCCCCTTCAAGTCCCTTACTTGAATATGATTTAGGTGAATCTATCATTTATCCTTTCGTTACAGATGTCATGTTAAATCCAGAGACACAGTGTGATCATTCTCTGTTGATTTAACTTTAACATGCCTTAGACATCTTACTCTCAACGAATAAGAGGAACAAATCCCTTCTTGACTACATACGTCTCTCACAATCACCTCGTACCACACCTGAGCTTAGCCTTGTGTACTGTCTTATTACAGACAGCGAAGAACTAAGTCAAGGTACAATATTTAGTGAATATCAAGACCCAATATGTATCTCAGGTCAGAGGATACTATGATATTCGCCTTTGCTCAAATTTACTTATGATCAATCATAAATGATTCCATGCAGTAACATTTGAGAGCGGGTCAGTCCAATATTTGTATCCCACAAATATCTATGAACTTTGGCAGCAATACTTTGCTCTATATTCATACCTAATGAATATCCACCAATCCAAGTTCATAATAGTCTTACATTCATATTTGTTCCCACAAGTATGATCGACTACGGACATTTAGAATAATTAATTTATTCACGGATTTAAACATGCTAAAATGGAACATAACTCAAAATACCATAAAAGAGTTAAAATAACAATTGTTCCAATATCCAAATACAAAATAGATCAAATCCAATCACTAGAATATCGAAGTCCTAAGGCACAAGTATGACCCTCATGTTTTGGCCGTTCAAGGAGCTTCGTGAGTGGATCCGCAATGTTTTGATCGGTGTGAACTTTGCGAATACATATCTTTCCCTTTTCAACTTCATCCCTTATGTAGTTGAATCTCCGCTCAATGTGCCTTGTCTTTTGATGTGCACGAGGTTCCTTGATTTGAGCAATCGCACCCTCGTTATCACAAAAGATCTCTAGGGGGTCTTGAATGGTAGGGATTACCCCTAGGTCGGCAATGAACTTCTTTAACCACGCAGCTTCTTGTGCTGCCAGTGAGGCGGCGATGTATTCTGATTCTGTAGTGGACAATGCTACAACATCCTGCTTCGAGCTCTTCCAAGAGACTGCAGCTCCATTCAAAATGAAGACATACTCAGATTGTGATCGAGAACCATCTCGATCAGTTTGGAAACTCGCATCTGTGTAACCTTTTACAACGAGTTCCTCTTCACCAGATCCATATATTAGAAACATGTCCTTAGTCCTCCTAAGGTATTTCAATATGCTCTTAACAGCCATCCAATGACTGTTACCTGGATTTTGCTGGTATCTGCTTGTCATGCTTAAAGCGCATGATACGTCCGGTTTAGTACATATCATTGCATACATTATGGATCCAATAGCAGACGCATATGGGATTCCTTTCATTCTTTCTTGCTCATCCTTTGAGCTTGGACATTGAGTTACATTCAATATTGTCCCCTTTTGAATAGGTACCAAACCTTTCTTAGAGTTCTCCATCTTGAACCTTTTCAAGACTTTGTCAATGTATGCACTTTGGTTTAAACCTATCAAGCGCCTTGATCTATCCCTATAGATCTTTATTCCCAAAATATAGGCAGCTTCTCCAAGATCTTTAATGGAAAAACATCTTCCAAGCCATGCTTTTACACCTTCCATGGTTGGAATGTCATTTCCAAATAGTAGAATGTCATCGACATACAATACTAAGAAAGTGACGGTGCTCCCACTAGCTTTCTTATACACACAAGCTTCATCGTCGTTCTTGATGAACCCAAAATTCCTAATCTCTTTATCAAAACGGTGATTCCAACTTCTCGATGCTTATTTCAATCCATAGATTGATTTCTTTAACTTGCGCACTTTGTTAGGATGTTTTGGATCGACAAAACCTTCAGGCTGAACCATATAGACATCTTCATCCAGATATCCATTGAGGAAAGCCGTTTTGACATCCATTTGCCAAATCTCATAGTCATAATATGCAGCTATGGCAAATAATATCCTAATCGACTTTAGCATTGCCACTGGCGAGAAGGTCTCATCATAATCAACCCCTTGAGTTTGAGTGAAACCTTTTGCTACAAGTCTCGCTTTATAAGTATCCAAGTTGCCATGCATATCTGTTTTCTTCTTGAAAACCCACTTACTTCCAACTACTTTGGAGTTAAGAGGTGGCACAACCAATTCCCAAACTTGGTTGTCATACATGGATTGCATCTCTACGTTCATGGCTTCAAGCCATTTGTCGCAATCAGATTTTGACATTGCATCATGGTATGTGGTTGGTTCATCTGAATCTACCACATAGCATCCATCCATGAAAAATCCATATCTTTCAGGTGGATTACTAATTCTACCAGATCTGCGAACGTTTTGTGTATGTTGATCAACCATTTGATCATTTTCAACAACCTCTTGTTAAGTGCTAGTATCAACCAAACGTGTATCGGGTTGTGGTTCTTGATCCTCATCAAGTTCCACTGTTCTATTAGTTCCTTCCATAAGGAACTTATCCTCCAAGAACTTACCCTTCCGAGCAACAAATACCTTTTGCTCTGTTGGATCGTAGAAATAATATCCTATATCATCTTTAGGATATCCTACGAAGATACACTTAATGGATCGTACTTCTAACTTGTTTGGGGTGTATTGCTTCACATAAGCATCACAACCCCATACCTTTAAATATGATAAAGATGGAACTGTTCCATGCCATATTTCAAAAGGTGTCTTATCCACTTTCTTGGTTGGGGCCATATTTAATATACGAGCCGCGGAGAGCAAAGCGTAACCCCAAAATGATAGAGGCAATGTGCTTCTAACCATCATAGATCGAACCATATCCAATAAAGTTCGATTCCTCCTCTCAGACACACCATTATGTTGTGGTGTTCCAGGTGGAGTAAGTTGTGAGATGATCCCACAACTCCTAAGATGATCTTGAAAAGCATCACTAAGGTATTCACCTCCTCTATCGGAACGAACAACTTTGATTGTCTTGGTGAGTTGATTCTCTACTTCGTTTTGGAAGATTTTGAACGTTTCAAAAACTTCATCTTTGTGACTTAGCAAGTACACATAACCATAACGACTAAAGTCGTCGGTAAAAGTTACGAAGTATCTTTCACCATTCCTAGTCATTGGCTTAAAAGGACCACATACATCTGAATGTATGATGCCTAATAAATCTTTTGCCCTTTGGTTTGTGCCACTAAAGGGTTTCTTGGTCATTTTTCCTTGTAAACAAGATTCACATGTATCAAATGAACCAATTTCATTTGTTTCCAAAAGAGCATTCTTTTGAAGTGTTTGCATGCGATTTCTGTTTATATGACCAAGACAACAATGCCAAAGATAGGTCTCACTCAAATCCATTTTGAGTTTCTTGGTGTTTGCTTGGTACATCGAATTATCAAATGATGTATTATCATGAACCAATTCATAAATACCATTTGAAGGCGTAGCTTTAAAGTAGAACATGTCATTCATCAAAGCATAAATTTCATTGTTCACAAACTTCAAATCAAATCCATATTGTTTTAAAAGGGAAACAGAAATAATGTTCCTAGTCAAACTAGGAGCATACAAAACATTTTTCAAACATATTTCCAAACCACTTGGAAGTTTTAAAACATAGTCTCCTTGGGCTTCAACTTGAACCTTCGCTCCATTGCCCATGAAGAGACTAGTGTCTCCCTTCTTGTAATGCTTATTTCTTTTGAACCCCTGCAACGAATTGCAGATATGAGTTCCACATCCGGTATCTAATACCCATGTGTTAGAAGAAATAACATTTAGATCAATATGTATCATAAAGATTGTACCTGAGGTTTGCCCCGCATCCCTCTTGTTTTTCAACTCTTTGAGATAGGTTGGACAATTTCTTTTCCAATGTCCTATCTCTCCACACTCAAAGCATGGATCGCTTGTGGCAACTTTTTCCTTCTTCTCTTTTGGTTTTGGTGGTTCTGCTTTTGCCTTTCTTTTTCCCTTCCCTTTGATGTGTCCCTTTCCCTTGGCAACATTTGCTTTGGTGTCGGGGTGATGCCCTTTCTTGCCTCCCTCATTGATCGTTAGAACGGGTAAAGCCTTTTTACCCATTCCCGCTTCGGCCGTTTTGAGCATTGCATGAAGCTCACCAATGCTCTTGTCCCATCCGTTCATGTTATAGTTCATAACAAAGCTCTCAAATTTCTTTGTTAAGGAGTTGAGGATCAAATCCGTAGCCAACTCTTTAGAGACGGGACAATTGAGCCTCTCGAGGCGATCAATGTGGCTTTTCATCTTAAGGACGTAAGATGAGACCGATTGGGTTTCCTCCATTCGACATGCATGAAGCGCTCGAACCGTTTCGAAGCGTTCTACCCTTGCTTGTTGTAGGAACATTTCCTTCAATTGGGTAATCATGTCGTATGCTCCATGATGTTCAAAGTCCTTTTGAATCTCGGGAATCATTGTTCCCAACATGAGGCATGAGGCTTGCATGGAGTCCTCGGTATACTTAACCCAATCACTGTAGGCTTCTACATCTTCCTCGTCAGGTTGGTCGGGAATAGGATCGTCCAACACATAGGATATCTTTTCTTGCTTGAGAACAATTCTCAAGTTTCGAAACCAATCCATGAAGTTGTTATGGTTGAGACGATCCTTTTCAAGGATGGTTCTTAGTGATAGGTTACGGACGGTTTGGGTAATCGAGTTTGCATTGTTAGCGGCCATCTACAAAATTTAACAAAGTTCAATTTTAGTATTTTCGATATTATTAAAATTTTAATCATTAATACCCTTTTAATGTCTCATAGACAATTAATAATTAAAATCTAGAATCCAACGTTACATTTAAATATTGGTTAGGTGACCTTTATCCCATTATTTAAATTAACAAGGTAGTCAACGTTTGACGATTGCAACCCTTTGCAACTTCTAGCTATATGGGATCGGTTAAACATCTTTATGTTTAGTTGGCATGTTTAATCCCATCAACACCTTTGTTCCCCATGCTTCGGTGACCCTAAGTTCATGGTTTCCAAATCAAGTCGTCCAACTTATACACACATGTGAGTTTACGCACATAAGTGGTTAGGTGACCTTTATCCCACAAACATGGTGAACCCACCTCAAATATACAAGTTTCCTCAAATGTGGTTAGGTGACCTTTATCCCACAAAGAGTTCCCAAGTAATTCGAGTGTTGTATAAAAGGATGGTGTTTGACTTGTTTTATAAAAGGGATTTTTATTTTTTTTTCAAAATTCTAGTTTAGAAAAATTTTATGTACCATATATTTGCATGCATTCAAATCAATGGTACTTTTAGTGAAAACCAATTTTCAAGGTTCTTTTAACAAAACCCATTTTATTATAAAATCATTAATTTTTAATAACCTTTTATTAACCTCTTTTAATGATTTTAAAGAACCAATTTTAAGCTTGTTCCGGATTATTTGTTGTTAAGCATGCATATCCAAATATCATCCAAACAATAAAATAAGCAACCACACAAGCACAACACACATATTAATAGGTGCATAACCATAGCCAACTATTTTGACCACACTTGTTGGCCGAAACAAGTGTGTCAAAAGGTCCTTCCTAAAGGGTGAAGATAGACACAAGAGGGGTGTAGGTGAACTCCCACTTGATCCCGCATCCAAATGCTTCAAGTCTTCATCTTGTGTTGTGATTTCTTCACATTCTTTGAACTTCCAAATGTCTTTAATATTCAGCTCCAAACTCCTTTGGACTTCAAAATGTGTTTTGGTTATCGGGCTAAAATCCCGTTAAGAACTATGAAGTCCTTTATGCCCGAAATTGGCAAAACCAAAACCGCATTTTTGTGTGCATCTTCTTTTACATAAAAGTATCCTAATACATTTTTCTAGTAAAATAAAATGCATCTAATCTATTTACTTACATACCAAATGAAAATAAATAAATTACATATTTTTACAAATGGAAGACAAAAATAATAATTATTACAACCCATTGAATAATTAACTAAAATCACAAACACAAACATATTCATACAAGGTCATGGCTAGGTTATGAACACCAAAATATATATCCGAATATATATAAATTTCAAGAGCAAAATGGTTTCCTTTTACAACCTATATTTTTCGGCCAAGAATGAAAAACCGAAAAATGTGGGTTTTTGTCCAAACAAAACAAATCATCCATATGACATAATTTTTCAAGATTCCTTTATGCATGTAGGAAATAAATCTTGAAAAAAAAGGGAAAACCATGGATAAAATTTCGGCCATAGGGTTTCTATAAACCTGAAAACCCGAAATTTTAAATCTGATGAAGCAAGCACTCATATAAGCGGCTCTGATGCCATTGTTGGGTTTTTCGCATGTTTATCAAAGTAATTTTATCCGAATAAAATTAAAACGCAGCGGAATAAGGATTTAAAACATGTTACTTTGCAAGATTTAAAACCATTTTAAATGCAAAACCCAATAATCGGATCCATATATGACATGCATGCTATCAAAATACAACCATAGGGTGTTTGAGAATTCAACCTTTCTTTGGAGCAAGGAGATGGAAGATGATGATGAATCTTGAATGGTAGCTTCCAAACGAGAAAGCCTCAAGCTAGTATACCCCCAAGCCTCCAACAAAACACCTTGAGATTGCTAGGATTTAATCACTTGAAACGAAACCGAAAGAGCTCCTTGGAACCCTTCTATGGCCGAAAATTTTTGAGAGAAATTGTGCAAGTCTCTTACTTGAAAAAAAATGTTGTGATCACTTTAAAAGAATGAGTTAGTTACTTTTAAAAATCACCAAAATCATTTATCATCATTACTCAAAGAATTGCATGAAATTTGATTGGCCTTGGAACCTTGGGAAGAGCCATAGGGGGCGGCCCAAGCCACCTCTCATTTCACCCAATCAAAATTTTTTAACTTGTCTCCATGTCTTCTATTTAAGTTTTATAACTTTTATAAAAACTTAATATAACATTTTATAAACAACATGCAACATTTTAATTGTTATTTAACCTATTAAATAACAAAATAAAATATTCTCTCAAAAATAAATTATCCATATAATTTATTAGTTTGTCAAGTGCAATTATTTAGAAAACCGATTTCTAAATATTGTAAGTGTTAATATTTATTTGTTTGATCATATCATAAATAAATATTGTAGGTGTTTGTCTAGCTTGTTATTGGGTATGACTCGACTTGGATCATAACGTACTAGCCACATCAATTTAATACGTGTCTTGGGCATACAGAGTCCAACAGTGGCAAGTTCTAGAGTCGTATGAACCAAGCGGCTATTCACACAAGAAACGAAAAATGAGCATTTAGTGTAAAGATATATATATTTGAATGCTCGTTAAAGGCTCAAAACTCACTTTTGTGGGAAAAGGGTTTTTATGTGATCAAGTATATATAATCGTATTTTAACTAAGTTTGTCATGCCTTTTCATAATTTTCTTATGTTGGTTCTTTTAATCACGACGCTATCGGTTGTAAATTTGTAAAAATATAACCTTATTAAGACTTGAATTCCCAACTTAAACTTAGACAAGTAAAAAAAATGAAATTTTTGGAAAAAATTTGGGGTGATTAGCGGTTCCAATAGAGTTTTGTGTAAGGCTTGTTATTAGGACTTGCAAAATTCAAGGTTTTAGCATCCCCCCACACTTAAATTACACATTGTCCTCAATGTGTCCCAAAAATAAGTTTTTATGTTGATTGAATGTGTAAAATGGTGTTAAAAGCAAAATTTTATGTTACTGGCAGTCTGGACACGGCCCCGTGGGGGACCGGGCACGACCCCGTGTTCAGGTGCCAGTGACAAAAATTTAAGAAAAGAAACAGAAGCCTGGGCACGGGGGCGTGTCCAGTGAACACGGCCGCGTGTCTAGTTACCTAAACTGGGCGATTTGATGCAGATTGTGTAGCACGGGGCCGTGTTGGGTGGACACGGCCCGTGTTGAGCCTACTGTAATGAGAGATTGTTGTCGGATTGCTCTGTTTTAGTGCATGGGGCTATGTTTCTCGTTTCCCTTGTTATCCTTCACCATCCAGAGTGTGTTTTATTTCTTATAACACCATCCAAACCATTATTTCATTAATAATCATAGAGAGGATTACATAGTCCTAAATATTACTAAGTTAGATAAGTAAGCACAAGAAGCATAAACCATGGAGTCCTAGCCTACAAGTTATTTTAATTAGCAAAATTTCCAAGAAGCTAATAGTCTTGGTTGGTTGTGGCTTCATAGAACTCCTTCTTCTGGGCATGGACTCTTCATATGTCGGCGAGCCACTCCTTTATTTCCCTTGGGAGGAGAAAAGAGGGCTCGTTAGCGTCGGTTAGAGGAGGTGCAACTTCCACCGGGACTTCTTGTAGATCTTCAAGGGGAGGTTCTGCTGGAATGTATCCCATCCGGTCGGGTTGTTGACTCCAAATGCTAGGTTCCAATCCTCTTGAGGGAGGACGGGTTCCATTGGAGGTGTTACAAGAATATTTAACCTTTGGTGCAATAGGTTAATTTCTTGAAAACTATTTTCTAGCCCCACCGTAAGATAATTTATACGGTCAATTAGGATTTCCTCAATCGAAGTCATCTCATCGAGAGCTTCCCGAAGTGCCATGACGTAGTGCACAAGGGTAGCTTCAATGGAAGGCCTCCTTCCTCTTCTACTGTTTGTTGAATGCACGGAAGATGTTCCACTGTTTTCACTTGGCATTCTATGAAAATAAACCGAAAACAGCTTATTTTATGAAACAGTATATTGGACATGGCCCCGTGCTCAGGTCTATGTATGCACCGAACGAAGTCATTGGAGAGTCCTTCACGGCACAATCGGCACAGGGACGACTATCGTCCATGTCTTTGCTAGAGTTGAAGGTAAGATTGGAAACAACGAGGTTGTTTTCATGCGATCCCAACAATTCTTCTTGGTTATCGTCTTGGGATGAATCAGTGAAATCCTTCCTAAGTTCTTTTAACCAATTAAGAATTAGATTTTCTAATTGAATTAACTCGTCAAGGAGCATTTCTCCTAGAATATCCGGTTGGGCGCATTCGAGGGAGAGATATTGATTATTTTTACTTTTGCCCCTCTTAAGGTTATAGGCAGACGATGGGTCTATGTAGTGGGGCTTATAATTTAGAAAATAACATTCTAATTCTTTAAGGTAAAAAAAATCGTCATCACTCATTTTTGTGTCAGAATTTACCAACCGTCGGGATCTTACGGTTCTGTTTTCAGCAACTGAATCTTGGGCATGGGGGCGTGTTGAGTGGGCACGGCCCCGTGTTCAGATTACTGTCTGACTTAAAACAGGATTGCCAGTTCCAAAGATTGGGCACGGGGCGTGTTCAGCGGGCACGACCCGTGCTGAGTTCTGCAGAAGCTGAAAAATTAAGAAAATCCTAAAAATTAAAAAGAAAATAAAAAAAATGATTAGGCTGTTGATTCCTAACTTTCTTAAAATCCTTGTGTCCCCGGAGACGGCGCCAAAAAACTTGATGTGCGTGAAGTGTGTTATAATTTGGATGTATATTTTAAGCCCTTCTTACACTTTTAGCCAAGTTTTAAATTTATAAAACACGATATTTACTAATACTAAACACACATATGGGCAAGTGCACCCATCGTGGACGTAGTATAGTGTTGGTAAGATACCGAGGTCGTCCAAGGACACAAGAGCTTTTAGTACCGGTTTATCCTCAACGTCTAACCAAATCAAAATGTTAGAAAAAGATTTTAAACTAAGAAAATAAAACTAACTAAAATGCTGAAAATAAAAATAAAAATAAAAACAGATAGACAAGATGAATCACTTGGATCTGACTCATGTGTTAGTGTAACCTTTGATTATTTTCGCACTTTTGCACTTGTTTAAGAGATTATCTTAGTTATTGTAGTAGGCCCCTCTTTTGAAGGCGACGTTACCCTCAATCCAGTAGTTTGAGTCAGCAAGGATACAATCCTAAAGGGTCGGATTATTGAAAGATAATTAATTAAGTTATTAATGCATAATGTGGTAGGCCCCGCTTTTGAAGGCGACGTTACCCTCAGCTAAGTAGTCTGAGTCAGCAGGGATACATTCCTAAATAGATGGGTTAAAGTTTTAATAGTAGTTTAACTTATGAGAGGATCAAAGAGTTTGGACCCCCGCCATCCAATACCTTTGGGTATTGAAGGAGGTCCTACTAAATTTGACCCAGGTCCCTTGCAGGATCTCTAAACGCTGAACAAAGGCAAGACTCTTACCAAACCGTTCCCTTAACCCCCGACCAGGTAGCCAACATACCTCCATATAAACCGTGGAGATATGAATGGTGAAAATCTTTTATTTTATATAGACAGTAAAATAATGCCAAGACACCACGGACAAACGATAAGGAAGAATCACCTTCAACATAAGAAACTAGTAATTAAAGTCATTAATACAAAACCAATTAACAAGTGCAAAAGATTAAAAATAAAAAGTATTACACTAAACATGGCCTTTGATTGCCAAGACATCAAGTGATGTAAGAGACTTAGGCAAACATGGCCTTTGATTGTCAAGAACTCTTACGATCAATTTTGGATCCCTAGACGACTCACACACTCTATGATGGATAATGGATGATGGTGCTGGATGATGGTGTTATGGTGGTGGTGGGGGGTGGGTGAAGTGTGAGAGAGGTGGTGTGCCAAGGGATGAGTTGAAATGTCTCCAAGCACTCCTATTTATAGGCTGAACAGAAGCTCGGGCACGGCCCCGAGTCCATCCTTGTCTCTCTCCTCATTAATTGTAATTCGCAATTACAATAAATGCGCCTGCAGGAGTCTGACCACGCCTCCGTGTCCACTAGGCACGGCCCCGTGGTGGGCAATAGGAGCTTCTAAAGGTTTGTCTTTTCTGCTGCTTCTTGGGCACGGTCCCGTGCTCGCTGAGCACGGGGCGTGTTCAGTCTTCTGTGTCCTTGGTTTTGCTTGGGAAGATGCTGTTGAGGGGTCGAGCATTCCACTTTTGTTCCTTTTATTGTATTTATGTTAGATTTTGCTGTCATCATTTTCTTCTCCTTATTTAAGCATCTCTCTCGTTCTCTAGGATTTGTGTAATCTTGAGATTAATCCCTCACTCATTTTTCTGAATAACATATTCTTCTTCAATTAATATCCACGCTTCAAGATGATTAGCTTGAACATAGTTTTCAAAACGTTCTACCCATCTAGGATAATCTTCCATTTTTAACAACCTTAGTGGTTTGTTTGTGGTTCACATTAAGTTCTCAAGATTTATATTCTGAATTACAGTTGATAGGGTAGTAGCAAACGCGTTCATCGATTCGAAATCCATATTAAAAAACTTCAACACTTAGACAATCCAAGCGTAAGACACTTCTGAGCGTATGAATACTTAAGCGTATGACCTATTAAACATAGAACAACCAAGAGTTTGATCACTTCAAGTGTATGAATACATTTCAAATGTATGACCTTTGAGCGTATGAGCTTCTGCACACAGATGACTCAAATAGATGAGCTCATGCGAACGTATGTGCTCCTGCGCTAGACTCCTACGTATGAACACAACTTCCTGCGCTAGACAATGGTTCCTGCGCTTGATTCATTTTTGATGAAATTTTTCAATTTGATGGTCAAAATGGAGGAATTCAACCCTGATCTTTTAACATGTTGTTTAGAAATGAAGAAAGTAGATATTCTGAGTAATTGGAAGCTTTTCAACCTATGAAAATGAGAGAGAACTTGAAAAATGTGGTAGAAATATTATTTTGTACCAAATTTTTTTCAAATCTAAGTGATTCACCGGTACATATCTAATCTCTAGCTCTGATACCACTTGTGGAACCATGTTGAGTGTAGATATAACTTGTATAACACCGACTAGATATCTATGAGGCAATAGAAAGTGTGGAATCCAATCTACTAGCCGGTAAACACTTGAGTTTCATAATCATTCATTCCATAAAAATTTTGGCTGCATAACATTCTGTTTACAATGATTTTTAATAAGCTCTCCATAATATCCAAAGTTCAAGTTATGAGGTCATGCGCATAACATCTCCTGTATATAGACATTATACTCTGAGCGCATGACTCCTACGCTAGTGCTCCTACATGCGTATGACTCATACGCATGCATGAGTCCATTACATTTCAAAATAAACTTTAAATTTAAACAAAACAAACTCTGACTAAGACGTACGCATTAGACATTATGTACTAACACACACACATATAGGAAATCATCATCTATAAACCCTATGTATTTGTGTCGACTATTAAAGAAAAGATACATAAGAAGACATAAGTTCTATCTCTAAGTTGTAGTTCATAGCTTTTGAATTTACTTCGAGACTTATAAAGAATACTTTGGAAGTATATTCATCCCTAACTATAAAGTGATGGGTAAGTTTCCAAACTTTCCAAGACTTGGTATTCTCTTGTAGGAGGACGAGGAACTCGAGCTTTACAGGCCTACACAATGCTATTAACTGGTGTGGCTTAATAAGGCGTCGGAAACATTCTAAAAGTCTGTTACAAAGGGTTGATTAGAACAAAGAATATCAACAAAAGATCCAATTGTCAGATTAGATTATCCATTGGACCAGTAAGATCGAACATCTTCACGATACCAACCATTTAAATGTGCCACCTAACAGGCGCCACACACAATAATTCAAAATTCAAAATAATATTTAGTCAAATCTTTTATTTATGTAAAGAGAATATCTCTCCTTGTAATTAGCTACTGTATTCTTGTATATTGATGTGCGTGAAGTGTGTTATAATTTGGATGTATATTTTAAGCCCTTTTTACACTTTTAGCCAAGTATTAAATTTATAAAACACGATATTTACTAACACTAAACACACATATGGGCAAGTGCACCCATCGTGGACGTAGTATAGTGTTGGTAAGATACCGAGGTCGTCCAAGGACACAAGAGCTTTTAGTACCGGTTTATCCTCAACGTCTAACCAAATCAAAATGTTAGAAAAAGATTTTAAACTAAGAAAATAAAACTAACTAAAATGCTGAAAATAAAAATAAAAATAAAAACAGATAGACAAGATGAATCACTTGGATCCGACTCGTGTGTTAGTGTAACCTTTGATTATTTTCGCACTTTTGCACTTGTTTAAGAGATTATCTTAGTTATTGTAGTAGGCCCCTCTTTTGAAGGCGACATTACCCTCAGCTAAGTACTCTGAGTCAGCAGGGATACAGTCCTAAATAGCTGGGTTAAAGTTTTAATAGTAGTTTACTTATGAGGGGATCAAAGAGTTTGGACCCCCGCCATCCAATACCTTTGGGTATTGAAGGAGGTCCTACTAAATTTGATCCAGGTCCCTTGCAGGATCTCTAAACGCTGAACAACAGCAAGACTCTTACCAACCGTTCCCTTAACCCCCGACTAGGTAGCCAACATACCTCCATATAGACCATGGAGATATGAATGGTGAAAATCTTTTATTTTATATAGACAGTAAAATAATGCCAAGACACCATGAACAAACGATAAGGAAGAATCACCTTCAACATAAGAAACTAGTTATTAAAGTCATTAATACTAAACCAATTAAAAAGTGCAAAAGATTAAAAATAAAAAGTATTACACTAAACACTTGTCTTCACCAAGTGATGTAAGAGACTTAGGCAAACATGGCCTTTGATTGTCAAGAACTCTTACGATCAATCTTGGATCCCGAGACGACTCACACACTCTATGATGGATAATGGATGATGGTGGTGGATGATGGTGTTATGTTGGTGGGTGAAGTGTGAGAGAGGTGGTGTGCCAAGGGACGAGTTGAAATGTCTCCAAGCACTCCTATTTATAGGCTGAACAGAAGCTCGGGCACGGCCCCGTGCCCGCTGGGCATGGCCCCGTGTCCATCCTTGTCTCTCTCCTCATTAATTGTAATTCGCAATTACAATAAATGCGCCTGCAAGAGTCTGACCACGCCTACGTGTCCACTGGGCACGGCCCCGTGGTGGGCAATAGAAGCTTCTAAAGGTTTGTCTTTTCTGCTGCTTCTTGGGCACGGCCCCGTGCTCGCTAAGCACGGGGCGTGTTCAGTCTTCTGTGTCCTTGGTTTTGCTTGGGAAGATGCTGTTGAGGGGTCGGGCGTTCCACTTTTGTTCCTTTTCTTGTATTTATGTTAGATTTTGCTGTCCTTTTGCTTCTTTTGTTAATTTGAGCTCATTTAATCCTGAAAATACAAAAGGAAGACAAAAACACACTTTTTCCAACATTAGTACTAAAAAAGGGTTAGTTTTATGCCACATTTGATATAATTTATATGTTGCATTTTGCGCATATCAAATACCCCCACACTTGAATCTTTGCTTGTCCTCAAGCAAAACTCTTTATAATGTGGCTTTATTCACTCCCAAATGGAATGGGTAGAAGAGAAGGTTTTTGGACTTGTCATAGAGTGTCGGGATTTCCAAGATTCTTTATTGAGGTTTTATTTTTATTTATTTACAATCCTATTTGGCATGATTTATTAAGAACATTCTTTAAGATAAATTACTTATTTGGGCATAACATTCCTTTTTTAAAATCTCATATATATACAAGTTCACATACCTCACGGGAGATCACTCAACACTCGGTCGAAGGTGTATTTTTTAGTAAATCACTCGAGAGCGGCATGGAACTTACTTCTACCATAAGCTTGCCAAGCAATCAATCTTCCTTCTTTTTAACTATATACCTTTGTAAATATCAAGAGGACTTTATGGGTTTTTTTGGCTTGGGCTAAAGGTGGGTGGTTGGGTTAGTGGTTAGTAAAAAGGGCGAAAGGCGTAACAAATGTTGGTTTGAAAGACTTTTTTATTTTTCATATTTTTATTTTATTTCGATGGATTGTTCAAACAAAGAGATTTGATAAACTTTGTTTGTTTGTTTGGCTTCATCGAAGTATATATATATATATATATATATATATATATATATATATATATATATTTTGAAAGACATAATAGAACCGAACGTTGTTACTAAAAAAAAGGTTTAGGTGGGTAAAAAGGGTTGTTTTGGGTTAAGAAATGAAAAGGTTTAGGCTCAAAGGGGTTAACTAGGGTGATTTTGGGTAGGTGGTAAAAAAAAGAAAAATAATGGTGAAGAATGAAAAAGGGTTAGTCCTAATGCCTCCATCATTTACTTACTCGGGTTTAAGTTGGTAAGGACCGGGAATGGATTGTTGTGGCAAGTTCTAGAGTCGTATGAACCAAGCGGCCATTCACACAAGAAACGAAAAATGAGCATTTAGTGTAAAGATATATATATTTGAATGCTCGTTAAAGGCTCAAAACTCACTTTTGTTGGAAAAGGGTTTTTATGTGATCAAGTATATATAATCGTATTTTAAATAAGTTTGTCATGCCTTTTCATAATTTTCTTATGTTGGTTCTTTTAATCACGACGCTATCGGTTGTAAATTTGTAAAAATATAACCTTATTAAGACTTGAATTCCCAACTTAAACTTAGACAAGTAAAAAAAATGAAAATTTTTGGAAAAAATTTTGGGTGATTAGCGGTTCCAATAGAGTTTTGTGTAAGGCTTGTTATTAGGACTTGCAAAATTCAAGGTTTTAGCATCCCCCCACACTTAAATTACACATTGTCCTCTGTGTGTCCCAAAAATAAGTTTTTAGGTTGATTGAATGTGTAAAATGGTGTTAAAAGCAAAATTTTATGTTACTGGCAGTCTGGACACGGCCCCGTGGGGACCGGGCACGGCCCTGTGTTCAGGTGCCAGTGACAAAAATTTAAGAAAATAAACAGAAGCCTGGGCACGGGGGCGTGTCTAGTGAACACGGCCCCGTGTCCAGTTACCTGAACTGGGCGATTTGATGCAGATTGTGCAGCACGGGGCCATGTTGGGTGGACACGGCCCGTGCTGAGCCTACTGTAATGGGAGATTGTTGTCGGATTGCTCTGTTTTAGTGCATGGGGCTATGTTTCTCGTTTCCCTTGTTATCCTTCACCATCCAGAGTGTGTTTTATTTCTTATAACACCATCCAAACCATCATTTCATTAATAATCATAGAGAGGATTACATAGTCCTAAATATTACTAAGTTAGATAAGTAAGCACAAGAAGCATAAACCATGGAGTCATAGCCTACAAGTTATTTTAATTAGCAAAATTTCCAAGAAGCTAATAGTCTTGGTTGGTTGTGGCTTCATAGAACTCCTTCTTCCGGGCATGGACTCCTCATATGTCGGCGAGCCACTCCTCTATTTCCCTTAGGAGGAGAAAAGATGGCTCGTTAGCGTCGGTTTGAGGAGGTGCAACTTCCACCGGGACTTCTTGTAGATCTTCAAGGGGAGGTTCCGCTGGAATGTCATCCCATCCGGTCGGGTTGTTGACTCCAAGTGATAGGTTCCAATCCTCTTGAGGGAGGACGGGTTCCATTGGAGGTGTTACAAGAATGTTTAACCTTTGGTGCAATAGGTTAATTTCTTGAAAACTATTTTCTAGCCCCACCGTAAGATAATTTATATGGTCAATTAGGATTTCCTCAACCGAAGTCATCTCATCGAGAGCTTCCCGAAGTGCCATGACGTAGTGCACAAGGGTAGCTTCAATGGAAGGCCTCCTTCCTCTTCTACTGTTTGTTGAATGCAGAAGAAGATGTTCCACTGTTTTCACTTGGCATTCTACGAAAATAAACCGAAAACAGCTTATTTTATGAAACAGTATATTGGACACGGCCATCTTTCTGCAGAATTTTGTAACAAGAAATTTTAAAGTTTTAAGTTATTCCTCTAACTTATGAAGCCCGGTTGAGCAATATTAACTTAAAACCGTGTTGTTTAACTTGTTTTTAACAAGATTTCTTGAACAAAACTCAATAATCCCTTCATCAAAGCTTGCAACTTTAAGCTTTAATGGAGGTTTATGGAGAAAGATGAAGAAGAAAGAAATGGATAAAAGAGGAAAGGACAAGATGGTTGTTGGAACCTTCTTTTAGAACATACCTAGGATGGTAGGAGAGAAGATCCCTTCAAATCTCTGTCCCTAGATGGTCCAAATGTGCAGAATTCTTGGCTGCATTTATAGAAAACGACAGCGCGCTGGACACGACCCCGTGTTGGCTGGACACGGCCCCGTGTGCAGGTAGTATCCTGACACAGTTTGTCCGTATTCTGACGTAAAAGTCAGAAGGGAATCTTTTGGTGGACACGGGGGCGTGTTGTGACAACCCTCACTAAACCAGGTATCCGTACGACTTAATTAATAATTAATTACTGTGCTTACTTGAATTAATGGATAAACTGCTACTTGAATGCTGATACATGTACATACTTGCATCATACTCTATTTACTGTCACTACATTATTTACCTGCTGAACCTTAGTGACAAACATGATGCACAACAGCACAGTAGCACAATGAACGGATGTCCTATTGAACGTGTTGTCATAACTAGCACCAGGCAGATACTGCCTCTAAGGCCTGTATGAGCCCGAGATAGTTTACTACACTAATAGTGAGTGTGGAGATACAAGGGTTGTAGAACTGCGTCTCTAGGAATAAGTTACAGTGACAGGATGTGCCAAAAACGTACTCTAAGTACAAAACTCAGCACTTTAACTAAAAATTCAGCTTCTAGCTAACTAATAAAGTGCCAAAACATGAGAAAAATATTACTAGACACTTTCCAAAGTGTCAGGATTAAGTTGTGTCACTAAAATTGATAATAACGACACTTTAAAGCCTTGTTAAACGCTCTAACTGATTACTATCCAACCGAACAACCGGGCTATACCCGGAACATGAAAATATTGCCATTTACATTGTTTATCTTTTTCTGAGCCAGTTAGGGTCCCTGAATACCCTAACACCCACTGTAAAGCATAACACACTAGTAACCGGGTTAATCCCTAAACTAACTTAACTTAACTAACTAATATCTAATGTTTAGTTGAAATCTAACTAGGTAACCCCCCCCCTCCAACGATTTCGGTCACAATGTGACCCCCATGGTACATCACTTGATTATTTTAATCCTTCTTGTCCCATATCAAGAAAGCATTGCATCCATTGGATAATGATCATTCTAGTTGCCTATAAGTTCTAACCTAAGCACACTAATCACTTCACTTAACATTTCACCACACACACAAACCCTCTCCTCTCTCTTTGGCTCTCGGCCGAACCACCACACAACCATCCATCCATCTTTCGGCTTTGATCACCTCATTTCAAGACCATACAAGTGTTAAGGATCACCTACAAGGAAGCTTGGTGCATTCGGAATTCGAAGGACCTCATCTCGTTGCTTTTATCCACAAATTTTGCGTCTAGAATCTTCCCTAGCCTCGAGCTAGTAGTAAGTTGCTTGAATCAAACTCTCAAACTATTTTAAGGTGGGTAAAATGATATGTAACGGTTAAAACTCGTAAACATACAAAATGATCCGTAAAAGTCTACTAAAAATACTAAAAGTGATGGTTAAAAGCTAGATTGTTGTGTAAATCTTGTAGTATTTGATTTGTGTGGTTATTTAGGCCCGATCTATGTTGTGGTAGCTCGGATCATCGTTTAACCCGGATTGTTCATAATCATGGATAATGACATAAAGCTTGTTTAAGTGTAACAAGGGTTAAGTGATGAAACTCTACCACACGCGAAACTTGAACTTGTGTAAAAATGATTTTACTTACGAAATAGTGTTTAAAACTAGTAGATCTACGGATCTACAAGCGGTATTTTCAAAGGACCGAGTGTCAAAGAAATCTTATTTTCTGAAAACGGATCTTATACCAACAAGAATGATTTTAAAACACACAAGTGTGTAAACACTCGTGTAACACTAAGTTTCGACAAAGAACTAGCTTTGCTAAATTTGTAAAGACGAAATTTCTTTAAAAGCGAGGCTTTTACGAAACCGGAATGATTTATATAAAGATCCACTCAAAGTGATGAGATTTACTTCATATTTTTGGATAAACTACAAGTTCATGTGACTTATGCGATTTACATATTTAGTGACTAGTTTGTTGCTTTGAACATTGTTTTGGTTGAATAAGAATATTGTTGAATTGATTTTTAAAAGAAAATGATACGCTTGAAAGCGTGGCCACCTCCAGTTACAGGGGAAACTCTGGCGAAATTTTTCCGAAAACCTAACACTTAGAAATATTTTCACTACAAGTGTTAGAAATACATTTTGACATGTTTTCAAATTATAGATTTCGCCACGACTTTATTTAAAAAATATCGGAGGTAGGATTTCACAAAATAAAACTCGATAAATATATATTTAGTATATATTTTTCATAACATCACTTGTTATGTGTTTATGATTATTTTGTAAAATATACAAATATTATTTTTAGGGTAAAAATAATATTATCATGTTAACGACTCCAAAATAATATAAACGCCTTCACAATAATTATTTAAGTTACACCGGTAATTATTATTGCCACTCGATCTTTAAAACGTAACTTACGCAATTAAGGAAATATTTATGAACGCGTACTTTTGTCAAGGTATTATTTTGGGAAAATTACATGTATTAAAATATAATATTTTTGGGAAGAATATTTATATTTTGGAATAAGAAGTAAGATATATATTAAGAAAATCTTTTATTTTATATAGACAGTAAAATAATGCCAAGACACCACGGACAAATGATAAGGAAGAATCACCTTCAACATAAGAAACTAGTAATTAAAGTCATTAATACAAAACCAATTAACAAGTGCAAAAGATTAAAAATAAAAAGTATTACACTAAACACTTGTCTTCACCAAGTGATGTAAGAGACTTAGGCAAACATGGCCTTTGATTGTCAAGAACTCTTACGATCAATTTTGGATCCCTAGACGACTCACACACTCTATGATGGATAATGGATGATGGTGGTGGATGATGGTGTTATGGTGGTGGTGGGGGGTGGGTGAAGTGTGAGAGAGGTGGTGTGCCAAGGGATGAGTTGAAATGTCTCCAAGCACTCCTATTTATAGGCTGAACAGAAGCTCGGGCACGGCCCCGAGTCCATCCTTGTCTCTCTCCTCATTAATTGTAATTCGCAATTACAATAAATGCGCCTGCAGGAGTCTGACCACGCCTCCGTGTCCACTAGGCACGGCCCCGTGGTGGGCAATAGGAGCTTCTAAAGGTTTGTCTTTTCTGCTGCTTCTTGGGCCCGGTCCCGTGCTCGCTGAGCACGGGGCGTGTTCAGTCTTCTGTGTCCTTGGTTTTGCTTGGGAAGATGCTGTTGAGGGGTCGAGCATTCCACTTTTGTTCCTTTTATTGTATTTATGTTAGATTTTGCTGTCATCATTTTCTTCTCCTTATTTAAGCATCTCTCTCGTTCTCTAGGATTTGTGTAATCTTGAGATTAATCCCTCGCTCATTTTTCTGAATAACATATTCTTCTTCAATTAATATCCGCGCTTCAAGATGATTAGCTTGAACATAGTTTTCAAAACGTTCTACCCATCTAGGATAATCTTCCATTTTAAACAACCTTAGTGGTTTGTTTGTGGTTCACATTAAGTTCTCAAGATTTATATTCTGAATTACAGTTGATAGGGTAGTAGCAAACGCGTTCATCGATTCGAAATCCATATTAAAAAACTTCAACACTTAGACAATCCAAGCGTAAGACACTTCTGAGCGTATGAATACTTAAGCGTATGACCTATTAAACATAGAACAACCAAGAGTTTGATCACTTCAAGTGTATGAATACATTTCAAATGTATGACCTTTGAGCGTATGAGCTTCTGCACACAGATGACTCAAATAGATGAGCTCATGCGAACGTATGTGCTCCTGCGCTAGACTCCTACGTATGAACACAACTTCCTGCGCTAGACAATGGTTCCTGCGCTTGATTCATTTTTGATGAAATTTTTCAATTTGATGGTCAAAATGGAGGAATTCAACCCTGATCTTTTAACATGTTGTTTAGAAATGAAGAAAGTAGATATTCTGAGTAATTGGAAGCTTTTCAACCTATGAAAATGAGAGAGAACTTGAAAAATGTGGTAGAAATATTATTTTGTACCAAATTTTTTTCAAATCTAAGTGATTCACCGGTACATATCTAATCTCTAGCTCTGATACCACTTGTGGAACCATGTTGAGTGTAGATATAACTTGTATAACACCGACTAGATATCTATGAGGCAATAGAAAGTGTGGAATCCAATCTACTAGCCGGTAAACACTTGAGTTTCATAATCATTCATTCCATAAAAATTTTGGCTGCATAACATTCTGTTTACAATGATTTTTAATAAGCTCTCCATAATATCCAAAGTTCAAGTTATGAGGTCATGCGCATAACATCTCCTGTATATAGACATTATACTCTGAGCGCATGACTCCTACGCTAGTGCTCCTACATGCGTATGACTCATACGCATGTATGAGTCCATTACATTTCAAAATAAACTTTAAATTTAAACAAAACAAACTCTGACTAAGACGTACGCATTAGACATTATGTACTAACACACACACATATAGGAAATCATCATCTATAAACCCTATGTATTTGTGTCGACTATTAAAGAAAAGATACATAAGAAGACATAAGTTCTATCTCTAAGTTGTAGTTCATAGCTTTTGAATTTACTTCGAGACTTATAAAGAATACTTTGGAAGTATATTCATCCCTAACTATAAAGTGATGGGTAAGTTTCCAAACTTTCCAAGACTTGGTATTCTCTTGTAGGAGGACGAGGAACTCGAGCTTTACAGGCCTACACAATGCTATTAACTGGTGTGGCTTAATAAGGCGTCGGAAACATTCTAAAAGTCTGTTACAAAGGGTTGATTAGAACAAAGAATATCAACAAAAGATCCAATTGTCAGATTAGATTATCCATTGGACCAGTAAGATTAAACATCTTCACGATACCAACCATTTAAATGTGCTACCTAACAGGCGCCACACACAATAATTCAAAATTCAAAATAATATTTAGTCAAATCTTTTATTTATGTAAAGAGAATATCTCTCCTTGTAATTAGCTATTGTATTCTTGTATATTGATGTGCGTGAAGTGTGTTATAATTTGGATGTATATTTTAAGCCCTTTTTACACTTTTAGCCAAGTTTTAAATTTATAAAACACGATATTTACTAACACTAAACACACATATGGGCAAGTGCACCCATCGTGGACGTAGTATAGTGTTGGTAAGATACCGAGGTCGTCCAAGGACACAAGAGCTTTTAGTACCGGTTTATCCTCAACGTCTAACCAAATCAAAATGTTAGAAAAAGATTTTAAACTAAGAAAATAAAACTAACTAAAATGCTGAAAATAAAAATAAAAATAAAAACAGATAGACAAGATGAATCACTTGGATCCGACTCGTGTGTTAGTGTAACCTTTGATTACTTTCGCACTTTTGCACTTGTTTAAGAGATTATCTTAGTTATTGTAGTAGGCCCCTCTTTTGAAGGCGACATTACCCTCAGCTAAGTACTCTGAGTCAGCAGGGATACAGTCCTAAATAGCTGGGTTAAAGTTTTAATAGTAGTTTACTTATGAGGGGATCAAAGAGTTTGGACCCCCGCCATCCAATACCTTTGGGTATTGAAGGAGGTCCTACTAAATTTGATCCAGGTCCCTTGCAGGATCTCTAAACGCTGAACAACAGCAAGACTCTTACCAAACCGTTCCCTTAACCCCCGACTAGGTAGCCAACATACCTCCATATAGACCATGGAGATATGAATGGTGAAAATCTTTTATTTTATATAGACAGTAAAATAATGCCAAGACACCACGGACAAACGATAAGGAAGAATCACCTTCAACATAAGAAACTAGTTATTAAAGTCATTAATACAAAACCAATTAAAAAGTGCAAAAGATTAAAAATAAAAAGTATTACACTAAACACTTGTCTTCACCAAGTGATGTAAGAGACTTAGGCAAACATGGCCTTTGATTGTCAAGAACTCTTACGATCAATCTTGGATCCCGAGACGACTCACACACTCTATGATGGATAATGGATGATGGTGGTGGATGATGGTGTTATGGTGGTGGGTGAAGTGTGAGAGAGGTGGTGTGCCAAGGGACGAGTTGAAATGTCTCCAAGCACTCCTATTGATAGGCTGAACAGAAGCTCGGGCACGGCCCCGTGCCCGCTGGGCATGGCCCCGTGTCCATCCTTGTCTCTCTCCTCATTAATTGTAATTCGCAATTACAATAAATGCGCCTGCAAGAGTCTGACCACGCCTACGGGTCCACTGGGCACGGCCCCGTGGTGGGCAATAGAAGCTTCTAAAGGTTTGTCTTTTCTGCTGCTTCTTGGGCACGGCCCCGTGCTCGCTAAGCACGGGGCGTGTTCAGTCTTCTGTGTCCTTGGTTTTGCTTGGGAAGATGCTGTTGAGGGGTCGGGCGTTCCACTTTTGTTCCTTTTCTTGTATTTATGTTAGATTTTGCTGTCCTTTTGCTTCTTTTGTTAATTTGAGCTCATTTAATCCTGAAAATACAAAAGGAAGACAAAAACACACTTTTTCCAACATTAGTACTAAAAAAGGGTTAGTTTTATGCCACATTTGATATAATTTATATGTTGCATTTTGCGCGTATCAAATACCCCCACACTTGAATCTTTGCTTGTCCTCAAGGAAAACTCTTTATAATGTGGCTTTATTCACTCCCAAATGGAATGGGTAGAAGAGAAGGTTTTTGGACTTGTCATAGAGTGTCGGGATTTCCAAGATTCTTTATTGAGGTTTTATTTTTATTTATTTACAATCCTATTTGGCATGATTTATTAAGAACATTCTTTAAGATAAATTACTTATTTGGGCATAACATTCCTTTTTTAAAATCTCATATATATACAAGTTCACATACCTCACGGGAGATCACTCAACACTCGGTCGAAGGTGTATTTTTTAGTAAATCACTCAAGAGCGGCATGGAACTTACTTCTACCATAAGCTTGCCAAGCAATCAATCTTCCTCCTTTTTAACTATATACCTTTGTAAATATCAAGAGGACTTTATGGGTTTTTTTGGCTTGGGCTAAAGGTGGGTGGTTGGGTTAGTGGTTAGTAAAAAGGGCGAAAGGCGTAACAAATGTTGGTTTGAAAGACTTTTTTATTTTTCATATTTTTATTTTATTTCGATGGATTGTTCAAACAAAGAGATTTGATAAACTTTGTTTGTTTGTTTGGCTTCATCGAAGTATATATATATATATATATATATATATATATATATATATATATATATATATATATATATATATATATATATATATATATATATTTTGAAAGACATAATAGAACCGAACGTTGTTACTAAAAAAAAGGTTTAGGTGGGTAAAAAGGGTTGTTTTGGGTTAAGAAATGAAAAGGTTTAGGCTCAAAGGGGTTAACTAGGGTGATTTTGGGTAGGTGGTAAAAAAAAGAAAAATAATGGTGAAGAATGAAAAAGGGTTAGTCCTAATGCCTCCATCATTTACTTACTCGGGTTTAAGTTGGTAAGGACCGGGAATGGATTGTTGTGGCAAGTTCTAGAGTCGTATGAACCAAGCGGCCATTCACACAAGAAACGAAAAATGAGCATTTAGTGTAAAGATATATATATTTGAATGCTCGTTAAAGGCTCAAAACTCACTTTTGTTGGAAAAGGGTTTTTATGTGATCAAGTATATATAATCGTATTTTAAATAAGTTTGTCATGCCTTTTCATAATTTTCTTATGTTGGTTCTTTTAATCACGACGCTATCGGTTGTAAATTTGTAAAAATATAACCTTATTAAGACTTGAATTCCCAACTTAAACTTAGACAAGTAAAAAAAATGAAAATTTTTGGAAAAAAAATTGGGTGATTAACGGTTCCAATAGAGTTTTGTGTAAGGCTTGTTATTAGGACTTGCAAAATTCAAGGTTTTAGCATCCCCCCACACTTAAATTACACATTGTCCTCAGTGTGTCCCAAAAATAAGTTTTTAGGTTGATTGAATGTGTAAAATGGTGTTAAAAGCAAAATTTTAGGTTACTGGCAGTCTGGACACGGCCCCGTGGGGACCGGGCACGGCCCTGTGTTCAGGTGCCAGTGACAAAAATTTAAGAAAATAAACAGAAGCCTGGGCACGGGGGCGTGTCTAGTGAACACGGCCCCGTGTCCAGTTACCTGAACTGGGCGATTTGATGCAGATTGTGCAGCACGGGGCCATGTTGGGTGGACACGGCCCGTGCTGAGCCTACTGTAATGGGAGATTGTTGTCGGATTGCTCTGTTTTAGTGCATGGGGCTATGTTTCTCGTTTCCCTTGTTATCCTTCACCATCCAGAGTGTGTTTTATTTCTTATAACACCATCCAAACCATCATTTCATTAATAATCATAGAGAGGATTACATAGTCCTAAATATTACTAAGTTAGATAAGTAAGCACAAGAAGCATAAACCATGGAGTCATAGCCTACAAGTTATTTTAATTAGCAAAATTTCCAAGAAGCTAATAGTCTTGGTTGGTTGTGGCTTCATAGAACTCCTTCTTCCGGGCATGGACTCCTCATATATCGGCGAGCCACTCCTCTATTTCCCTTAGGAGGAGAAAAGATGGCTCGTTAGCGTCGGTTTGAGGAGGTGCAACTTCCACCGGGACTTCTTGTAGATCTTCAAGGGGAGGTTCCGCTGGAATGTCATCCCATCCGGTCGGGTTGTTGACTCCAAGTGATAGGTTCCAATCCTCTTGAGGGAGGACGGGTTCCATTGGAGGTGTTACAAGAATGTTTAACCTTTGGTGCAATAGGTTAATTTCTTGAAAACTATTTTCTAGCCCCACCGTAAGATAATTTATATGGTCAATTAGGATTTCATCAACCGAAGTCATCTCATCGAGAGCTTCCCGAAGTGCCATGACGTAGTGCACAAGGGTAGCTTCAATGGAAGGCCTCCTTCCTCTTCTACTGTTTGTTGAATGCACGGAAGATGTTCCACTGTTTTCACTTGGCATTCTACGAAAATAAACCGAAAACAGCTTATTTTATGAAACAGTATATTGGACACGGCCATCTTTCTGCAGAATTTTGTAACAAGAAATTTTAAAGTTTTAAGTTATTCCTCTAACTTATGAAGCCCGGTTGAGCAATATTAACTTAAAACCGTGTTGTTTAACTTGTTTTTAACAAGATTTCTTGAACAAAACTCAATAATCCCTTCATCAAAGCTTGCAACTTTAAGCTTTAATGGAGGTTTATGGAGAAAGATGAAGAAGAAAGAAATGGATAAAAGAGGAAAGGACAAGATGGTTGTTGGAACCTTCTTTTAGAACATACCTAGGATGGTAGGAGAGAAGATCCCTTCAAATCTCTGTCCCTAGATGGTCCAAATGTGCAGAATTCTTGGCTGCATTTATAGAAAACGACAGCGCGCTGGACACGACCCCGTGTTGGCTGGACACGGCCCCGTGTGCAGGTAGTATCCTGACACAGTTTGTCCGTATTCTGACGTAAAAGTCAGAAGGGAATCTTTTGGTGGACACGGGGGCGTGTTGTGACAACCCTCACTAAACCAGGTATCCGTACGACTTAATTAATAATTAATTACTGTGCTTACTTGATTAATGGATAAACTGCTACTTGAATGCTGATACATGTACATACTTGCATCATACTCTATTTACTGTCACTACATTATTTACCTGCTGAACCTTAGTGACAAACATGATGCACAACAGCACAGTAGCACAATGAACGGATAACCTATTGAACGTGTTGTCATAACTAGCACCAGGCTGATACTGCCTCTAAGGCCTGTATGAGCCCGAGATAGTTTACTACACTAATAGTGAGTGTGGAGATACAAGGGTTGTAGAACTGCGTCTCTAGGAATAAGTTACAGTGACAGGATGTGCCAAAAACGTACTCTAAGTACAAAACTCAGCACTTTAACTAAAAATTCAGCTTCTAGCTAACTAATAAAGTGCCAAAACATGAGAAAAATATTACTAGACACTTTCCAAAGTGTCAGGAATAAGTTGTGTCACTAAAATTGATAATAACGACACTTTAAAGCCTTGTTAAACGCTCTAACTGATTACTATCCAACCGAACAACCGGGCTATACCCGGAACATGAAAATATTGCCATTTACATTGTTTATCTTTTTCTGAGCCAGTTAGGGTCCCTGAATACCCTAACACCCACTGTAAAGCATAACACACTAGTAACCGAGTTAATCCCTAAACTAACTTAACTTAACTAACTAGTATCTAATGTTTAGTTGAAATCTAACTAGGTAACCCCCCCCCCTCCAACGATTTCGGTCACAATGTGACCCCCATGGTACATCACTTGATTATTTTAATCCTTCTTGTCCCATATCAAGAAAGCATTGCATCCATTGGATAATGATCATTCTAGTTGCCTATAAGTTCTAACCTAAGCACACTAATCACTTCACTTAACATTTCACCACACACACAAACCCTCTCCTCTCTCTTTGGCTCTCGGCCGAACCACCACACAACCATCCATCCATCTTTCGGCTTTGATCACCTCATTTCAAGACCATACAAGTGTTAAGGATCACCTACAAGGAAGCTTGGTGCATTCGGAACTCGAAGGACCTTATCTCGTTGCTTTTATCCACAAATTTTGCGTCTAGAATCTTCCCTAGCCTCGAGCTAGTAGTAAGTTGCTTGAATCAAACTCTCAAACTATTTTAAGGTGGGTAAAATGATATGTAACGGTTAAAACTCGTAAACATACAAAATGATCCGTAAAAGTCTACTAAAAATACTAAAAGTGATGGTTAAAAGCTAGATTGTTGTGTAAATCTTGTAGTATTTGATTTGTGTGGTTATTTAGGCCCGATCTATGTTGTGGTAGCTCGGATCATCGTTTAACCCGGATTGTTCATAATCATGGATAATGACATAAAGCTTGTTTAAGTGTAACAAGGGTTAAGTGATGAAACTCTACCACACGCGAAACTTGAACTTGTGTAAAAATGATTTTACTTACGAAATAGTGTTTAAAACTAGTAGATCTACGGATCTACAAGCGGTATTTTCAAAGGACCGAGTGTCAAAGAAATCTTATTTTCTGAAAACGGATCTTATACCAACAAGAATGATTTTAAAACACACAAGTGTGTAAACACTCGTGTAACACTAAGTTTCGACAAAGAACTAGCTTTGCTAAATTTGTAAAGACGAAATTTCTTTAAAAGCGAGGCTTTTACGAAACCGGAATGATTTATATAAAGATCCACTCAAAGTGATGAGATTTACTTCATATTTTTGGATAAACTACAAGTTCATGTGACTTATGCGATTTACATATTTAGTGACTAGTTTGTTGCTTTGAACATTGTTTTGGTTGAATAAGAATATTGTTGAATTGATTTTTAAAAGAAAATGATACGCTTGAAAGCGTGGCCACCTCCAGTTACAGGGGAAACTCTGGCGAAATTTTTCCGAAAACCTAACACTTAGAAATATTTTCACTACAAGTGTTAGAAATACATTTTGACATGTTTTCAAATTATAGATTTCGCCACGACTTTATTTAAAAAATATCAGAGGTAGGATTTCACAAAATAAAACTCGATAAATATATATATTTAGTATATATTTTTCATAACGTCACTTGTTATGTGTTTATGATTATTTTGTAAAATATACAAATATTATTTTTAGGGTAAAAATAATATTATCATGTTAACGACTCCAAAATAATATAAACGCCTTCACAATAATTATTTAAGTTACACCGGTAATTATTATTGCCACTGATCTTTAAAACGTAACTTACGCAATTAAGGAAATATTTATGAACGCGTACTTTTGTCAAGGTATTATTTTGGGAAAATTACATGTATTAAAATATAATATTTTTGGGAAGAATATTTATATTTTGGAATAAGAAGTAAGATATATATTAAGTGAGACTTAATAATATGTTCCGAAATATACGAACGCACATGTATTAAATCCCCCATCCTTGGGAAGGAAAATAATTACCAAGTATATACAGAATGTAAACGCGAAATAGTTGTCTAACTATTTCCCAAAAACTTAAACCATAAAGCTAAGGCACGACCGTCCGTCTAATAGAGTTAGTACGTGTAGGTCGTCGCACCGCTGCTTGATCAGGAGATATACTTGGTAGAGACGCACCACTGTGAGTTCATGTCCCCCTTTTCTCTTAACTGTTTTCAGTTTTCTAAACTGCGGGGGTGAAATACATGTTACAATGTTTACGAATACTTTATACATGGTATGGTTAGCGTAAGGAGGTTTACTACTTAGATCATGTGAGTGGGTAGGCGGAAACTTGAGGCCATTAATCCTCAGGGTAGGAGCGAGGGACAGGAGCGGTAGATCTACTTGGGTGTAGCGAGCCCAGCCCCAGGCCCAACAGTACGGACCTCGGGGTGACTTTGTGCCCAACGCATAAATCCGCTAGGTTTGAGACTCCCTACTTGCACTTCACACATATCAATGGCCTTGCAAACCATTGGTGATCTCTTTTTCCTTATTTGCTACATACCAGGATTATTTATACATACAAAGGTTTATTTACTCACTTACACATGAACTCGCTCAACATTATTGTTGATTTTTCCAACTTACATGTATTTCAGGAAATTAAAGGATCTGGCGCGGTATGTTGTGTTTTCCCGCTGCACATGGGTTCCGAGGTCATCCCGGTTTAGGAAATGTGACTTTTTCCTGGACGAGTCACAAATCTTAAACTGGGTTTTATTCATGTTGATGCTTATGTCTTTCAAACAATATTTTATGTAATGTTGTTGTAGTTTCCAAGACAATGTTATGTTACGTTTGTTTTAAAACTTAATCCTATGGATGATCTTGCATGGTTTTTATTTCATATAGCTTGTTATGGTTAAGCTATGGTATTAAGAAGTCACACCAAAATTAACCACGCTTCCGCAAAGCCAGGGTGTGACACGTGTTGGCTGGACACGGCCCCGTGTCGAAGGGTTGTTTATGAAGTTTGTCTATTTCTAAGGAACTTATCCAGATCGGGTGGTTCCTTACTGGATGGAACAACCCCTAAGTGCCTAAGATACCTTAATTGCTCTAGACTAAGACGAGAACGCAAGAGGTTGTCGGTGAGGGTAATTCCTATGTTTATTTTAGGTGGACAAGTCCAACCCTTTTCCGGGCTCTCGTTAAAGAAGGTATATGCCGAATCGCTCAGGTCTATGTATGCACCGAACGAAGTCGATGGAGAGTCCTTCACGGCACAATCGGCACAGGGATGACTATCGTCCATGTCTTTGCTAGAGTTGAAGGTAAGATTGGAAACAACGAGGTTATTTTCATGCGATCCCAACAATTCTTCTTGGTTATTGTCTTGGGATGAATCAATGAAATCCTTCCTAAGTTCTTTTAACCAATTAAGAATTAGATTTTCTAATTGAATTAACTCGTCAAGGAGCATTTCTCCTAGAATATCCGGTTGGGCGCATTCGAGGGAGAGATAGTGATTATTTTTACTTTCGCCCCTCTTAAGGTTATAGGGAGACGATGGGTCTATGTAGTGGGGCTTATAATTTAGAAAATAACATTCTAATTCTTTATGGTTGCCGCCACATAATCGACACCATGTACCATAAGAGTGCCGAAAGTAAAAAAAAAAATCGTCATCACTCATTTTTGTGTCAGAATTTACCAACCGTCGGGATCTTACGGTTATGTTTTCAGCAACTGAATCTTGGGCACGGGGGCGTGTTGAGTGGGCACGGCCCCGTGTTCAGCTTACTGTCTGACTTAAAACAGGATTGCCAGTTCCAAAGATTGGGCACGGGGCGTGTTCAGCGGGCATGGCCCGTGCTGAGTTCTGCAGAAGCTGAAAAATTAAGAAAATCCTAAAAATTAAAAAGAAAATAAAAAAAATGATTAGGCCGTTGATTCCTAACTTTCTTAAAATCCTTGTGTCCCCGGCAACGGCGCCAAAAACTTGATGTGCGTGAAGTGTATTATAATTTGGATGTATATTTTAAGCCCTTTTTACACTTTTAGCCAAGTTTTAAATTTATAAAACACGATATTTACTAACATTAAACACACATATGGGCAAGTGCACCCATCGTGGACGTAGTATAGTGTTGGTAAGATACCGAGGTCGTCCAAGGACACAAGAGCTTTTAGTACCGGTTTATCCTCAACGTCTAACCAAATCAAAATGTTAGAAAAAGATTTTAAACTAAGAAAATAAAACTAACTAAAATGCTGAAAATAAAAATAAAAATAAAAACAGATAGACAAGATGAATCACTTGGATCCGACTCGTGTGTTAGTGTAACCTTTGATTATTTTCGCACTTTTGCACTTGTTTAAGAGATTATTTTAGTTATTGTAGTAGGCCCCTCTTTTGAAGGCGACGTTACCCTCAACCCAGTAGTTTGAGTCAGCAAGGATACAATCCTAAAGGGTCGGATTAGTGAAAAATAATTAATTAAGTTATTAATGCATAATGTGGTAGGCCCCTCTTTTGAAGGCGACGTTACCCTCAGCTAAGTAGCCTGAGTCAGCAGGGATACATTCTTAAATAGCTGGGTTAAAGTTTTAATAGTAGTTTAACTTGTGAGGGGATCAAAGAGTTTGGACCCCCGCGATCCAATACCTTTGGGTATTGAAGGAGGTCCTACTGAATTTGACCCAGGTCCCTTGCAGGATCTCTAAACGCTGAACAACGGCAAGACTCTTACCAAACCGTTCCCTTAACCCCCGACCAGGTAGCCAACATACCTCCATATAGACCGTGGAGATATGAATGGTGAAAATCTTTTATTTTATATAGACAGTAAAATAATGCCAAGACACCACGGACAAACGATAAGGAAGAATTACCTTCAACATAAGAAACTAGTAATTAAAGTCATTAATACAAAACCAATTAAGAAGTGCAAAAGATTAAAAATAAAAAGTATTACACTAAACACTTGTCTTCACCAAGTGATGTAAGAGACTTAGGCAAACATGACCTTTGATTGTCAAGAACTCTTACGATCAATCTTGAATCCCTAGACGACTCACACACTCTATGAAGGATAATGGATGATGGTGGTGGATGATGGTGTTATGGTGGTGGTGGGTGGTGGGTGAAGTGTGAGAGAGGTGGTGTGCCAAGGGATGAGTTGAAATTTCTCCAAGCACTCCTATTTATAGGCTGAACAGAAGCTCGGGCACGGTCCCGTGTCCATCCTTCTCTCTCTCCTCATTAATTGTAATTCGCAATTACAATAAATGGGCCTGCAGGAGTCTGACCACGCCTCCGTGTCCACTGGGCACGGCCCCGTGGTGGGCAATAGAAGCTTCTAAAGGTTTGTCTTTTCTACTGCTTCTTGGGCACGGCCCCGTGCTCGCTGAGCACGGGGCGTGTTCAGTCTTCTGTGTCCTTGGTTTTGCTTGGGAAGATGCTGTTGAGGGGTCAGGCATTCCACTTTTGTTCCTTTTCTTGTATTTATGTTAGATTTTGCTGTCTTTTTGCTTCTTTTGTTAATTTGAGCTCATTTAATCCTGAAAATACAAAAGGAAGACAAAAATACACTTTTTCCAACATTAGTACTAAAAAAGGGTTAGTTTTATGCCACATTTGATATAATTTATATGTTGCATTTTGCGCATATCATATATATTGTCAGTGATTCTAATGTCAATAGCACTCAGTTTTGACCATTCTAATATGGTATCACAGGCCTAATCTCGATCCCTCCTTTTTTCGTTTTCTGTCTTCTTCCCCATTTTCTGTCTTCTTCCCCACTGAAATCAATGGCCGGCATTCCAAACCTCACCACCTCTGATTCATCATCTCTTCCCCTTCACACATATCTTCACCTTATCACCATAAAACTTACCTCCAACAATTATCTCGTATGGAAAACCCAGGTTGAATCCGTCCTCTTGTATCTTGACCTTCTCAAACATGTTGACGGTTCAGCGAATCCTCCACCGGAAACCATATCTCCTGATAACAAAACAATACCAAATCCCGAGTTCCTCTCATGGAAAGAAGCTGATCACAAAGTCCTTCTACTTCTACAATCCACTCTCACCGAAGAATCGATGGCCGAAACAATCGGCCATACCACCGCTCGTCAAGTTTGGAAAGCTCTACAAACTGTATATAGTTACCACTCTCTCGAATGAATGCATACTCTTCGAGACTCACTTAGGCAGCTTACCAAAGGCGCCAATACGGTTTCTGAATTCGGAAGAAAATTCAAATCCTTATGTGACCAACTTGCTGCCATCGGTCACCCGGTCACCGACGAAGACAAACGCTATTGGTTCCTTTGTGGCCTCGGCTCGTCGTTTGAAACTTTCTCAACTGCCCAACGTACCATTCAGCCATCTCCTCCTTTCCGTAATCTCCTGGCGTATGCAGAAAATCATGAGATTTTCATCCAGAATCTCAATGCTCATCAAACTCCCCAAGCGGCCTTTTCTGCCCACTCACAACGGTCCATTTTAACTTTCAAATCCAGCCGTTATTTCTCGCAGAGAGGACGTTTACGTGGCTCGTCCATCAGACGCGATCGCTCCACTCATGCTAGACGCCCACAACATTGTCAATTGTGTCGAAAAGAAGGACATTATGCTAGTTCATGTCCTAATCTTTCTAGTTATGCTCAAAGGGTACCACCGTTAGACGCAAACCTTGCTCAAGCCTTTCAAGCTCAATGCAACATTGCTCAAAACACATCGGATTGGACCGCCGACACAGGTGCGACCACCCACATGCTACCTTCCTCAGATGGCTTAGAAAATCTCTATGCCGACTCGGGTAAATCTTTTGTCACCTTTGGTAATGGTGAATCCTTACCGGTATAACAAATCGAAAATACCACTATCAACAATACTTTACCCTTGCGAAATGTCCTTGTTGTTCCAAACATCACCAAAAATCTCCTTTCCATTAGTCGTTTAACTAATGATTCTCCTGTTGATGTCTTCTTCTCTAATCATTTTTTTCACATACAGGATCGAAAGGAAAAGGAAGTCATCGCTAGAGGCACTTGTGAAAATGGCTTCTATGTTCTTTCGCAAGGCCACAAGTCACTCGTTGCCACTTTATCGGCATCATATCTTCATGCATCGTTTGATAAATGGCATAGTCGCCTAGGACATGTCTCTTTTAATATTGTTTCTCCTTTAAATAAAAGTGGCCTTGTTTTTGTTATATCTTTATTGCCCAAATTGAACCTATGCTCATCATGTCAACTATCTAAAGCACAACGCTTACCGTTTATTGATAACCCTAACGAGCACTAAACGTGTTAGACTTAATCCCGTGCGATCTTTGGGGTCCGGCACCTATACTATCTAAAGACGGTTATGCATACTATGTGATTTTTGTCGATGACTTCTCACGATTTACTTGGTTTTATCCATTAAAAGCTAAGTCCGACTTTCATAATGTACTCACAAATTTTTTAAACCTCATTCAAAATCAATTCTCTTGTAGTGTTAAAGTTTTCCAAAGTGACGGCGGAACGGAATTTACTAACAACCGTGTTCAACAAATTTTTCATCAACACGGTATACAACATCGTTTATCATGTCCACATACCCCACAACAAAATGGACGAGCGGAGCGAAAACACCGTCACATCACCGAAACGGGTCTACCCATGATGTTCAACTCTCATGCTCCCGCAAACTTGTGGGTTGATGCCTTCACTTCCACCACATATATTATAAATTGCTTACCGATACCCATACTTGAGAACAAATCTCCATTTGAGGTTCTCTTCACTCAACCTCCCTCTTATGCACATTTTCGAATATTTGGGTGTCGTGTTTTTCCATATCTTCGGGACTATACCAAACACAAGCTACTACCAAGAAGCGCCCCTTGCATATTCATTGGCTATAGTCCTAAACATAAAGGGTATAAATGTCTCGAACCAACTACTTCTCGCATCTACATCACTCGCCATGCAAAATTTGATGAAAAGAATTTTCCATTCTCAGGTATTATCACCAAAACTGATGAAGCTTCTCTTCTCCTTTCAAATTTTGATGACAATATTCATACACTCACTCCCAACACCGACCACTCAAAACATCATAATATCCCACCCAAACAAACCACTTCACTTTCTGGACCCACAACAAACAACCACCCAAGTTACTGTTCTATTTGTCCAATAAACATTAATAGTCCACTACACCATATCCCAGCCCAAGCCCAAGCCATAACCCACCCCCCTCAATCCAACTCCTCACAACCCAACCCAATCTCACCTGGCCCAATACATCCTAGCCCTACATCTCTCGGCCCAATTCCTCCCAGCCCTACAACCAGTAGCCCACGACCCAATTTCTCATCCGAAAATCCCACTTGATTCACTATGAACACAAATCATCCTTCATCTACTGCTCAAATTTCCACCTCTTCTCATCCCATGACCACCCGGTCTAAGTCGGGTATTTTTAAACGAAACATTTTGCAAATCTAACCGAGTTCCACTCCAATCAATTACATCATGCTTTATTCGCGACCCATGTTCCAAAAGGTTTCAAAACCGCCTCGAAAAATCCGAAATGGGTGGACGCTATGAATGATGAACTTCGTGCACTTCAAAACAACAACACATGGGAACTTGTTCAACGCCCGCCTCACTCAAATGTCGTAGGTTCAAAATGGATCTATCGAATTAAATATAAGGCGGATGGATCCCTTGATCGTTACAAAGCACGGTTAGTAGCGCAAGGTTTCACCCAAGTTCCCGGTCACGATTATTCATACACCTTTAGTCCCGTTGTGAAGGCGTCCACCATCCGTGTTATCTTA
Source organism: Helianthus annuus (assembly GCF_002127325.2). Taxonomy (NCBI): domain Eukaryota; kingdom Viridiplantae; phylum Streptophyta; class Magnoliopsida; order Asterales; family Asteraceae; genus Helianthus; species Helianthus annuus. The sequence continues at coordinate 43,392,284 of NC_035446.2, read as the reverse complement.
AGTCTTGCCACAATTCACAATTGGGAACTTCGCCAACTAGACGTAAATAACGCCTTTCTAAATGGCCATCTTACCGAAACAGTATACATGGAACAACCGCCGGGATTTGTAAATCCAAAGTTTCCAAATCATGTGTGCAAGCTTAATCGGGCCCTATATGGTCTCAAACAAGCACCGCATGCTTGGTTCCAACGACTAAGTGCCTTTCTTGTACCACTTGGTTTTAATTGCAGTAGAGCTGATCCATCACTTTTTATTTACAAAAAAGACACAGTTCTAATTTATTTTCTCGTGTATGTGGATGATGTCATTCTCACAGGAAATGACATGAACATTGTCGAGGAGTTCACAAGAGGTTGCACAAAGAATTCAAACTGAAAGACCTAGACGTCTTAAATTATTTCTTAGGACTTGAAGTTTCTCACACTTCATCGGGTCTTTTTCTCAGCCAAGCTCGGTATGCATATGACATTCTAGCTCGAGCGGGACTTCTTGACTCCAAACCAGTTGCTACCCCGCTCACCACAACTGATACATTTGTGTCTACGGGCACTCCATTTCATGATCCCACTCTATATCGCTCATTAGTCGACACTCTCCAATATCTCACAATAACCCATCCCGACTTATCTTATGCTGTCAACCAAGCAAGTCAATATCTTCACAACCCAACCAATTCTCATTTCCAACTAGTCAAACGTATTTTACGTTATGTCAAAGGAACTCTATCCTACGGATTAACCTTTGATAAACCCAAAGAAACAACACTAGTTGGTTACTCAGATGCCGATTGGGCTCGGTGCATAGAAACAAGACGTTCTACTTATGGCTATTCAATATATCTTGGAGGAAATCTAGTTTCATGGAGCGCAAAGAAACAACCAACTGTATCTCGTTCGAGTTGCGAATCCGAATATAGGGCAATGGCTAACTCCGCGGCAGAAATTATTTGGCTTACTCATTTACTACGGGAACTATATGCACTTCCCCCGGGACGTCCGACTCTCCTTTGTGACAACAAGAGTCCATTATTTCTAAGCCAAAACCCGGTTTCACACAAACGAGCCAAACATATAGATATAGATTATCATTTCATTCGGGAATTGGTCTCCGCTGGTCGTCTTTGCACAAAGTTTGTTCCAACCAAGCTCCAAGTAGCCGATATCTTCACAAAAAGTCTCCCACGGCCACTTTTTGAACGCTTCCGTCTCATGCTACGAGTAGGACCTCCACCCGATTCGCTTGACGGGGGGTAACAGGCGCCACACACAATAATTCAAAATTCAAAATAATATTTAGTCAAATCTTTTATTTATGTAAAGAGAATATCTCTCCTTGTAATTAGCTACTATATTCTTGTATGTATTGTCAGTGATTCTAATGTAAATAGCAATCAATTTTGACCATTCTAATACCACCTATTTAAAAGAGAGACATTCGACTCTACATAACTCATGTGTGTGGACTACTCGTCCAATAATTCATTTTTGTTCTCATGAGTACTCTAGTTATATATTGAATTATTTTAAATGTAACATCATTCGATGAATTTATTTTATTGTTAGTACCTATGGTTTACGTATTTTGTTATTTTCACACCTATTTTTTTAGAAATTACATTATTGGTACCAACTTTTACAAAATGATTTCACCACTAATACATGTAGTTGTAGAATTAATTACATGGTTAGTACCTAAAATGTACTAATGATGAAATCATTTTATAAAAGTTGGTACCAATGATATAATTTCCAAAAAATATGTCTGAAAATGACAAAACAGGTGAACAATAAGTACTAATCATGTAATTAATTCATATTCGATATCAATATAAACTCAACATAATATCTACACCTATTCTTCCTATGGGTGAGAGTATTAGTCTTGATCTCTCCTTCCCACAAACTATTTATCATTAGTTGAGATAGTTACACAAAATTCAAGTGTGTGGAGTGATCATCCAATACTTCATTTTTGTTCCTTTGAGTACTCTAGTTATATGGACTTTTCTTGAATTGTTTTTATTGCAAAATCATTAGATATTCAACAGAAACTCAATATTATATCTACACCTATTGTCTTGAGCTCTCCTTCCCACAAACGGTTTATTATTTTTGAGATCATTAGCCGTTAAGTCCACTACCTGGGACAAACAATTGGTAACATAGCTAGTTTGATTAATCAATATCCGGATCTACACATTTACTATGTTTTATAGAAAAAACTTTTTTTTTTAATATTACTTATTAATTTATTCTTTTGTAAATCGTGTCTTCCCTTGATTTTGCTAGCTTGTCCACTACCTAGCCAAAGACTATTTAGAATTGGTGAGATATCAACCCTGGAACATGGACCCTTATCATTTGCAAAATCGTTACGAAAATAGCATACTAAAGTTTCAACAATTATATAAACCAAAGTTAAGAATAAAAGTTACAGATTTTGAAAGATTCTATTTTGAGTTAATTACTATTTTCGTCCCTGAGGTTTGTCAAAAATAACAGTTTCAGTCCATTAGTTTAAAAATTGCGAATTCAGTCCATTAGTTTCATTTTCGTAACCATTTCAGTCCACTAACTTAACTCCATCCATTTATTTTGTTAACTTTGAGTTAACTAACTAATTCAGGGACGGTTTGCGTCAGTTTTAGAAACACAGGGACTTAAGTGTAAACTCTAAAATATTAAAACAAAAAAAATAGTAAATTCCAAAAAATCAAAAAGATTCCAAAAAACCAAACAAATTCCAAAAAATTCTAAAAAATAATAAAAATTCTAAAAAATCATAAAAATTCCAAAAAAATCTAAAAAATCCAAAAAATCCGTTTCGGCGCAAACTGTTTCGAACCCGAACCGTTTCAAGCTGAACCGTCCGTACCGTTTCGACCCGAACCGTTTCGACCTGAACCGTTTCGACGCGAACCGTTTCGACCCGTACCGTTTCGAGCCGAACCGTTTCGACCCGTACCGTTTCGAGCCGAACCGTTTCGACCCGTACCGTTTCGAAGCCGAACCGTTTCAAGCCGTACCGTTTCGAACCGAACCGTGCCGTTTCGAACCGAACCGTTTCGAGCTGAACCGTTTCGAACCGAACCGTGCCGTATCGAACCGAACCGTTTCAAGCTGTACCGTTTCGAACCGAACCGTGCCGTTTCAAACCGAACCGTTTCGAGCTGAACCGTTTCGAACCGAACCGTGTCGTATCGAACCGAAACGGTTCGGCTTCGAAACGGTACGGCTTCGAAACGGTTCGAGTCGAAACGGTACGGTTCGATACGGTTCAGCTCGAAACGGTTCGGTTCGATACGGCACGGTTCGGTTCGAAACGGTTCAGCTCGAAACGGTTCGGTTCGAAACGGCACGGTTCGGTTCGAAACGGTGCGGCTTGAAACGGTTCGGCTTCGAAACGGTACGGGTCGAAACGGTTCGGCTCGAAACGGTACGGGTCGAAACGGTTCGCGTCGAAACGGTTCAGCTTGAAACGGTTCGGGTCGAAACGGTACGGACGGTTCAGCTCGAAACAGTTCGGGTTCGAAACAGTTTGCGCCGAAACGGATTTTTTGGATTTTTTAGATTTTTTTAGAATTTTTGTGATTTTTTAGAAGTTTTATTATTTTTTTAGAATTTTTTGGAATTTGTTTGATTTTTTGGAATCTTTTTGATTTTTTGGAATTTATTATTTTTTTTGTTTTAATATTTTAGAGTTTACACTTAAGTCCCTGTGTTTCTAAAACTGACGCAAACCGTCCTTGAATTAGTTAGTTAACTCAAAGTTAACAAAATAAATGGATGGAGTTAAGTTAGTGGACTGAAATGGTTACGAAAATGAAACTAATGGACTGAATTCGCAATTTTTAAACTAATGAACTGAAACTGTTATTTTTGACAAACCTCAGGGACGAAAATAGTAATTAACTCTTCTATTTTTTATATGAACCACTAACTTGGTAGATTATTGATTCTTTATTGGCCAATCATATAATCATATAACTATATATATTACACCAATAAGAACAGACAACATTCTAAACTTTCACATAAGATTCTGCTCATCTTATCAGACTTCGGTGAGACCATCCAGGTGTTATCGGAATATTATGAATCAAACACAAGGATAATTAAAGAAGGTTTGCATTATTTTAATAAGAACAATAATGTTAAGTTGCTGTGAACTATTTCTTAAGGCTAAAGGGTGTGGGGTCATGATTGGGATATGATTCGTCACCTATGGACATAAATGAAAGGCTACACCACCCCTTTGCTTGATCCACCATGATTTGTATGGATTAAATCATGGCAACCCTGGTCCTCCTTTCCATTTTATAGCAAATCATTTCCTTTTTCTTTAGAGAAAGATAAATTAAAATAAATAAGAGACTAGTGGTTTGGGTCATGACCACACCCTTAAGATAGTGGTTTAAGATGGTGGATTAGAGGTGGGTTACATGGCACTGATATGGAGGGTCATGGTGATCATAAGAGTCATGACCGCACCCTATAGCCTAATAGTTTTAATAAGAACAATAATGTTAAGTTATTGTGAACTATTTCTTAATATATAAAGTAAATAATACTTTCTTTTGCTTTTTTAAATAAACTAGGTTTATCAACTTCTTTTGTTATTTAGTTTGTGTTTACATGTGTTTTGAAATCACTACGAGCATGTTGCATACGGAACCGCTGACAAGAATAAAAATAAAATGTAGAAAAAAACACTAAAAGATAACCGAAAACAAATCAACCAAAAAAGTTGCATGGTAATGATGTTGTTCGTGTGAAACCCGTGGTCAGAGATGAGCAAATGGTACTGGGTACCGATACCCGAACCGAAAGATCTTAAGTACCGATTCGGTGCTGACTTTTGGCGTTCGTGTTACTGGGTTCACTACCGGTTTTTACCTTTGTCACACCCTGCTAGTAGCGGAAGCGTATTGTGTGTGATGTAAGAAAGGTAATCATTGCATCCAAATGTCTAAACACTGTAAACTAACAACGATGCCATAGACATATTGATTTCAAACATAGTTTACAAGTTTCCAGCATTGTTTTCAAGTTTCAACAATGTTTACAACGTTAAACATAACATAGTTATCAAGTTATTTTAACATCACAAAAGATAGTTTTTTGACATAAAGCATATTGAGGTTTTGTTCCCTATATACCCATACGAAGTTGAGATATAGAAACAAATCCTTCAAAAGCGGCAATAGTTGTCATTGTCATTCCCGTTTCCCGTAGTGAATCACCAGCTCAAGACTTGTCTCTTGAAATACATGTAGTTTTAAAAAGTCAACAAAAGTTGAGTGAGTTCATGCAGTTATTGTTATCATATGAAATCTCATAAGTGTTATCTTGTAATGAGATCATGGTATGCAATTAGCATTCATGGATTTTAAGGGTCTATCAAGGTGTAGCTTGCACCCTGACATATGTGCCATAAGTAAGTAACCAACCCGAGACAGCTTTGACATCATAGGGACCACAAAAGCACTCCTAAGGGTATACCAACCTGGAGTGGAGCGTGCCTCAAGTTCAATAGATCTATACCTTTTGCACTTTGGTCACTAAGTGATTAATGGTTACTAATGTCATCATCCTAGTTACGCACATTGATCATGTTATCATCTAAATCCATAACTAACACACCGTTTACTTAACATGTATTTCCCCTCGATTATTTTAAACAAAACATTGAAATCGGTGAAAGGAGGGACATGAATTCACAGGTTTGCGTTCCGTGTATTGTACTACTGAAAGTGAGTGTTCGTATGCATGAGTAACCTACATGTGTACTAACTTTATTAGACACTTAAGTCTTATTGGACCTCGTACTAGTTGTTCATCTTGAATTCTTATTATGTTTTCACTTTTCATATTTGGAACAACTTTGTATTTTAGATTATTGGTAGTTTGTCCATTCGATTGCTATATGCATATTTCTTTCACAATGGTATATATTTTGTATGTATTGAATCATGTGTGAATGGGCCTCGCCCTTCCTATGTCCTTGTGCCTTCCACGCGTGTCATTTGGCCTCGCCCATGTCATTTGGCCCCGCCCATGTCATTGGGCCTAGCCCATGTCATTTATGTTATGGGTCCTTCCCATGAATTTTATGTCATTGGGCCTTGCCCATGTCTTTTATGTTATCGGGCCTTGCCCGTGTTTTTATGATATTGGGCCTTTGCCGATGTATTTATGTCATTGGTCCCTTGCCCATGTAATTATGCCAATGGGCCTCTGCCTATGTATTTATGTCATTGGGCATTCGCCCATGTTTAAATGTTATTGGGCCTTGCCCATGTTTTAATGTCATTGGGCCATGCCCATGTTTTCAAGTAATTGGGCCTAGCCCAAAATGAGTTTTATGAGTCCATAAATTTAATAATCTTGTATTTTTATAAAAAAAAATATTCACCAAGTATAGAATTTTTAGGATTTTCCTTTCCTTATAAAATACTTAGTAATTTTTATAGATTTTCAACTTTCCGCATTTTGTTATCGGTAATATATATATGTATTCGTTAAGCATCTAAAATATATTATTTTTAGACTCGTCGTCGTAGCAGTTCCTCGTGATGACGATACGCCCATTTTGTTGTCGTCGGTTGTTAGGTATTTCTTTTTCGACCGATTTGTTTACATGTCTCATTTGGTCGATTGAAATACACTTTATTTCTTAGGAAAAAAAAAACTCTTGTAATTTTTGTCCGTCGTCCGTATAATCCGCTCGTCCGTTTAGTCCGTTTAGGGACATCATGTAAGTGAGTTTTATGTATTCTTTTACTTAGCATTTCTTGGTTATATGAGGATAATGTGTTTATGTATTTATGTGTATTTTATACTTGTTTCTTACAAGTATTTCTTGGTATCATAGGTTGTCACACCCTGACCACGTAGAACATACAAAACGTGGTGGAAACGTCGGGGAGTGTTGTAACAGAATCAATTGTTTCAAATGGATGGCAAATGAAGTTTCGTTTTATAAATCAAACATGAAAGTTTACATTGTCTAAACAAGAATCAAAGTGTACATAACATAAATTAACTAGTTCTTGTCTCGTTTTAAGTCACTAAGGCACAGGTTCGCCTAAGTATGTCTTGATAAGTCCTATGCATCATCTCCTGAAAACACATGTGAAAATAGGTACGTCAGCATAAAAATGCCTGTGAGATACATTGGTTTTGTGAAAACGGAATTCATGACTTGAGTTTGAGAAAATGTTTAGTCATGAACCTCGTATTTTGCTTTGTCTTGTAAATCATTTGAAAAACGGTAAGATCAAATGATATATATAAATAGGAGAACAATGCATGGTTAACTGAATAACCATATAAAAAGAGTTTGTATAAGATTTGTTGTTTGTAAATCAATGTCTTGTGAAAAACGTGTTATTTGTATAAAATGTTCTATGTCTCAAATTGAAATGATTCAAATAACGCTACGATATGTAATACCATACAAACACTTATATATAGGAAGTACTAGCGGCGTATCCACCATGCTTGTATCATATTACACATGCCTCGTTACTTAAATCACTTACTCAAACCAAACCATCAAGATGAAATGTTTAACAACGGTAGAAATGTTTATGTATAGTCAAATGTCTATTGTCAATTGTAAGTCTTGTCAACGGATACAACTGGTTTACACGGTCCAACGGATACAAACGGTTCATATAATTGAAGGGTTAAGACGGTTCACATAGTCAAATGGTTACAACGGTTCAAAATGTAGTATAATGTGTTCATATGCTGGATGAGCATATGCAACAGATATGCAATGTGAAACAATGTACTACGTATGTACACAATGGGCGTACGTAGCATGAAATGTATTGTAGAGTACAACGGTTCACAATGTAGAATAATGTGTTCATATGCTGGATGAGCATATGCAACAGATATGCAATGTGAAACAATGTACTACGTATGCACACAATGGGCGTATGTAGCATGAAATGTATTGTAGAGTACAACGGTTCAAAATGTAATATACTGTGTTCATATGCTGGAGGAGCATATGCAACAGATATGCAATGTGAAACAATGTACTACGTATGCACACAATGGGCGTACGTAGCATGAAATGTGATGTAAAGCAATGTACTAAGTACGCACACAATGGGCATACATAGCATAAACACAATGAAATCATGTACTATATATGTACTATCGAACATAGCAGTATATGATGTGAAAACCGGAAAGCATGAAAGTAGCAAGTAGGCACATGTGTTTCACCCCAAAACAGTTTGGAAAACAGTAAAAGAGGGGTTCAATGTACTCACCTGAGATTGCTTTGGAGTTCTTGTATAATAACCAGATAATGCTAAAGATCACGGGATATCAAACGGCACCTAATAGGTAGCTATGTTAATATACCGGACCAAATCGGAAGGATCGGATAGTACGCGGGTTCGTAAACCAAACGAGTATGGAGACTCATGTAATATGGTTTAACAAAGCCTACATACTAAAATGAAACTTAACCTAAGTGCTTACGGTCCATCACGACCCGTTTAGGTAGCTTATGCTACCTTACGCGTCGTTCGCGTAGAACGCGTCTGGAACGCCTAACATCGTGACCACTAGGTATAACCCCGGAAGGTTACAACTATGGCCACCTAAAGTGTTTGGTCGGATCCTAATGATCGACCAAATGGGTCGGGTTCGAAAGTATAAGCGATGGTTTAGATCGCTTACCTTACGACCCTATATAAGCACTAAATTAAAAGTGACGAGCTAAGCATGTTAGAACATGCTTAACTAAGTTTGAAAACAAGTTTGACATCAAAACAAACGGCTTTGATGCCCACGAGTAGTTTGGTTACAAAATATGCAAGAATGCACATTTTGGCCGAAACTACGACTTGTCACTGAGCCTAGATAACGTGGTGATCAGTAGGTATAGTCACTACGGACTATAACCATCGTGATCACGCTCACGTTATGAAGTTCCATGAACTTCGCATTGACCATAAGCTGGTCAATGCAGAAAGTCAACAAAACGTTGACTTTCGGACTCGAAAAGCGAATAAAAGAACGAAAGAAGACTTACGGAGGGTCCCCGAATGCTAATCTAGACCAAAATGGCTCAGGTATGAAACAATGGTTCCAACTTAGAGCCTTAAGATCAGATTGTGTGGGTTTTGGAACAAAGGGGGGGGGGGGGTATTTATAGGAAAAGTGGAACCGTTAGGATCGTTTATCGAATATCGTGCCGCGATCACGTGCGTACACTTGTCGAAATGTTGTGGTAAGTCAGAAAATGCCCCTTGGCTCTTGATTGGGTGAAAGGGCATCGCCCCTTGATCGAACGAAAGGCCAACTGCATTAAATGCATACATTGAATCTGTCTGATAGTCCCACGCGGCCCGCGTCAGGATATGCAAAAACTCAGGCGGGCCGCCTGAGCCCGTCTGATCTGCATATACTTTGAAAAATGACAGTTTTAGTCCCTGTTGCGTATTTAAGCCATTTCCGACACTTCTAAGGCTCGTAAAGTCAACTTTAAGGCCCTAAAATGTTGCCTAAACATTGTGGACATGAAACATGCTCAAAAATGTTCCGGATGTTGGTTCGTTTGGTCGTACGAACGCGATGTTCGCTTAATTACGACGGAATGCGCATAAGCGCGAAAAACGATCCAAATGACGCGACGAATGGATTTTTCTCATGCCAAACACTAAGGCATAATATAAGGATGCTTACATAAATTTTTGGATGTCCGGATGTATTCAGAACGTAAGTTATGCGCGAAAGTGCAAACTTGTGCACTTTTTGACACTTTTAGTCCCTGAATGATCCAAAAGTTTGTTTTAGCATACCGAACACTTCAAAGCCTATTTCTAAGCTATGTAGAGGATATTTAGGGTATGTTTAACTTATGGACATGTTCCGGAATGTTCGTTACAGTTCAAATTGGCATACTTTCGCAGTTTGTCAAGTTTAGTCCTTGTAAGCGAATTAACTTGTTTTTGCTATACCAAAGCCTTCAAAACTTATTTCTAAGTTATGTAAAGGTTATTTAAGGTATGTTGAGTATATGTTGATGTTCCGGAGTATTTGTCGCATTAAACTGAGTACGTTTACGCACCAGTTTGCGTATAATGCTCAAGAAAGCAATGTAGAGTTTGAAATGGAACAATAATTGATATGTGCAAAACATACACATATTTATACAAGATCCCAAGTATGAAATACAATATTTCATCGGCTTGGTATTTGTTTGATGGTCGCGGTGACACAGGTGTCACATAGGTGTATTATTTTGATCACCATAATATATCAAAATACATACACTTAACACATAGTATTACACCTTGATGAGTTTTCTAAATATGTATATATATATATATATATATATATATATATATATATATATATATATATATATATATAGGGTTAGGTTAACGTACAATATCCCTTATCGTACAATATGTACGCGCTCATCTCAGCCGTCAGATCTTCATCCCACATTGAAATCGCATGTTGGTTTTTTGTAACAATTTCGCATGTTGGTTTTTTAACATGCGATTTCATCAAATTACCACATGCGAAATTGTTACAAAAAACCAACATGCGATTTCATCAAAATTATCACATGCGAAACTGTTACAAAAAACCAACATGCGATTTCATCATAATTATCACATGCGATTTCATCCATGCTATTTTATAACATTCGATTTCACTATAGCGTACGTATTGTACGTTAAGGGATATTGTATTTTACTCTTTCACTATATATATATATATATGTATATATATACACATAAGTTTCACTTTTAACTTAAAAAATCCTTATAAGTATTTAAAATTTATTTAGGTGTTTAATACTTAAACTTTTCACGAAAAAGTCCATTTAACCACGATTAAAACCCTCAAGTGTGATTAACCATTTTAATCACACTATAACCCCCCATTTAATCACGATTATGATTTTTGAAAATATCGCCATAGTTTCACCAAAACTATGACGTTTCCCACGTTTTCAGAACGCGTTTAAATCAGCAAAACAATTTTCCAAAATCACCACAATTACCAAATATCACCAAAGATCAGTTTACCATATAAATCACACTTATTCCTTCAAAGCTCCTTATGAGCATCACTTTGGTTAAACCTTACATACTTTAAAGTTAACCATGTTTTTAGTTAATTATTTACATAAACTTTAGTATACTTGTTATTCACTTTTAAAAAAATTTCCAAGTCTTTATGTAAAGATTCCCAAGACTTTTTATACCACACTTTTTATAAATAAGATTACATAAACTTGTTTTATGTTAAAATCAAGTTCATTAGTGTTTTGAAAGCCTTGATTCATGATTATTCTAAGTTTAATCTTTCAAGTATCACTAATCAAAGTTCACATACATAATGCTCATAATCTTTGAAGTTGATGATCTTGTGTGATTTAAACATACACATGTTTAAATCACATTTTTATTGTAACATGGCAAGATTAGAACTAATCTAAATTACTACATGATATAAACCACAAGATCATCACAAATCTAGACTTTAAACCACTAATCTTAACAAAATCAACATAATAATCAAGATTACAATAACTAGATACACTAATCAGCACAAATAATGAACTTGTACTTCTTAAATCTACACATAATAAGAAGCTTAAAAATGGTAAAAGATTATCTTACAACTTTACCCAAGCTTAGGTGAGGATTAAGAGAAGGTTAAGCCTCCAAGAACTCCCCTAATGAAGCTCCATGCTTAGATCATGCTTATATGTTTTTGTAATGGCTAGATTAGGGTAAAAATGAGAAGTTTATGGAAGATTTTTGGTGGCTTCTTGATGTGTTGGTGGATGTCGATTTCAAATGGATAAGAGGGAGGAGTCTTTGCAAACTTTGAGTGGAGAAATGAGGTTATAGATGATGTCTTGAATTGTTATAAAAAGTACGGTGTATGTATGCTTTTTCAACAACAATCATACAACATACCATACCCTAAATCTGAAGATTTTCAACAACAAATCCAAGTGGCTGGGCCCACTTGGAACCGTATTCAACTAGGGGGGTCTCATATGATTGTTTTATAAAAAAATGTTATATATAAAGATATTTTGGTAATTAACTAATGTATGGTGATTAGGGGCTTAATTACACCATTAAGGGGTAATTAGGGATTCGGAATGTAAATCGACGTTAACTACTTCACTAAACTAGTAGAAATTGTATTTTGATACTTTAGATGCTTTCCGTTTGGTCGTCAGCTAGTTTACAACACTTTTTGCGTCGTACCGATGAAAGTTTGTCGTAAGTTGTTATTCCGCCATCAAACGATGCATGAAGTGATTTCGAGTCCCAAAATAAGCTTAACTAGTTCGCCATGTCTTCCATTTGGTTGTTTCGGTGTCGGAAATGTTATTTACTAGCTTGTCAGTTCAAAAACGGACAAGTTGTGGGGGTTACAAAGCAGCACCGAAGCTTATGTTTCGGACACCCCATTAATATCCTCATATTGTTTTCATGTGTTGGTCTTCATTTGTCATCATTCTAGAGTCTCAAAAATGCTAAATTAATAGTTTGGACGAGTTAGAATTGTTATATTTTTAACCGAACAGATGATTTAGTGATTAGGGCGTTGTAACGGAAAGTTATGTATTTTTGCAAGTTGTGTTTTCACATTAGTGTTTTCATACATATATGGACTCAGTTATGTTATTCGTGTGTCATTTTTCATCGTTTCATTTTGTTTCAGCAACTTTGCTGGCATGAATAGTGTGATCGTCAATAGTGCACGCAACACTTTCTACCAACACTTTTGGGACATAGTTTGATTGGTTTCGCTACACGACGAAAACCAACATGTGTTATAGTATTGTTCTCTTGTCCTAACACTGTTATCTAATGTACGATCCAGTTACGTAATTAAATTACGCTAATTGCAAGAGATTATACACTAAAAAAGTGATTAGATTGTATGAAATTTTCGGTTATTTGCCATTTGTCACATTCTCCCCCTGTTAAAAAGAATTTTGTCCCGAAATTCACGTTGAGTTATCCTTTAAAGGAGTCTTCTCGAAAAGGTGGGGGTACTTTGTCTTGATCTGATCTTCACGTTCCCATATATACTCGGGTCCGTGACGTGAGTTTCAGCGGACTTTGACTAGTTTAATACGACTTCCCCTTGTCTTGTGGACTTTCCAGTCCATAACCTCAACAGGTTCTTTGGTAAACTGGAGTGTGTCGTCTACGTGAATTTCATCTTCTGGGATGATGACTGCTTCGTTGGTTGGACTTTTCTTGAGGTTCGACACATGAAATGTGCCGTGTATGTTATCGAGTTCTTCTGGAAATCTTAGCTTGTAAGCAACTGTAACAACTTTTGCCAGAATGTCAAAAGGCCCAATGTATCTCGGGTTTAGTTTTCTGCATTTCCCGAATCTAGCTATGCCCTTCCAATGCGAGACTCTTAGCAAAACTTTGTCTCCGACCTCGAAGAATAGTGGTATGCGTCATCTGTCCGCGTAGCTGTTTTGTCTATCACGAGCTGTTTTGATACGTTCTCGTATTTTTGATATCTTGTCAATAGTCCCTTGGAGTATTTCGGGGCCAATAAGTTGTTTGTCACCGGCTTCCGCCTAACACAGCGGTGATCGGCGCTTTCGTCCATATAGTGCTTCGAATGGGGTGGCTTTAATGCTCCTTTGATAACTGTTGTTATATGAGAACTCTACCAAAGGTAAATGAGTATCCCGATGAACTAGTTCGGGGCGAAAAAGTTATTTGTCGCTGGCTTCCGCCTAACACAGCTGTGATCGGCACTTTCGTCCATATAGTGCTTCGAATGGGGTGGCTTTGATGCTCGTGTGATAACAGTGTTGGTAGTTTGTCCATTCTATTGTTATATGCATATTTCTTTCACAATGGTATATATTTTGTATGTATTGAATCATGTGTGAACGGCCTCACCCTTCACATGTCCTCGTGCCTTGCACGCGTGTCATTTGGCCCCGCCCATGTCATTGGTGTGACAATCCTCACTAAACCAGGTATCCGTACGATTTAATTAATAATTAATTGCTGCTTAATTACTGTGCTTAACTGAAATTGCTGACGAACTGCTACTTGATTTCTAGTACTTGTATATTCTTGCATCATACTTTGATTTCCGTCACTACATTATTTACAAGTTGAACCTTAGTGACAAACATGATGCACTAAAGCACAGTAGCATTAGAACGGATAACCTATTGAACATGCTGATAAAGCCAGCATCAGGCAGACACTGCCTCTAAAGGCCTGTATGAGCCAGAAATATTTTACTACACCCATAGTGAGTGTAGGGATACAAGGGTTGTAGAACTGCGTCTCTAGGAATAAGATATAATAACTGGATGTGCCTAAAACGTACTCTAAGCACAAGCCACAGCACTTTAATTAACATACCAGCTTCTGGCTAACTAATAAAGTGCCAAAACATGAGGAAAATATTCCTGACACTTTGGGAAATGAGTTGTGTCACTAAAAATATTGTTAACGACGCTTAAAAGCTTACTTAAGCACTTTAACGGATTTCTATCCAACCGAACAACCGGACTATACCCGGAACATAAAAATATTGACAATAATATTATTGGTCTTTTTCTGAGCCAGTTAGGGTCCCTGAATACCCTAACACCCGCGTTAAAGCACAACATGTGACTAACCGAGTTAACCCTAAATCTAACTTGGTTTAAATTAACTAAACACTAACTATTTACTTGAAATCAAACTAGGAACCCCCCCCCCCCCGGGCCGAATTCGGTCACTATGTGACCAAGGCTTGTACCCATTTCATTATTTTAATAGCCCTTGTCTAATATCAAGGGGACATGTAATCCATTGGTCGATGAACTTGAATTTTGTCTATAAAACCTTGCCTAAACACTAGAGATTATCACATCCAACATTTCACCAAAACTCTCTCTCCCTTGCTCTCTTTGGTTCTCGGCCGAACACCCCACCCCCTACACCACCATTTTCGAGCTTTGATCTTCTCATTCCAACATCATACAAGTCTTACGGGTCACGCATAAGGAGTCTTGGAGCAAGCGGAAGGCAAAGGACCTCGTTATCTTGCTTTTATCCACCACATTTTCGCATAGATTCTTCCCTAGCCCCGAGCTAGAGGTATAACACTTAAAACTCATACTCGAATCATTCTAAGGTGGTTAATAAGAGTTGTAACGGTTAAAAATGCGGAAACTTATCTTTTGAATCTTTAAAGTCTACTAAAACATGAATATAGTTGGTTAAAAGCTTAATACTTGTGTAAAAGTTGTAGTACTTGAAAGATGTGATTATTTAGGCCCGATCTACGTTGTGGTAGCTCGGATCATCGTTTAACCCGACTTTGTTAAGATCATAGATCTTGACATAAGCTTGTTTCTATCGGTACAAGGGTTAAAAGGTGAAACTCTACCACACGAGAAACATGAACTTGTGTAAAAGTATTTCTACTTGCAAAATAGTGTTTAAAACTAGCGGATCTACGTATCTGCAAGTGGTATTTTCAAAGGACCAAGTGTCGAGAAAAATCATGTTTCCTAAAAATCGGATAACACACTAACAAATATGATTTTTACAAACCACAAGTGTATAAACACTTGTGAAATAAAAGACCCGGCAAAATAACAATTTTTGTAAAAGATGACGGGAAGATGTAAAGATAGATTTATTCTAAAAACGAGGTTTTTACAAGATTTAGTTACTTTACACATAGATCCACAAAATATAACGGGATCTACACTATAGTTTTCGGAAAAACTACAAGTTCATGTGATTATGCGATTTACATACTTGTCGACTAGTTTGATGTGTCGGAAATTGATTGGTTGATTTAAAGAAGTGTTGAAATGATTTTTGTAAAAGAAAATGATACGCTTGAAAGCGTGGCCACCTCCAGTTACAGGGGAAACTCTGGCGAAATTTTTCTAAAACCTAACACTTAGAATTATTTACGAGTGTTAGAATTATTTTTGATATGTTTTCAAAATATATTTCGCCACGACTTTATTTACAAATATTCGGAGGTGGGATTTTCACAAAATTAAACGTGATAAATATATATTCGGTAAATATATTTTCACAACACTGTTTATGATTATTTTGTGAAAATAGACAAATATTATTTTTAGGGTAAAAATAATATTCACAAACGTTGACGAATCCAAAATAATGCGAACGCTTTCACGATAAACATATAAGTTACAACGGTAATTATTATTACCACGCGATTACTAAAACATAACTTACGCATTACACAGAAATGATTATGAACGCGTATTTTATCAACGTATTATTTTTGGAAAATTATGTGAAGTGGAAATATAATATTTTTGAGAAAAATATTTATATTTGAAATTAGAAATGAAGATATATTAAGTGAGACTTAATATTATAAATTGAACGCACATGTATTAAATCCTCCATCCTTGGGAAGGAGATTAACTACCAAGCACATGCAAAATATAAACACGGAATAGTTGTCTAACTATTTCCCAAAAACCTAAACTATAAAGCTAAGGCACGGCCATCCGTCTAATAGAATTAGTACATGTAGGTCGTCGCACAGCAGATATCCGGAGTACTTGGTAGAGACGCACTGACTGTGAGTTCATGTCCCCCTTTTCTCTTAACTGTTTTCAGTTTTCTAAACTGCGGGGGTGAAATACATGTTACTTTGATTATGAATACTTTATACATGGTATGGTTAGCGTAAGGAGGGTTACTATTTAGATCATGTGAATGGGTAGGCGGAAACTTGAGGTCATTAATCCTCAGGGTAGGACCGAGGGGCAGGAGCGATAGATCTATTTGGGTGTAGCGAGCCCAGTCCCAGGCCCAGCATAACGGACCTCGGGATGACTTTGTACCCGACGCATAAATCTGCTAGGTTTGAGCCTTCCTACTTGCATTTCACACATATCAATGGCCTTGCAAACCATTGGTGATCTCTTTTTCCTTATTTGCTACATACCAGGATTTTTGATAAATACAAAGGTTTATTTACTCACTTACACATGAACTCGCTCAACATTATTGTTGATTTTTCAACTTACATGTATTTCAGGGAATTAAAAGATCTGGCACGGTATGGCACGTTTTCCCGCTGCACTAGTTTCCAAGGTCATCCGGGGTTTAGGGAATGTGACTCTTTCCTGGACAAGTCACAGTCCTTAAACTGTGTTTATGTTATGTTTAAGTTGTTTTGTTTGGGAAACAATGTTATGGTTATTAGAGTGTTGTTCCGTTTAAACAATGATACTATGTTTGGTTTTAAAAATTTAATGGATGATTCTTGCATGTTTTTAACTCATATAGCTTTGTTATGATTAAGCTATGGTATTAAGAAGTCACACCAAATTAACCACGCTTCCGCAAAGCCAGGGTGTGACAGCTTGGTATCAGAGCTCTGATCATAGCGAACTAGGATTCCTTCTCGAGTCTAGACTATGATCACTAGGGCTCTCACGAAAACATTTTTACTGCATACCACTTAAGTCCAGATCCAAAACATTTTTACAAACAAATGTTGAGCACATTTTATTTATTATTTTTAGGCTCAGTCTGGGAGGCTGAGGCTCGGTCTGGGAGGCCGAGGCTCGATCCAATGGATCGAGGTAGTTGTCTAGTGGGACTAGGGAGTCAGTCTGGGAGGCTGGGAGAATTGTCAGTGGGACTAGGGAGTCAGTCTGGGAGGCTGGGAGAATTGGCTAGTGGGACTAGGAATGTCAGTCTGAGAGACTGGGAGGCTAGTGGGACTAGGAAGAGCAGTCTGGGAGGCTGGGAGAATTGGCTAGTGGGACTAGGAAAGGCAGTCTGGGAGGCTGGGAGGCTAGTGGGACTAGGAGAATTATGTGATTTTTACTTGGTGACTTATGTGATTACCTGATTGTATGACTGATTATTTGTGCATATTTGTGTTTGTGTTACAGACACATGGACTCACCAGGCACAGGTGACTCGGACACCACCGGACCCCTACCTATCGTATCTGATGACCTCCCATCTTCGGAGCATGAGGTGTATACATCTGATTCTACCAGCATGGACGACGACGATTTCCAGCCCTTCGCACTACCCGAGGGTGCTGATGAGCCTGCGGATGGCCCCCCTGCTGAGTACCTACCTCTAGTTGTGATTCCGGCTCCTATACCTTTAGCCGTTTATCCCGCATATGACTTACTACTTGACGCCGAGGCTGACGGCGATATCGATCTGTTTGAGGATGAGCCTATCGAGGATGAGATCCCGGACGCAGCCCTACTTCCTGCTGGCGATCTTCGGATGATCGCTGATGCCCCTGTCGAGGACTCACCCGCACATTCACCGGTCCCAGACTCCTTTGAGTCTGTGGCCTCCGCGCCTACTCACGAGGTGAGCGCACAGCACTTTGCACACGATTCGGATCCTGACCAGGCATCCTCTGCTGCACCTATTCCGAGCTTTGCATTTGAGCATGACGACATAGAGGATTCTGATCCCATTTTTCCTCCGGGATTCGACCCGGATCATGATATTGAGTTTATCCCGATGGACCAGCCCATGGAGGATCCCGCCGATCCAGTTGATCCTATTGATCCCGATTTCGATTTCGAGTTGGCTTTTGATGACCATGAGCCTGCCTTGGCTCCTGAGCAGGCAGCTGCTCTAGATCCTATGCCCGAGCATGACCCCGTACATGCTGGCATCCAAGTTGAGCCCGTTCTAGCTGACCCGCCCGTTGATGATCATCTGGAGGATGATCATGTTATTGCTGTCGATCCTGTTGTTCCCCCACCTATTGTTGATATCCCTGTTGAGCACATTGCACCAGTTGATCCTATTGTTGCTCCCCCATTTGATCCCATTCCACTTGAGCCTGAGCACGCACTATTTGCAGACCACATGGATCCACCGGATGAGCATGCACAGCACGGTTGGATACCTGCTGATGAGGACGTTCCACCTTTGCCCCCTCAGATCCCTGTTACACGACCTGTTGATTTCACTTTTCAGGTTCCTCAGTTCGTACCTCCAGCGAGGCCTGGAGAGGGTTCTTCAGCCCATCCTTTTGGGCACGTACCGATGTCTATTCCCTTCATGCCCCAGATGTCATTTGTTCCACACTCTACTTCACCGTCTCATGTGGCACCGTTTGACCCCACCAGTGAGCCTTTGCTTTGGTCGACACCACCAGTCATGCCACCTACTGATCCTTACCATCCATTTCATGTGGGACACACTATAGAGGACGTCTTGATGTCCTTCGTTCATCAGTACGAGTCACACACGCAGCGTCTCCAGGAGCTCGAGAGAGCTCAGCTGCCACCATGTTCATGCCATGGTCAGATACACTCTCCTCTTCAGCCATGTCGATCATTACTCCCAGATTATGCTGCTCATCTCTTTACACTAGAGCAGCAGGTTGCTTCTGTCATCCGTACTCAGCAAGCTATGGAGGAGGACTGGCTCCAGCTACGTCGCTTGCTTTACACTTACTTTCCCCCTCCTCCACCGCCATCTGTATAGAGCTCATCAGTACTGCTTGTGTAGACGTTGGTGAGAGGACCGCGATTGCTTTTGGTTGCATAGCATTTTGGAGACTACATGATGATACTGACTTTTGACACATACTTGATGTATTTGATGTATTTGACACTGATTTGATATAGCTTTTGGACAGGGGTGATGTAGCCCCTAGTTGATTGATGATTGTATGACACAGTGATGTACCGATACACTTACGTTGTGGTCTCGATATATATGGCAATCGCAGTATTCTCATCATATTTGATTCGCTTGATTGCTTATTTACATTATTATGACATGGGATGTTGTGTGTATATTTTTTTGACATGGGATGTTGTGTGTATAATATTTGTGACATGGGATGTTGTGTGTATATTTTTATGACATGGGATGTTGTGTGTATAATATTTATGACATGGGATGTTGTGTGATTAGTATTTGTGAAGTATTGATAACATGAGATGTTATGTGCTAGTACTATTACTATATACGTACGCTTTACTATGGCCTGACCAACGTAAACACATCTTTAGAAGATGCCGCCAAGACGTCAACAACAGCAGATGCCTACGACACAGGCCGAACTACAGCAAGTCATTGCTGCTGCCATTGCTCAATATGCTGGCTCTCAAGGAGGAATGAGTGGAAGCAACTCTGGCAACACTGGCAACAACAACAATCCACCTCATGGTAACCCTAAGTCATTAAGACATACCATGACCTAAATGGATCCCCTTAGCAAGAGTGCTAATGCCAATCATGCGTTATAATGTATGTGCAGGGTGCACCTACAAACAATTCTTGGACTGCAAGCCCGTGAACTTTGATGGCACAGGAGGTGCTGTCGCTTTTTTCCGCTGGGCTGAGAAAACAGAATCCGTTCTTCGCATGAGCAAATGCGCATTGGATCAGCAAGTGACTTACATCTCTGGGCTATTTTTGGATGGAGCCCTATCATGGTGGAATCTACAAGTACAGACACTTGGCGAAGCTGCTGCTTACGCGCTGACTTGGGCTGAACTGAAGGAACTCATGCGCAAGAAGTACTGTTCCCGCGCTGAAATTCAGAGATTGGAGACCGAGTTCTGGCATTTGAAAATGGAAGGTCCTAAGATAGCAGAGTATGTTCAGAGATTCCACGACTTGTCGCATGTGGTACCCTACATGGTCACTCCTGAGTTCAAAAGAATCGAACGCTTCATTTGGGGATTAGCTCCTCAAATCATAAGCATGGTGACCTCCTCCAAACCTGCGACTATCACTGAAGCCATTGATTTGAGCGTGGCTCTTACGGAGGAGGCAATTCATTTGAACAAGTTTGATGAAGTGGAGCCTAAGAAGAAGGAGACTCATGTGGAGTCAACTGGAGGGAACAAGAGGAAGTTTTCAAACTTCAAGCAGGGCACCGCGGTGGTGGTTAAGAAAGGAGAGCAAAACGCACCAGCACAGATACAGCTGGTAGTAGGAAGAAAGGAAAGGGATACATGGGCGCCCAGCCCAAGTGTAATAACTGCCAGCGCCATCATTCTGGCCGTTGTGGGCTGAAGGTTTGTGAAGCATGTGGAAAGACTGGCCACCTGAAGGAGTCTTGTTGGGCCACTGCTGGCCAGGGAGGCCAGAGAGGATTTGGGAACAGAAACACCAACCGGGGCGGAACTGGAAATCGCCCCCAAGGGAACAATGGAGGTGATGGAAACCGAGTCAACAACGCAAACCAAGCGGGCGCCATGAATCGTAATCAGAGAAACGACCAAGCGGGAAACAATGGTGGGAACGGGCAGAGGCCCGGATGTTTCAACTGCGGTGATATTGGGCACTACAAGAGGAATTGCCCGGAATTAAACCAAGCTCGCGGAAGGGTTTTCAACCTTGAAGCAAGGGAAGCGCGCCAGGATCCCAATGTTGTCACTGGTACGTTCCCTGTAAACCAACGCTATGCATCCGTTTTATTTGATACTGGCGCCGATTATAGCTTCGTGTCGTTAAAATTTAAGAATATGCTTGGTTTAGCCGCTAGTAAGTTAGATACTCCGTACTCGATCAAATTAGCAAATGGGAAGTTAGTAGAGGCTAATGAAGTGATTCGAGGCTGCGTAATCGAATTGGGAGCGCGCGAGTTCGCTCTAGATCTACTACCAGTCCAGTTGGGAAGCTTCGACGTGGTAGTAGGGATGGATTGGTTATCAAGTAACAAGGCCGAGATAGTTTGTCATGAGAAGGTCGTTCGTATCCCGACCGATGATGGTGAGACCATTGTTGTTCACGGAGAGAAGCGTGAGACGCCGTTGAGGATTATTAGCTGCTTGAAGGCAAGAAAGTGTTTGCAGAAGGGATGTGCTGCCTTTCTGGCACACATTGTAGATAAGAAGGCTGCTGAGCCAAAGATCGAAGACATCCCTGTCGTGAGGGAGTACCCAGAAGTCTTCCCAGAAGATTTGCCTGGCTTGCCGCCTCAAAGACAAGTGGAGTTTCGCATTGACTTAGTTCCAGGCGCTGCGCCTGTGGCTAAGGCACCCTACATACTTGCCCCGTCCGAGATGCAGGAACTGTCGACACAACTTCAAGAGTTGTTAGACAAGGGATTTATCCGACCGAGCTTCTCGCCTTGGGGAGCTCCAGTTTTGTTTGTCAAGAAGAAGGACGGTAGTTTCCGTATGTGCATTGACTACAGAGAGTTGAACAAGCTGACGATCAAGAATAGGTATCCCCTGCCAAGAATCGATGATCTGCTTGACCAACTACAGGGTTCAAGCTTTTATTCAAAGATCGATCTTCGATCTGGATACCATCAGCTACGGATACAGGAGGAGAGTATCCCAAAGACAGCCTTCAGAACTCGATATGGACACTACGAGTTTCTCGTTATGCCATTTGGTTTGACAAACGCACCTGCAGTGTTCATGGATTTGATGAATCGAGTTTGTAAGCCGTACTTGGATAAGTTCGTGATTGTATTCATCGATGATATCTTGATTTATTCAAAGACGAAGGCTAAGCACGAGCAGCACTTAAGAGCTATTCTGGAGCTGCTAAAGAAGGAACAGTTGTACGCCAAGTTCTCTAAGTGCGAGTTTTGGCTAAGAGAAGTGCAATTCCTTGGGCACGTGGTGAACGGAGATGGAATCCACGTGGATCCAACCAAGATCGAGGCGATCAAAGATTGGGAAACGCCAAAGACGCCAACCGAGATTCGGCAATTCTTGGGTTTGGCTGGCTATTATCGAAGGTTCATTGAGAATTTTTCAAAGATCGCTCAACCATTGACGCTCCTCACTCAGAAGGACAAGAAGTTTGATTGGAGAATCAAACAGGAGGAAGCATTCCAGATATTGAAAGATAAGCTCTGCAACGCGCCAATCTTAGCACTACCGGAAGGTACTGATGATTTTGTGGTATACTGTGACGCTTCGCGCCAAGGATTGGGTTGCATGTTGATGCAACGCCAAAAGGTTATTGCCTACGCGTCACGCCAGCTGAAAGTGCATGAAAAGAACTATACCACACACGATTTGGAACTCGGCGCAGTGATTTTTGATTTAAAGATCTGGAGACACTACCTTTATGGTACGAAGTGCACAATCTTCACAGATCACAAGAGCCTCCAACACATATTCAACCAGAAGGAGTTGAATATGAGGCAAAGACGATGGGTAGAACTGTTGAATGATTACGACTGCGAGATTACGTATCATCCAGGGAAGGCGAATGTGGTCGCCGATGCCCTAAGTCGAAAGGAGAGAATCAAGCCCATAAGGGTTAGGGCTTTGGAGATGGTTATTCGAACCAACTTTCCTCTGCGCATTCGTGCCGCGCAGAAGGAAGCCCTCAAGGAATGAAACCTTGAAGAAGAGTATCTCCGTGGGATGGAGAAGTTATTGGTACCAAACAGGGAAGGGACGTTATGTTTTGAGAAAAGGATTTGGGTTCCTCTGTTTGGTGGTTTAAGAAAGGTTATTTTCGATGAAGCTCACAAGTCGCGTTACTCTATCCATCCTGGAGCAGATAAGATGTACCAGGATCTTAAAGATTACTATTGGTGGCCTAGGATGAAAGGCGATGTTGCTATTTATGTGAGCCAATGTTTAACATGCGCCAAGGTTAAGGCAGAATACCAGAAGCCTTCGGGACTTCTGCAGCAACCAGAGATTCCCAAGTAGAAATGGGAACAAATCTCTATGGATTTTATTACGAAGTTACCAAGAACGCCAAGAGGCCATGACACTATCTGGGTAATAGTGGATCGCTTAACGAAGTCAGCACACTTCCTACCTATCCGAGAGAAGGAAAATACGAGCAAACTGGCCGAAATTTACATGAGAGAGATTGTTACACGCCATGGAGTACCTCTCTCGATTATCTCCGATAGAGACGGAAGGTTCGTATCGAGGATATGGCAGTCCTTCCAGGAAGCTTTTGGCTCAAAGTTGAATCTGAGCACTGCTTTTCACCCGCAGACCGACGGCCAAAGCAAGCGGACGATACAGACACTAGAAGATATGCTGAGAGCATGTGTGATGGATTTGGGCGGTAGCTGGGATAAGCATTTGCCTTTGGTTGAGTTCTCATACAACAACAGCTACCACACCAGTATTGGTGCCGCGCCATTCGAAGCTTTATATGGGCGCAAGTGCAGATCACCGCTTTGTTGGGCTGACGCAGGTGATAGACAATTGGTTCGTCCTGAAGTAGTCCAGGAAACCACCGACAAGATCACACAAATCCGAGATCGCATCAGTGCGGCTCGTGACAGGCAGAAAGCCTACGCCGATCGAAGCAGGAAACCTCTAGAGTTTGAGGTTGGTGAGATAGTTTTGTTGAAGGTATCACCCTGGAAGGGTGTGGCACGCTTTGGGAAACGTGGAAAGTTGAACCCGAGGTATATTGGACCGTTCAAGATCTTGGAGAGAATCGGGTTAGTAGCATACAAGTTGGAGTTACCTGCTGAACTAAATGGTGTTCACGATACATTCCATGTATCCAATCTGAAGAAGAGTCCAACACAAGTTACCGTTGCCATTCCCACCGACGAAATTCATGTTGACGACACGCTCCATTTCGTTGAAGAACCTGTTGAGGTCACGGATTGGAAAGTAAACAAGACCCGCCGGAGCAGTGTCAAGCTCGTCAAAGTTCGTTGGAATGCTAGACATGGTCCTGAATTCACCTGGGAGCGTGAGGACCGAATGAAAGAGAGATACCCCTACCTATTTCCTGAGAACCCTGCTTCTACAAGCAGAACTTAAAATTTCGGGACGAAATTTTTCTACCGGGGGGAGAATGTGACAACCCTCACTAAACCAGGTATCCGTACGATTTAATTAATAATTAATTGCTGCTTAATTACTGTGCTTAACTGAAATTGCTGACGAACTGCTACTTGATTTCTAGTACTTGTATATTCCTGCATCATACTTTGATTTCCGTCACTACATTATTTACAAGTTGAACCTTAGTGACAAACATGATGCACTAAAGCACAGTAGCATTAGAACGGATAACCTATTGAACATGCTGATAAAGCCAGCATCAGGCAGACACTGCCTCTAAAGGCCTGTATGAGCCAGAAATATTTTACTACACCCATAGTGAGTGTAGGGATACAAGGGTTGTAGAACTGCGTCTCTAGGAATAAGATATAATAACTGGATGTGCCTAAAACGTACTCTAAGCACAAGCCACAGCACTTTAATTAACATACCAGCTTCTGGCTAACTAATAAAGTGCCAAAACATGAGGAAAATATTCCTGACACTTTGGGAAATGAGTTGTGTCACTAAAAATATTATTAACGACACTTAAAAGCTTACTTAAGCACTTTAACGGATTTCTATCCAACCGAACAACCGGACTATACCCGGAACATAAAAATATTGACAATAATATTATTGGTCTTTTTCTGAGCCAGTTAGGGTCCCTGAATACCCTAACACCCGCGTTAAAGCACAACATGTGACTAACCGAGTTAACCCTAAATCTAACTTGGTTTAAAGTAACTAAACACTAACTATTTACTTGAAATCAAACTAGGAACCCCCCCCCCCCGGGCCGAATTCGGTCACTATGTGACCAAGGCTTGTACCCATTTCATTATTTTAATAGCCCTTGTCTAATATCAAGGGGACATGTAATCCATTGGTCGATGAACTTGAATTTTGTCTATAAAACCTTGCCTAAACACTAGAGATTATCACATCCAACATTTCACCAAAACTCTCTCTCCCTTGCTCTCTTTGGTTCTCGGCCGAACACCCCACCCCCTACACCACCATTTTCGAGCTTTGATCTTCTCATTCCAACATCATACAAGTCTTACGGGTCACGCATAAGGAGTCTTGGAGCAAGCGGAAGGCAAAGGACCTCGTTATCTTGCTTTTATCCACCACATTTTCGCATAGATTCTTCCCTAGCCCCGAGCTAGAGGTATAACACTTATCTTTTGATTATTTAGGCCCGATCTACGTTGTGGTAGCTCGGTAAAACATGAATATAGTTGGTTAAAAGCTTAATACTTGTGTAAAAGTTGTAGTACTTGAAAGATGTGATTATTTAGGCCCGATCTACGTTGTGGTAGCTCGGATCATCGTTTAACCCGACTTTGTTAAGATCATAGATCTTGACATAAGCTTGTTTCTATCGGTACAAGGGTTAAAAGGTGAAACTCTACCACACGAGAAACATGAACTTGTGTAAAAGTATTTCTACTTGCAAAATAGTGTTTAAAACTAGCGGATCTACGTATCTGCAAGTGGTATTTTCAAAGGACCAAGTGTCGAGAAAAATCATGTTTCCTAAAAATCGGATAACACACTAACAAATATGATTTTTACAAACCACAAGTGTATAAACACTTGTGAAATAAAAGACCCGGCAAAATAACAATTTTTGTAAAAGATGACGGGAAGATGTAAAGATAGATTTATTCTAAAAACGAGGTTTTTACAAGATTTAGTTACTTTACACATAGATCCACAAAATATAACGGGATCTACACTATAGTTTTCGGAAAAACTACAAGTTCATGTGATTATGCGATTTACATACTTGTCGACTAGTTTGATGTGTCGGAAATTGATTGGTTGATTTAAAGAAGTGTTGAAATGATTTTTGTAAAAGAAAATGATACGCTTGAAAGCGTGGCCACCTCCAGTTACAGGGGAAACTCTGGCGAAATTTTTCTAAAACCTAACACTTAGAATTATTTACGAGTGTTAGAATTATTTTTGATATGTTTTCAAAATATATTTCGTCACGACTTTATTTACAAATATTCGGAGGTGGGATTTTCACAAAATTAAACGTGATAAATATATATTCGGTAAATATATTTTCACAACACTGTTTATGATTATTTTGTGAAAATACACAAATATTATTTTTAGGGTAAAAATAATATTCACAAACGTTGACGAATCCAAAATAATGCGAACGCTTTCACGATAAACATATAAGTTACAACGGTAATTATTATTACCACGCGATTACTAAAACATAACTTACGCATTACACAGAAATGATTATGAACGCGTATTTTATCAACGTATTATTTTTGGAAAATTATGTGAAGTGGAAATATAATATTTTTGAGAAAAATATTTATATTTGAAATTAGAAATGAAGATATATTAAGTGAGACTTAATATTATAAATTGAACGCACATGTATTAAATCCCCCATCCTTGGGAAGGAGATTAACTACCAAGCACATGCAAAATATAAACACGGAATAGTTGTCTAACTATTTCCCAAAAACCTAAACTATAAAGCTAAGACACGGCCATCCGTCTAATAGAATTAGTACATGTAGGTCGTCGCACAGCAGATATCCGGAGTACTTGGTAGAGACGCACTGACTGTGAGTTCATGTCCCCCTTTTCTCTTAACTGTTTTCAGTTTTCTAAACTGCGGGGGTGAAATACATGTTACTTTGATTATGAATACTTTATACATGGTATGGTTAGCGTAAGGAGGGTTACTATTTAGATCATGTGAATGGGTAGGCGGAAACTTGAGGTCATTAATCCTCAGGGTAGGACCGAGGGGCAGGAGCGATAGATCTATTTGGGTGTAGCGAGCCCAGTCCGAGGCCCAACATAACGGACCTCGGGATGACTTTGTACCCGACACATAAATCTGCTAGGTTTGAGCCTTCCTACTTGCATTTCACACATATCAATGGCCTTGCAAACCATTGGTGATCTCTTTTTCCTTATTTGCTACATACCAGGATTTTTGATAAATACAAAGGTTTATTTACTCACTTACACATGAACTCGCTCAACATTATTGTTGATTTTTCAACTTACATGTATTTCAGGGAATTAAAAGATCTGGCACGGTATGGCACATTTTCCCGCTGCACTAGTTTCCAAGGTCATCCGGGGTTTAGGGAATGTGACTCTTTCCTGGACAAGTCACAGTCCTTAAACTGTGTTTATGTTATGTTTAAGTTGTTTTGTTTGGGAAACAATGTTATGGTTATTAGAGTGTTGTTCCGTTTAAACAATGATACTATGTTTGGTTTTAAAAATTTAATGGATGATTCTTGCATGTTTTTAACTCATATAGCTTTGTTATGATTAAGCTATGGTATTAAGAAGTCACACCAAATTAACCACGCTTCCGCAAAGCCAGGGTGTGACAATTGGGACTAGCCCATGTCATTGGGCCTAGCGCATATCATTGGGCCTAGCTCATGTCCTTGGGCCTGCCCATGTCATTTATGTTATTGGGTCATTCCCATGTCTTTTATGTCATTGGGCCTTGCCCATGTCTTTTATGTTATCTGACCTTGCCCATGTCTTTATGTTATTGGGCCCTTGCCCATGTATTTATGTCATTGGTCCCTTGCCCATGTATTTATGTCATTGGGCCTCTGCCCATGTATTTATGTCATTGGGCCTTCGCCCATGTTTTAATGTTATTGGGCATTGCCCATGTTTTAATGTCATTCGGCCATGCCCATGTTTTCAAGTAATTGGGCCTAGCCCAAAATGAGTTTTACGAGTCCATAAATTTAATAATCTTGTATTTTTATAAAAAAAATTCACCAAGTACAGAATTTTTAGGATGTTCCTTTCCTTATAAAATACTTAGTGATTTATTATAGATTTTCAACTTTCCAAATTTTGTTATCGGTAATATATATATGTATTCGTTAAGCGTCTAAAAATATATTATTTTTAGACTCGTCGTCATAGTAGTTTCTCGCGATGAAGATACGCCCATTTTCTTATCGTCGGTTGTTAGGTATTCCTTTTTCGACCAATTTGTTTACAAGTCTCATTTGGTTGATTGAAATATACTTTATTTCTTAGGAATATTTTCTTGTAATTTTTTTCCGTCATCCGTTTAGGGACATCATGTAAGTGAGTTTTATGTATTCTATTACTTAGCATTTCTTGTTTATATGAGGATATTGTCAATATGTATTTATGTGTATTTTATACTGGTTTCTTACAAGTATTTCTTGGTATCATAGGTGTATTATTTGGATCACCCTAATATATCTACATACATACACTTAACACATAGTATATACACCTTGATGAGTTTTCTAAATATGTATATATTTTTCAATATATATATATATATATATGCATATATATAAGATCCACTTTTAACTTATAAAAATCCTTATAAGTAATTAATTACTTATTTAGGTGTTTAATACTTAAACTTTTCACCAAAAAGTTCGTTTAACCATGATTAAAAATCCTCAAGTGTGATTAACCATTTTAATCAAACTTTAACCCCCCATTTAATCACGATTATGATTTTTGAAAATTTCGCCATGTAACACCCCGAAAATATAAAACTTTATATTAGAATTATAAGGTATAAATAAGCAAGAATTAATTAACTAGGAATTCCTAACCTAGTTAACTAAAAGCCTTTAAGTAACTTGTAATTGAGTTAAAACAACCTAACTTTAAGTTAAACAAGGTTTAGGGACTAATTTTGCCAAACTTGACACTTAATTACTAGTTAGTAAACAAATCACACCCAAACACACACTGGTGTGTGTGCTTGGATCGAACAGAAGGCAGGGGCGACCAGGGGTTCTTTCAAACCCTAACTTTCACATAAATCCCTAAAATAGAAGCCTCAAATCTGCTCCAAATCAAGTTCTAAACACAAATTAATGATCACCTCGTTGTAGGGATAAAAAGGTATGTAAAATTTTGGTATTTTGAACCATCATGAATTCTAGGTTAATTGTGAAAAAACTGAAATTGAGCCTAAATATGTTATGCATGAATGAATCTTGAAGTAATATAATATCTAGAGTTAAACCCTAGGTAATTTCTTGTGAAAACCTTGCATCATGTTTGTAGGGTTTGGGATTTACATGGTAGGGGATTAATGAGCTTGAAGAAACTTGATAAATACTCGAATTATGACTCTTTTTCTAGTGCAATCTGAATTGGTGAAGTAATTTCAGAAATATTGATGTTAAGACATGAGTAAAATTTGTCTAATTGAAGTTAAATTAGATGCTAATTTCAAGTCATGAACTTGGTTTGGTTTATATAAAAATTTGACCCGCTAGGTGTTTGATAAAATGCCTAAGTAGAGATTAAAATGTTAAAAATTGGATAAAAACGCAGATTTGATTATTTTGATAATGAGGCGTTAATGATCATAAAAGAGTTCTAAATCAATTGTGAATCGAACTCTCTAGGCAAAGAGTCCGGATCATCAAGCGGACAAGCCGGAGGAAATACGCGTGGGAAGAGTGTGCCCTAAAGGTACGAAATTTACTGTTTCGTTTCATTATGACTATTTATTAGTCTTATGTTGTTATTTTGAAACATGGTAAACAAGATAGACCAATATGTCACGAAAGTGACTTTGTGTCTTAAACAAGTAAAAACGGATCCAAACAAGTGATAGAAATGGATTCTTGAAATGCCTCGAATGGTGCCTAAATTCCGGCATCCAAACGGGTCAAAACAAGTTAAAGACTAAATTTGATGTTGGTTACCATTACTAGTGAAAATGGTTATAAACAAAGCGTAAGCCGTGTAGCGGACACGCTAAACTAGTTGATACAACTTAACTCCTAATATAGGAGTTAAAGTTCGGAATTATAAGCATGTCAAGTAGTGTAAAAAGGCAAGCACGAAACCTTGGAAATAAGCATGTTGATTATTGCGTAAACGATTCCTCAAGAGGGAAGCGAAACATGACAGTGGGTAAAACTCGGATATAAGTAACTAGCCTTAGTTATGTGTTAAACGTATTCAAAATTTAAATTACAGCGATGTAAGAAAAAGAATCGGCAAAAACTGCAAAAACAAGAAAGCATGTACAGCAGCTACCGTAAATTACGGTGGCTACCGTAATTTACGGTAGCCAATAAAACGTTACGGTAGTTCTCTACTGAGTTACGGTAGACCTCAGTTACCCAGGGGCCACCGTAACTTACGGTGGCTACCGTAAGTTACGGTAGCGCCCAGTCACGAAAGCTGAATTTTCATATTTTTGGTTACTTGAAATTGTTTTTGAACATAGTTTCGATTATATTAATTTCCAAGGATGTTAATACTAATGTCTATCAAAAATTTCAGTTTCTAGGTGATCCAAGTATGGGGGATGATGATCAAGCAAAAGCAATCGAACCGAACACACAAACAATCGCTTCCGCACTTGATCTGTTTTGTTTTAAGAATATGTAAACACTTTTAATTGTGTCATGAATGTTGTTTAGTAGGATATTAACGTGAATGTTATGCATAGGTATGGCCTTTAAATCATCAAGTTGCTTTTGTAAACTCTAAATTTTGGTATCATGATGTGTGTAAAATGCAACATATAAATTACATCAAATGAGGCATAAAACTAACCCTTTTTAAGTACTAATGTTGGAAAAAGTGTGCTTTTGTCTTCCTTTTGTATTTTCAGGGTTAAAAGAGCTTAAATGAACAAAAGAAGCAAAAATGCAGCCATATCCAACATAAATACAAAGAAAAGGATGAAAAGTGGCATGCCCGACTCCTCGACAGCATCTCCCAAAGCAAAAACAAGAAGAAAGCTGAGCATGGGGTTGTGCCCAACTGAGCATGGGGCTGTGCCCAGCTGAACACGGGGCTGTGTCCAGCGGACACGGGGCGTGTCCAGCTCAACACGGGGCCGTGCTCAGCGAGCACGGGGCAGTGTCCAGGATGGTTAGCCCTGGCACAAAAGACAAAGTGGTAGAAGCTTCTATTGCCCACCACGGGGCCGTGCCCAGCGGACACGGGGGCGTGGTCAGAGTGCTGCAGGTGCATTTATTGTAATTGCGAATTACAATTAATGAAGAGAGAGAGTGTCAGACGGGCACGGGGCCGTGTCCAGCAGACACGGGGCCGTGCCCAGGCTTCTGTTCAGCCTATAAATAGGAGTGCTTGGCTTCATTTCAACTCATCCCTTGGCACACCACCTCTCTCACACTTCATCCACCACCCACCACCACCATAACACCATCATCCACCACCATCATCCATTGTCCATCGTAGAGTGTGTGAGTCGTCTCGGGATCCAAGATTGATAGTAAGAGTTCTTGACAATCAAGGCCATGTTTGCCTAAGTCTCTTACATCACTTGGTGAAGACAAGTGTTTAGTATAATACTTTTTATTTTTAATCTTTTGCACTTTTTATTTGGTTTTGTATTAATGACTTTAATAACTAGTTACTTATGTTGAAGGTGATCTTTACTTATCATTTGTCCGTGGTGTCTTGGCATTATTTTACTGTCTATATAAAATAAAAGATTTTCTCCATTCATATCTCCACGGTCTATATGGAGGTATGTTGGCTACCTGGTCGGGGGTTAAGGGAACGGTTTGGTAAGGGTCTTGCCCTTGTTCAGCGTTTAGAGGTCCTGCAAGGGACCTGGGTCAAATTTAGTAGGATCTCCTTCAATGCCCATAGGTATTGGATGGCGGGGATCCAAACTCTTTGACCCCCTCATAAGTTAACTACTATTAAAACTATAACCCGGCTATTTAGGACTGTATCCCTGCTGACTCAGACTACTTAGTCGAGGGTAACGTCACCGCCAAAAGCGGGGCCTACCATAATTTGCATTAATAACTTAATTCATTATCTTCCAATAATCCAACCCTTTAGGATTGTATCCTTGCTGACTCAAACTACTGGGTTGAGGGTAACGTCGCCTTCAAAAGAGGGGCCTACTACAATAACTAAGATAATCTCTTAAACAAGTGCAAAAGTGCGAAAATAATCAAAGGTTATACTAATACACGAGTCGGATCCAAGTGATTCATCTTGTCTATCTGTTTTTATTTTATTTTTATCTTTCAGCATTTAGTTAGTTTTTATTTTCTTAGTTTAAAAACATTTTTCTAACTTTTTGATTTGATTAGACGTTGAGGATAAACCGGTATTAAAAGCTCTTGTGTCCTTGGACGACCTCGGTATCTTACCAACACTATACTACGTCCACGATGGGTGCACTTGCCCATATGTGTGTTTAGTGTTAGTAAATATCGTGTTTTATAAATTTAAAACTTGGCTAAAGGTGTAAAAAGGGCTTAATTATATATCTAAATTATATTACACTACACACGCATCATATCAAATGCAAAGTTTTATATCAATAATCTAGTATTTTAAGCTAGGTCTTACAAGTTGGTAATCAGAGCTCAAGGTTGCCAATAAAATGTTCGGTTCAAGCTTGATCAAGCATCCGGTAAGAGTTAATAGTTTAAATAGATTTAGAAAATATAGAAATAAATCATGAATAAATTATGAATGTAAAGAGTGTGTAAGCTCACTCAAACACAAGAAATGCGTGAAATAAGAACGATTGAATCAAGTTGGGAACTTGATTGAATCAAAACAAGTAAAGCATGTGTTATAAATGGAATGTTTAACTATCTACGTAAACATTTCAGTAATAAAGATGGCGGACGGAGGTGATGATGATGCGGTGCCAAGAGTCACCGAACAAATGAGGGTAGTGATTGCCGAAGAGGTTGGAAAGGCGATCGAAAACAGCTTGTCGGGCTTTATTGATAAAATTCAAAACACAGTTTTATCAATAGTGGACGAGAGAATCAAGAAATTGGAAGACGACGCTAATTTAGCAAAAGAAAAGTCTGGAGGACAAAAGCCTTGTTCATACAAGGAATTCATGGCATGCAAACCGCTAGTATATAATGGGGAAGTGGACCCAATAGTATGCCAACGGTGGCTCAGTGATATCGAGGGAGTATTCGAGAGAACTCATTGTGATGAAAATGACTACGTAGCCTATGGTACGGGTCAATTAAGGGGCCAAGCGAAAGACTGGTGGGATAACAAAAAGAAAGAGATTGGAAGTGAAGCGGCTAAGGCCATGACATGGGAGGATTTTAAGACACCGTTTCTTAAACATCATAGTCCCAAAGCGGTCATTAATAGAATCAAGGAAGAATTCATGCAACTCAGGCACAAGGGTGAGTCCATAGACAAGATCACGGGGATGTTTATGGATAAGATGAAGTTCTGTGATGAATTGGTGACGAATGAAGAACAGAAGATATACTACTACCATAACATGTTGAGTGCAGAATATAGAGAGTTCATAACCCCTTCAAAATACAAGACCCTTACCGAGATCATTAATGCTGCTCGGGAAAGGGAGATTGAACTGAAAAAGAGCATTGAACGGGGTGAACGGAGGGCACAAGAAGTAAATCCAAGCCCTACCAAGAAAGCACGAACAAATGAAACCACGAAGAAATCAGATACCAAAGGTGGGTCGCCAAGTTGTAAAATTTGCGGGAAAGGTCACAAAGGCGAATGCCGATTCAAGGATAAGCCTTGTCCCATATGCCGAAAAACGAGACATATGGCTATATCATGCCTGGAGAAAGTGACTGTTTGTTACAATTGTTACCGACCGGGTCACAAAAGATCGGAATGCCCAGAACTGGTTGGAAAGAAAGATGGGAAAGACTCGAAAAGTGAAGCCCCGAAAGCAAAAGCAAGATCTTTCCAATTGACCGCTGCAGAAGCAAAAGTCGAACCTGACGTGGTCTCAGGTATATTTACTATAAACTCGATTCCCGCACGTGTGTTATTTGATACGGGTGCGAATAAATCCTTTATTTCATATGGATTTATTCGGCGTCCTTCATTTGTTCTAACAAAATTACCTATGCCTTTAGAAGTAGAGATAGGTAATAACAAGAGCTTTATTGTTTGTGATGTATGTGAAAACTGTAAAATTAGCATTGATGACGAAGAATACACAATAGACTTGATTCCGATGTCGATGGAGAATTCCAAGTGATCGTGGGGATGGATTGGTTATCCCGATACCACGCGAAGGTGGTTTGTTTCAGAAAGGAAATAAAACTGACGTCTCCTAGCGGAAAGCAAGTTACGATATACGGTGAAAAAGGAGGTAACCCGGTGATATACTCAATGCTAGAAGCCCATAAACTTATGAAACATGGATGCAAGGCTTATATGGTATACGTAAGCGAATCGGAAAAAGAACTCCTCAAAATTGGAGATGTGCCGGTGGTACGTGATTATGAAGATGTATTCCCGGAAGAACTACTGGGAATACCACCAGAACGGGAGGTAGAGTTCGGAATCGAATTGATTCCGGGTGCAAAACCCGTGGCCAGGGTGCCGTATCGACTTGCGCCGTCAGAGTTACAAGAATTGATGTCTCAAATCCAAGAATTGCTCGACAAGGGGTTTATCCGACCGAGTGTGTCCCCGTGGGGCGCACCAGTTCTATTCGTGAAAAAGAAGGACGACAGTATGCGCATGTGTATCGATTACCGAGAGTTAAACAAACTCACAGTGAAGAATCGATACCCACTCCCAAGAATTGATGATTTGTTTGACCAGCTACAAGGAGCAAGTTGGTTCTCCAAAATAGATCTTAGATCGGATTATCACCAATTGAAAGTCAAGGAGGAAGACGTACCGAATACGGCATTTCGTACGCGGTACGGGCATTACGAGTTCCTTGTAATGCCCTTTGGGTTGACTAATGCACCCGCGGCTTTCATGGACCTCATGAACCGGGTTTGCAAACCTATGCTAGATAAGTCGGTAATTGTATTTATCGATGACATTTTAGTATACTCGAGGAATGAAGCTGAGCACGTGTGTCATTTGCAAGAAATATTAGAGACACTCAGACGAGAAAAGTTGTATGCAAAATTCTCTAAGTGCGCCTTCTGGCTACGAGAGGTGCAGTTTCTTGGGCACATCATTAGTGCTGATGGAGTACTAGTGGATCCGTCAAAGGTAGAAGCTGTGTCAAAATGGAACCCTCCAAGAAATCCCTCAGAAATCCGAAGCTTTTTAAGGCTCGCGGGATATTATCGAAGATTCATACAGGATTTCTCCAAAATTGCCTTGCCATTGACCAAATTGACTCGCAAGGAGGAAAAGTTCGTGTGGGTCATCGAATAGGACGAAGCCTTCCAAACGCTCAAGGAAAAGTTAACTCACGCTCTGGTGTTAACATTACCGGAAGGAGTTGACGACATGGTAGTTTACACAGATGCGTCGCATTCGGGACTCGGGTGTGTTTTAATGCAACGAGGCAAGGTCATCGCCTACGCCTCGAGGCAATTGAAGATCCATGAAAAGAAATACCTGGTTCACGACTTGGAATTGGCGGCGGTGGTGTTGGCCTTAAAGATATGGAGGCATTACTTGTATGGGGTAAAATTTACGATCTTTACTAACCATAAAAGTTTAAAGTATTTCTTCGATCAGAAGGAATTAAACATGAGACAAAGGCGGTGGCTGGAAACGGTCAAGGATTTCGACTGTGAAATACATTACCACCCCGGGAAAGCCAATGTAGTGGCTGATGCGTTGAGCCGAAAAGCAGATTATACCCCGATACGGGTACGATCATTGCAGCTCATTGTGACCTCAGGCTTACTAGAACGAATCCGAGAAGCACAAGATGAAGCAGTAAAGACGGAAAACTGGAGAAAGGAAAGGATTATTGGCCAAGTTAAAGATCTCGAGGTAGGCAGTCACGGCTTGAAGACACGTTTCAATAGAATTTGGGTCCCTAACACATGTGGAGTTAAAAAGCTCCTACTTGATGAAGCTCACAAGTCCCGTTATTCCATTCATCCGGGAGCGACCAAGATGTATAACGACTTAAAACAAAACTACTGGTGGCCCGGAATGAAAAGAGACGCCATGAAATACGTGGAAAAGTGTTTGACGTGTCTACAAGTCAAGGCGGAGCACCAAAAGCCATACGGTAAACTCCAACTGTTAGAAATCCTGGTTTGGAAATGGGAACATGTTATGATGGACCTATTAACCAAACTACCAAAGATGAACCGTGGTTTTGATGCTATATGGGTAGCTGTTGACAGACTAACCGAGAGTGCTCATTTTATTCCAATTCGTGAGACTTATACGTCAGAAAAGATGTCAGAAGTTTACACTAATGAGATAATAGCACGCCATGGGGTACCGGTATCCATCGTGTCCGATAGGGATACTCGGTTCACATCAAATTTCTGGCGAGATTTCCAAGAACAAATGTGAACCAAATTGTTCATCAGCACTGCGTACCATCCCCAGACGGATGGACAGAGTGAAAGAACAATATAAACGTTGTAAGATATGCTACGGGCATGTATAATCGACTTTGGAGGCAGTTGGGATGTTCATCTACCCTTGGTCGAGTTTTCTTATAACAACAGCTACCATGTTAGTATTGGGATGGCACCGTACGAAATGTTCTATGGTAGGAAATGTCGAACCCCGATATGTTGGGGTGAAGTGGGCCCACGTGAACTTGCCCACCAAGATATAGTACGAGCCACAAATGAAAAGATTGATGCGGTTCGGGCTCACTTGAAAGCGGCTCAAGATAGACAAAAGTCGTATGCTGACAAAAGGAGGAGACCTATCGAATTCCAGGTTGGCGACAAAGTCATGCTTAAGGTATCCCCATGGAAAGGGGTTATCCGGTTCAGAAAGAGAGGGAAATTGAGCCCAAGATTTATCGGGCCGTTTACGGTTATTGAACGAGTAGGAAAGGTAGCTTACCGCCTTGAGCTACCGGAAGAATTAAGCGGAATTCATAGCACGTTTCATGTGTCACATCTTCGGAAATGTCTAGCCGATGAGACGACTTATATCCACTACGACGATATCGAAGTGGATGACAGATTAAACTATGTGGTAAGACCTATTGCGATTTTGGATCGTAAGGCGAAAATCCTAAGGAACAAAGAGATCAATCAAGTAAAGGTCAAATGGGAACACAGGAAAGGTGCGGATACCACATGGGAATCCGAAGAAGAGATGCAA
The DNA here is from genome assembly GCF_002127325.2 of Helianthus annuus. Classification (NCBI taxonomy): domain Eukaryota; kingdom Viridiplantae; phylum Streptophyta; class Magnoliopsida; order Asterales; family Asteraceae; genus Helianthus; species Helianthus annuus. The sequence continues at coordinate 43,354,448 of NC_035446.2, read as the reverse complement.
CGACAATACCCTGCTCTATTTGGTACGTAATTCGGTTTCGGAGACGAAACCTCTTTTAAGAGGGGTGGACTTGTAACACCCCGAAAATATAAAACTTTATATTAGAATTATAAGGTATAAATAAGCAAGAATTAATTAACTAAGAATTCTTAACCTAGTTAACTAAAAGCCTAGAAGTAACTTGTAATTGAGTTAAAACAACCTAACTTTAAGTTAAACAAGGTTTAGGGACTAATTTTGCCAAACTTGAAACTTAATTACTAGTTAGTAAACAAATCACACCCAAACACACACTGGTGTGTGTGCTTGGATCGAACAGAAGGCAGGGGCGACCAGGGGTTCTTTCAAACCCTAACTTTCACATAAATCCCTAAAATTGAAGCCTCAAATCTGCTCCAAATCAAGTTCTAAACACAAATTAATGATCACCTCGTTGTAGGGATCAAAAGGTATGTAAAATTTCGGTATTTTGAACCATCATGAATTCTAGATTAATTGTGAAAAACTGAAATTGAGCCTAAATATGTTATGCATGAATGAATCTTGAAGTAATATAATATCTAGAGTCAAACCCTAGGTAATTTCTTGTGAAAACCTTGCATCATGTTTCTAGGGTTTGGGATTTACATGGTAGGGGATTAATGAGCTTGAAGAAACTTGATAAATACTCGAATTATGAATCTTGTTATAGTGCAATCTGAATTGGTGAAGTAATTTCAGAAATATTGATGTTAAGAGATGAGTAAAATTTGTCTAATTAAAGTTAAATTAGATGCTAATTTCAAGTCATGAACTTGGTTTGGTTTATATAAAAATTTGACCCGCTAGGTGTTTGATAAAATGCCTAAGTAGAGATTAAAATGTTAAAAATTGGATAAAAACACAGATTTGATTATTTTGATAATGAGGCGTTAATGATCATAAAAGAGTTCTAAATCAAATGTGAATTGAACTCTCTAGGCAAGGAGTCCGGAGCATCAAGCGGACAAGCCGGAGGAAATACGCGTGGGAAGGGTGTGCCCTAAAGGTACGAAATTTACTTTTTCGTTTCATTATGATTATTTATTAGTCTTATGTCGTTATTTTGAAACATGGTAAACAAGATAGACCAATATGTCACGAAAGTGACTTTGTGTCTTAAGCAAGTAAAAACGGATCCAAACAAGTGATAGAAATGGATTCTTGAAATGCCTCGAATGGTGCCTAAATTCCCGCATCCAAACGGGTCAAAACAAGTTAAAGACTAAATTTGATGTTGGTTACCATTACTTATGAAAATGGTTATAAACAAAGCGTAAGCCGTGTAGCGGACACGCTAAACTAGTTGAGACAACTTAACTCCTAATATAGGAGTTAAAGTTCGGATTTATAAGCATGTCAAGTAGTGTAAAAAGGCAAGCACGAAACCTTGGATATAAGCATGTAGATTATTGCGTAAACGATTCCTCAAGAGGGAAGCGAAACATGATAGTGGGTAAAACTCGGATATGAGTAACTAGCCTTAGTTATGTGTTAAACGTATTCAAAATTTAAATTACAGCGATGTAAGAAAAAGAATCGGCAAAAACTGCAAAAACAAGAAAGCATGTACAGCAGCTACCGTAAATTACGGTGGCTACCGTAATTTACGGTAGCAAATAAAACGTTACGGTAGTTCTCTACTGAGTTACGGTAGACCTCAGTTGCCCAGGGGCCACCGTAACTTACGGTGGCTACCGTAAGTTACGGTAGCGCCCAGTCACGAAAGCTGAATTTTCATATTTTTGGTTACTTGAAATTGTTTTTGAACATAGTTTCGATTATATTAATTTCCAAGGATGTTAATACTAATGTGTATAAAAAATTTCAGTTTCTAGGTGATCCAAGTATGGGGGATGATGATCAAGCAAAAGCAATCGAACCGAACACACAAACAATCGCTTCCGCACTTGATCTGTTTTGTTTTAAGAATATGTAAACACTTTTAATTGTGTCATGAATGTTGTTTAGTAGGATATTAACGTGAATTTTATGCATAGGTATGGCCTTTAAATCATCAAGTTGCTTTTGCAAACTCTAAATTTTGGTATCAAATGCAAAGTTTTATATCAATAATCTAGTATTTTAAGCTGGGTCTTACAGGCCATATTTTCCCCTTAGCTATGACGTTTCCCACGTTTTCAGAACGCGTTTAAATCATCAAAACAATTTTCCAAAATCACCACAATTACCAAATATCACCAAAGATCAATTTACCATATAAATCACACTTATTCCTTTAAAGCTCCTTATGAGCATTACTTTGGTTAAACCTTCCATACTTTAAAGTTAAAAATCTTTTTAGTTAATTATTTACATAAACTTAAGTATACTTGTTATTCACTTTTAAAAAATTTTCCAAGTCTTTATGTAAAAATTCCCAAGACTTTTTATACCACACTTTTTATAAATAAAATTACATAAACTTGTTTTATGTTAAAAATACTCCCGGCAAAAATCCCCCCAAAAAGCTAAATTAGTTTGAAATTGATTTGGGTTTATTAGGGTTTGATATGGGTCAAACGGGTATGAAAATATATACTGATCTTGATGAGAGAGAGGGCGTTGGGATGTATAATCGGAACAGTAAAGGAAAAGTGCACATAATCGGACCACCCCCCAACACTGCCATACACCACTAACACACCCACCATAACAACCACATCGCCCTTCACGCCCCTTCACCAACCACCCACCACAACAACCACATCACCCTTCACCCTTCACCAAACCGCTGCCCCCTACCCACCGCATCAACCATATCACCCCCTTCACCCATTCATCTGCTAACCCACACCTCTCCTGACGGTGGCGATGACGGTGGTTCTGTTGGTGGTTAACGATGAAGGTGGTTGACCAAGACAGTGGTTCTGATGGTGGTTGACAATGACGGGGCGGTGCAGATGGTGGTTGAAAACCCCGGCTCCCCTCTGATTCTCCCTCTGATTTGTGAGGAAGATAAATGTGTGTGGCCATAAATAGAGATCACCAACAGTTGCCGGCGTTGAAGTCCGCCGGAGATATAAAACTACTGGATAAATCTATAAGAGTGCCGGGGCATAGCTTGGTCTTGGTCTTGGCCATCATCATCAACATCACCCCTGTTCCGAGATCTGGTTATTTTTTGAAGATGATGGTGGTGAACAAGTTTGAGAGAGAGAGAAAGAGAGACAGACAGAGAGAGAGAGAGAGAGAGAGAGAGAGAGAGGGAGATGAGGATTTCAAAATGTGATGTGATAAAAAAAGTTTGGAGACTTTAAAAAGGCAGACAACGACAGAGATTAGACATTTGGAGTAAATGACCAAAACACCCTATATGGTACAAAATAATAGTGCATAAGTGGCAAAGTCTGATTGGTGGAGAGTGGTTCTCACGGTTCTAGCAACTGGGGATGGTTTTCATTTGAGCCGATCTATATATATATATATATATATATATATATATATATATATATATATAGTGGATCGCTAAAATGAAAACCACCTCTAGTTGTAAGAACCATGGGAACCACTTTCTGGCCCTTAGATCAACTAGATGGATGGATGTGATTAAAAGTAGTTAATATTAATATTAAAAGCTTTATGTCTTATTATGTCTTTAATTTATAATCCAAAAGGGTATTTAAGTAAAATCACTCTATTTTGTCTTTTTATATATATTAATTTTAAATTACCTTTTTTGTCCTATTCATTAATAAGTTTTTTGACTTAATTATTTTTTATTTATAAACAGATTTTTTTTTTGTAAAACAATTTTTTGAAATCAAATTTTTATTATAATTTTTTTAATTTTTAAGATTTTTACGCCCGGCCTTTTCACGCCTCGTTTTTTGATGCGCCATTTTTTCGCCCGGCTTTTTCACGCGTCGTTTTTTCAACGCGCCGTTTTTACGATTTACGCCCTGGTTTTTTACGTTAACGTTATTTACGTTTTACGCGTCGGTTTTTTACGTTTTTCGCCCCGGTTTTTTACGTTTTACGCGTCGGTTTTCTACGTTTTACGTGCCGGTTTTTTACGTTTTTACGTTTTACGCGCCGGTTTTTTACGCTAACTTTTTTTACGTTTTACGCGCCGGTTTTTTACGTTAACGTTTTTTTACGTTTTACATATATATATATATATATATATATATATATATATATATATATATATATATATATATATATATATATATATATATATATATATATATATACGGTAGGGATCCTAAGAGAAGTCCACTCTATTTGAGAAACTTGAGAAACAATCTGGACCACACATTTTCTCTAAGCAAAAAATGAAAAAAAAAAGGGGAAAAAATGCAATTTTTTTTTTAAAAATCGCAGCTTTTTCTTTAAGAATTAAATTTTTTATTTTTTATTTTAAAAAAATTTTTTTTGGGATTTATACATATGTGTATATTGACAATTATACATATATGTATTTCTACATGTTTAAAATTGAAAAAATATGTGTTATAAATCCTAAACCTTATACCATAAACACTAAAGCTAAACCTTAATGCTAAACCCTAAACCCTAAAGCTAAACCCTAATTCTAAACCCTAATGCTAAACCCTAAAAGCTAAAACTAAACCATAAAGCTAAACCCTTAATGCTAAACCCTGATGCAAACCCTAAAGTTAAAGCTAAACCCTAATGCTAAACCCAAAAGCTAAACCCTAATGCTAAACCCTAATGCTAAACCCTAAATACTATTACTAAACCCTAATGCAAAACCCTAATGCTAAACCCTAAAGCTAAACCCTAAACCATAAAGCTAAACCCTAAACCCTAATGCTAAACCCTAAATACTAATGCTAAACCGTAAATAACACTTATTTTTCAATTTTAAACATGTATATACATATATGTATAATTGACAATATACATATATATATATATATAGTTAAAAAGATTAACAATATACACATGTGTATAAATCCAAAAAAAAAATTTTAAAAAATAAAAAATTAAATTCTTAAGGAAAAACCTGCGATTTTTCCAAAAAAAAAATTGCATTTTTTTACATTTATTTTTTTTGCATTTTTTTTGCTTAAGGAAAATGTGTGGTCTAGAATGCTTCTCAAGTTTCTCAAATAGCCTACTACTTCTCACATGATCCTTATCCTATATATATATATATATATATATATATAATAGGTGGGGTTCTAGAGTGAACACTAATGTATTTGCGAACTAAGTGAACAAATCCTGGCCATTGATCTACACACGTGTATGGCCAGGATCTCATCATCAAATCGTAAAATACACTAGTGTATTTCAACATCAAATCCTGGTCATTGATCTACACACGTGTATGGCCAGGATTAGTTCACTCAGTTCGCAACCTACACTAGTGTTCACTCTTGAACATAACTCTATATATATATATATATATATATATATATATATATATATATATATATATATATATATATATATATATATATATATATATATATATATGGTCAGGATTTAGAGAAAACGGTGGAAAGTGTGAGAACGGAGAGAACGGTTATGGATCGTCAGATCAAAACAATCGATGGACTAGATGACGCGGTGGCGTTATCGTAAATAACATCACTTTTATTAGTGTAGCGCGCTTCATTAAGGGTAAAAAAATCTTTTGACTTCTCTAAACAAAACGCCATTTCATGAATAAAACGCCATTAAATTCCTGCCTTAACTTACATAGCACACACAATCCTAATCTAAACGCCATTATATATAAAACACCAAACTTGTTTTAAATGATAAAGCTAAACAAACAGTAACTGAAACGACAGGACTTAATTACTAGCATTTATTGTAATAAAATCTCGCCTAAAACAACCGCCAAAAACATCCTGTATATACAACATCTTAGACCTTCCATTAAACACACAAAACCCAAAACGTCATATTTAATATATATATCATCGTCTTAGAAACGCCAAAAACCAAAACATCAAGGATTCCTAAAACAAAACGTTTCTTTGAAATTCAGTTTTGTTGTTGGTAAGGTTTCGCTCAATGTGATGGACAAAATCCTTAAGTGAGGATATTGTCCATCTCATTGAGTAAAATCTTATTGACATTATCCTCAATTTCCATCCAATTTATAACATCAAAACATACAAAAACCACAAAATTGCAAAAACGTCATTTCTTGGTGATTCAGTTTTGTTCTCAATAAAGTTTAGCTGTATGGGGTGGACAACATTATTAGATATCTTTCTTAACTGAGTATTAACAATGTTGTCCATCTCATACAGCAAAACATTATTGAGTTTTGCATGACCAAATTTAGAGGTTTAAGGTACTTTTATTTAGTGGCGTTCTTTTTCTCGGTAAAACGCCAAACAGTTAAAAAATCAAACAACGTTCCTTGGATATTCAATATTGATCTACGCGAAGTTTCGCCGAATGGATTGTTAGCTGAGGGGTATAACTCAATAACATTTTGCTGCATGAGATGGACAAATCTTCAAGAAAAAAGAGGCTGATGTCACACTTTGTGCTTCCACACGGCGACAAAAAGCTACTTCAAAAACAAAAAAAAATAAAATGAATCACACAAAAGTCGAAACAGCCAGTTCAGATGTTGGTCCATCCGTCTGTCATCTTCGTCTTATATCGAGTCTCGGTTTACTACACTTGAAGCTGAAAGTTTGAAGCTGAAAGTTTGAAGCAACTGAAAGTTTGAAATAGGGGTTTAGTTTGAAATGTCCTGTCCGTTTGAAGAGTTTCAAACGGAAGGGTCTTGTAGTATAAATAGGTTTCAAACTTTCACCATTTGTAACTTTCCGGTTTGTGCAACGAAGTGCTGCCGAAGTGTTGTCAGGTTGTAAAACGTTATAAATTCAATCATACAACAGTTTATAATGTGAATCTTGCTGAATTGAACTCTACACGTCTGTTTCCGCCGTTCGTTTAGAGATAAACTCTTCTGATCGACTCGTTCGGGTCTGAAAACGATCCTACAAGTGGTATCAGAGCTCAGGAGGAAGAGTTCTATACAATTCAGCTGCGATTTCTGTTTCTACACCTTTCTTTTTCGAAAATTACAAGTTTTCACGGTTGAAATCGGCTGAAACTCTCACAATGTGTGCGTAATGGTGTTTTGACAAACCCTTGAGAATATCAGCTCAATATTCGAATTAAAAGTGGCAAAAATGGCTTGAAATCTGGCTTCCGTTTGAACGTATCTTGTCCTATCGTTTGAAAATACCTATTTAGTTTAAACTATCATTTGAAGGTCTCATTTCGTTTGAACTGACCGTTTGAAACAGCCACTGACCGTTTGAAACAGCTATATTCCGTTTGAAAATGTCATATATCGTTTGAAATATGTGTTCCGTTTGAAACATTGGTTTGTGTCTGTTTGAGGAAATATCATACCGTTTGAGAAAGCCTTCCGTTTGAAAGATTTGGATTATGTCATTTGAAACACGTTTCCCGTTTGAAAGGGGTTCAGTAGATCATGTGTTACGTATCTTGATCTGATCAATTGTCATCAATTCCTTTGATTTAAAATAGTTTGCATGTGAGCTGCTTTATGTCGGCCACTAAATCAAGCGGCCCAATCACGATATAGGTGACAATTTGTCAAACGGTCCACTACAGACTTGTGGCACATTTCTTTGGGCGGCCCAATAGATTTTTAGTGGGTAATTGTATGTTGTCGGCCACAAGGATTTAAAGGCAGCCAAAGTGTATTCTGAAAAGATAAAGTTGGATAACCCATGTCTTGATTTTAGAATTGCATGTGATCGTTTAATTTGTCGGCAAATATAGCAGATCATTCAAGGGTGCTAAGCCCAAGATGATGGCGGCCCAATGAGACTCTTATTGGAAATTGAGGTGTCAGTTCACTAAATCAAAGATACACTTAAATAATCGGTCCAATCAAAGAGTTTTAAAATTTACTTTTGTCGGCCATTTATAATCAAATAGTAAGTGGTGATTTGAATTATGATTGTGTGGAGAATTAATAAAAAGCCCATGTGATGTAAACTGTTATCGGACAAATTAGTAACACTGAGTGTGTCGGCCATTATCAATTTGCATGTGAAACAAGACTTCGGCCCAATAGTTTTTGTATTACAATCAGAGTTGTCGGCCCATATCTTGATATTAGTGTTTGCATGTGAGTTGGTCAGTTTACATGTGATTATTGATAAACTCAAAGTCTTGGTAATATCATTTTGTCCAAAGGTGGTCGATCACTTACATCTCGGCTTAATAAGAAAGTTTTGAAAGTTGGTGAGTTTTGGACATGTAAACATGTGATGGTGTATTAATTGTTGTCAGTTCATTACCAAATCCGCACAGTTTGGAGTTCAAAAGTCTCAAAGGCTCAGGTCATTTGAAAGTCCGTCAGTTTACACGTAAAAGAGTCAAGTCATCCATATTTGATTCGGGTCTTAGCTGACTGCACAGTGTGTCAACTTTCAATCCGCACAGAATTTTCACCAGTTCGAGTATCAGTCTTATTCTAGTATTTGATAATTTTTTAAACTGATTGTATTTTGTTTGTTTGTTGTCAGGTATTCTTACAAGGTGATAAAGTTGTGAAAATCCGGAAAAATGGACGAGGAATTCTACAACGCATTTGCTACTCCAGTTACACCGATCAGTTTGGCACAAAATACGATGTTGGAGAACGAAACGGGTACCATGCAAAAACCACCCAAACTCATGAACATCGAGGAGTATAAGGGTTGGGAAGGTCGTTTCGAGAACTGGGTTCAAGCAAACTATCTTGATGCATGGGAATGTGTCGAGACAAAGTATGTGAGGCCATTAAATGACGATGAAGAGGAAGTTGCGATCAAAGACATGAGTGCTGATGACAAGAAGAAGTACAAAAATGAGAAAATGATGCTAAGTCTGCTACAACAAGTTGTGAAGGAAGATATTATGGTATTGCTACAACACAACGGGGTTTATACTCAATTTGGAAGGCGTTGCGTTCAAAGTTTGTTGGTAGTTAGGAGATGGTAAAAAATAAGAAGTCACTTTTGAAAAAGGAGTTTGATTTGTTTAGAGGTTTGAAGAATGAGAGTACCAAACAAATCATTGAAAGATATTGCAATTTATTGGTGAACATGAAGAGGTTAAGCATCAACAAAGACAATGAAGAGTTAATTAAAAAGCTTGCTGATGCGTTACCACATGAAACGTGGGGAACCTATCTGATGATGCTCAGGAACAAAAAGTGTTTTAGCACGTTAACGTTGAGCAAATTCATTGAGAAGCTTGAAGCTGAAAGTTTGAAGCTGAAAGTTTGAAGCAGCTGAAAGTTTGAAGCAGCTAAAAGTTTGAAGCAGCTGAAAGTTTGAAATAGGGGTTTAGTTTGAAATGTCCTGTCCGTTTGAAGAGTTTCAAACGGAAGGGTCTTGTAGTATAAATAGGTTTCAAACTTTCACCATTTGTAACTTTCCGGTTTGTGCAACGAAGTGCTGCCGAAGTGTTGTCAGGTTGTAAAACGTTATAAATTCAATCATACAACAATTTATAGTGTGAATCTTGCTGAATTGAACTCTACACGTCTGTTTCTGCCGTTCGTTTACAGATAAACTGTTCTGATCGACTCGTTCGGGTCTGAAAACGATCCTATAAGTGGTATCAGAGAAAGATTGTTCGAATGAAAGACTTTGATGGTGAACAGGAAATTGGGTTGTATTATAAAGCAGGAGTGAATGAAAAGTCTTCAAATCTATCTCCGAAAATAGAAACTGCTTACAATGCCAAGAATTCTCCTGGTAGTTCATCATCAGGATCAAACAGCAAAACCAGTTTCACATCATTTCCATCCTTTGATCCGAATATTTCAGCAACTAAAAATGGAAGAAAACTTCAGTGCAACATTGTATTAAATCTTGAAAGTGATCAAGATTATTCTGAGGAAGTTGCTAAAAGTCAAATGTCTTTATTAGGAATGGTTTTAGAGTCTTATAGTTGTTTTGTTGCAGGTCGTATCGGAAATCCAATGCTAACAAAGGAAGATTACGACTAGATAGATGCTGAAGAGATGGAGCTGATGGGCATAAAGTGGTGTTTGGCAAGCGTATTGAGGATAGCTGAGAAATTCAAGCAGATCACGGGGAGAGATGATCTTCGTGATGCAAATGTTTCTACTTTAGGTTTTGACAAATCTAAAGTCACTTGTTTTCGTTGCAGGGAGAAAGGTCACTTCAAAAGGGAGTGCACTAACCGTGAAGCAAGTGGAGCTCAGAATCCGTTCAACAACAACAATGATTACTATCGGAAAGCCATCTATCACCAAGTTGGTCAACAATCATCTCAACAACATAAACTTCAAGCTCAAACTGCACATGGAAGAGACATAATTGAAGATTCAGGAAAAAGAGCTTGTGTGGTTGATCAAGCTAATTTGAAGAGAAAGGATGGTAGTGCTTTGGTTATTGATCAAGATGATGAAAAGTTACCCGAGGGTTTTAATTGGGAGAATTTCACTTGGGATAACTATATTCCTGATCAAGAAAAAGCTTACACAGCTTTTGTTGCTAAAGTTGAAGAAGATAGTGATGATGATACTGAATACTATGCTAAACAGATGGCAAAACATTTGAAGATGTTAGCAGAAAGTGATAGTGAGGATGAGAAGGCAAAGAAGAAAAAGAAGAAGGTAAAGACACCGGTGAGTAGTGATGATGAAACAACTCCGGTGATTCGAAAGAAAGTGAAAGTTCCAGAGTTTAAGATTGATGAAGAAGCTGTTGCTAAGAAGAGTCCAATAATTTGTGAAAATTGTGAAGCTGTAAAGAAACAAAATAGTTCTTTGATTCACAATATGAACAGATTAAAGGAATCTTATGATGTGCTCAACAAAGCGATGAACATGTACAATAACAAAAGTGAAGAGCAAGCAACTGCAATGAAAACACTTCAAGGAGCTTTTATGGTCAAGCAAAAAGTTGTAAACAATTATATTGAGAAGTGTGCTGATCTCGAACAGAAACTTGAACTTCAAAGAATTGAAACTGAAAGAGTTAACCGTTTGTTGAAGAGTTACTCATGTTCTTCTTATGTCATTGACAGGATTTATCCGATGGCTGAAAGCTTAAAGGCATTTGAAGAAAATGAATTAACTGAAGAAAAGAAAGTTTCTGAAGAGAAGGTTGAAGAAAAGACTCCAGTGAAAAAGACTAAAAGAAGAAAGACACTGAAAAGACACCATCTGGTAAGAAACAAGGTGTTAGTTACAACAGATGTCCACCCCCGCTGGAAAACGGATATCTAGCTAGAAATCCAAATGATGAAAGAGTCAAAAAGGCAACAAATTTACAGTGGGAGTCGGAGTCGTCAGTAAACTTGCCCGATAATATTGATGTCATGTTTACATCGTCTGACACTGATCAACAGTCTCAATTGATGAAGAAAATTGTGGATCATGTGTTAGAAAATGATGAGATAAAGGAGTCAAAGTCGGAGTCCACGTCAGAGTCAAAGTCTGAGTCAAGCACTCCGGGTCAAACAGAAAAACAGGGAAAAATAGTCTATGACAAAGAATTCCTATTATCAAAATCTAATTTGGATGATGAATTGTTTAAAGTTGCTTACACTTTGAATGATTCTGACAAATTATATTCTGATGAGGAATTTCCAATAAGAGGTGTCAAAACTGAACTGATAAAAAAGGTTTTCAAACTCACAGAAATTAATATTTCTGAAATAAATGTGACAACTCGACCTTTCGACTTTTAATGCACGTTGACTTTGACCATTGACTTTGACTGTTTGACTTGTTTGACTTGTAATTGTACATGTTATGTGTTAATGAAACGTACTGTGTTATGCATATATGTGATTACCATCGTAATGTGAGTATTATGAAACAATTAAACATAGACTACTAGTTAAACCACATAGTGCCCGACGAAACAGAGTTGATTCGCCAACATCATCCCGACGAAATAGGAGGCCTGTCTCGTCAATCCTATCTCAACGAAACAGCCTGTTTCGCTGGCCCATCTGATTCGCCGAAGCCCACTTAGGGCCCAGTACACTGTTTGCGTATAATATCGTGAAACGGTTTCAGTTTCACACCCCTTAGCAATCAGTAAACCCTAAAACTCTCTAGTCTTGTGTGCGACGGCAACCACCTCCCCTTTCGAAGCCGGACCCTTATTGTTTGATCATTCTTCGTTCGGTTAGTGAATTTCATGCTTGGTTTGATTTCGATGCTGTATATATATATATTGTGTATGATGTCTTTGATCTTATTATGCATGACGTAATCGGATATTTAACTTATGCGAAACCTAGAAATCGACTAAGGGTTTTAACACAACAGTTGGGTACTAGAGATAGATGTGGTCAAGTGTTTAACCCTTGAATGTTGTTGTTTATGACTGAGTATGGATGCTCGATGTTAAACTGATAAAGTTCGGTGATAGGGGTATTACGTAAGTCCGGTTAGTATATGTTCAAACTAGGGTTTCTGTTAGACATTGGCTCTATGATGATTGTGTTATGATATCTCTGTGTGCATATTAATTTCATATGAATTCTGATGTGTTATGGCGGCCGTTCCAATGATTAGGGTTTTCTGTGATAATCCTGTAACTGCTGTGAATGATTGACGTAACTGACTCATTGACGAATTAGAACTAAACGAATTTGAATGATTGACGAAAGTGAATGTTTAACGAAATAGGAGCTTGGCGAAACTGAGGGTGTGTTTCGCCAAGGAGGAATTGACGAATTAGAGATTATGTTTCGCCAAGTGTAATCGGCGAAATAGAGCATGTGTTTCGCCAAAGGAGGTTTGACGAAACAGAATATGTTTCGCCAAACCTGTGATTCGCCAATAAAAGTGTTTCGTCAACTTGTGTGTTTTTCACAGTAACCTGAGTTAACTCTGTCAAATGCTAACTGGATTATTTAACTGCTGTTAAGTGATGTACATAACTTACGTGATAACGAATACATGCTAGTACTTGTATGATTACATATACGTGCACAACTTGGATATAAACTGATTTGAATACGTGCATACTCTAGGACGTGATTGACTTTACTTTGAGCACCTACTTAGCATACCGAGCAAACCCAAGGTGAGTTCACACAGCCAAGGCATGGGGTTCCCAGGGTGGGAATGGGATTGAATGAATTATACGTACATACTTAGTTAATGAAACTTAATGATACGAGTCCTCAGGGTGAGGATGGTGAATGATAAGATACGGCTAGACTAGTATACCTACTTGAACAGATCTTCGCACACACGCCAAGGGTTGGCTGCGATAATTATGACTGATCTTCGCACACATGCCTCGGGAAGGCTGCGAACTGAACATATTAGAACTTCGCACACATGCTGTGACAACCCTCACAAAACCAGGTATCCGTACGACTTAATTAGCTATTAACTGTTGCCTAACTACTGTGCTTAACTGAGATTTCTGATAAACTGCTACTTGATTGTTGATACATGTACATGTCTGCATCATACTTTGATTTTTCCTGTCACTACATTATTTATTTACTGAACTCTAGTGACAAACTTGATGCACAAAAGCACAGTAGCATTTGAACGGATAACCTATTGAACATGCTGATATAGCCAGCATCAGGCAAACACTGCCTCTAAAGGCCTGTAAGAGCCAGAATTATTTGACTACACCCGTAGTGAGTGTAGAGATACAAGGGTTGTATAATTGCGTCTCTAGGAATAAGATACAGAGATTGGATGTGCCTAAAACGTACTTTAAGCACGGAACACAGCACTTTTATTTACACACTAGCTTCTAGCTAATTAATAAAGTGCCAAAATACAAAGAATTATTCCCGACACTTTGCTGAATAAATTGTGTCGCTAAAAATATTACTTACGACGCTTAAAGGATATCTTAAGCACTTTAACGGATTCCTATCCAACCGAACAACCGGACAATACCCGGAACATAAAAATATTGCCAGGATTATTATTGGTATTTTTCTGAGCCAGTTAGGGTCCCTGATTACCCTAACACCCGCTCTCTAACACATTAGACAACTAACGAGGTTAGACCTTTATGTAACCGACTTAACATAACTGAACCGTAACTGAACAATCGAGATCCAACCGGGTGGTCCCACCACCCCAACCAAATCGGCCAACATGATGGGATGGGAGGGTACACTTTTAAATATTATATTAGCTTATGTCGGATATCTAGTAGACATAAGAACCGATGGACGATAACGAAATTTTCTTTATAAATACACATCCTCACACACATAGAACACACACCACTCAACTCACTCTCTCTCCCTCTCTTGTGCTCTATCTCGGCCGAACACACTCCCAAACACCCACCCACTTTCGGTTTTTGATCACCCCATTCCAAGATCATTCAAGCTTCACGGGTCACGTATAAGGAGCTTTGGTGCACTCGGAACGCAAAGGACCTCTACCGTTTGCTTTTATCCACGCCGTTTTCGACTAGTTTCTTCCCTAGCCTCGAGCTAGAGGTATATTGTTTAAAACTCGTTTTTAGTCGTGTCTAAAGTGGTTAAAAGGATTTTTATCGGTTAAATGTCGATAACCCACTTCATGAATCTTTAAAGTCTACTAAAAAGTGAAAATCGTTGGATAAAAGAACATAACGCGTGTAAATGTCGTAGTATTTGAATATGTTGGTTAATATGGCCCGATCTACAATGTGGTGGCTCTTATCATCGTTTAACCCGACTTTGTTAAGATCACGTATCTTGACATACACTTGTTTCTTTTGTACAAGGGTTAAAAGGTGAAACTCCACCACACGGGAAACATGAACTTGTGTAAAAGTGTTTTAACGTGAAAAATAGTATTTAAAACGAGCCGATCTACGTATGTACAAGTGGTATATTCGTAGGACCGGGTGTTGAGAAAATCATGTTTTATAAAAGTTGTATAACCGGCTAACAAATGTGATTTTTATAGTCTACAAGTGTATAAACACTTGTGAAATGAAAGATCCGACAAAATAACAATTTTTATAAAAATTGTCGGAAGTTGTAAAGAGTGATTTGTTCCAAAAACGGGGTTTTTGCAAGAATAAACTATTTTATACCTAGATCCACTAAATACAACGAGATCTACATAATAGTTTTAGAAAAACTACAAGTTCATGTAATATTGTGATTTTACATACTAGTCTACGAATTCGAAGTGTTGAAACTTGTTTATTATGTTGAAAATTGATTGATTGAAATAAAAGAAGTGATTTTGTAAAAGAAAATGATAAGCTTGAAAGCGTGGCCACCTCCAGTTACAGGGGAAACTCTGGCAAAATTTTCTAAAAATCTAACACTTAGAATTATTTACAAGTGTTAGACTACTATGACATGTTTTCAAATATATTTCGCCACAACTTTATTTATAAATAATCGGAGGTGGGATTTTCACAAAACTAAACGTGATAAATATATATTCGGTAAATATATTTTGTCACAACACTGTTTATGTTTATTTTGTGAAAATGTATAAATATTATTTTTAGAGTAAAAATAATATTTACTAACTTGTCAAACCCAAAATAATACCAACGCTTATACGACAAGCATAAAAGTTACAACGGTAATTTCCATTACCATCTAATCATTAAAACGTAACTTACGCATTACGCGGAAATATTCACCAACACGTATGTTGTCAACGTATTATTTTGGAAAAGTATTATGTAAAGAGAAAATATATTATTTTTGAGAAAAATAATTATATTTTGGAATGAGAAATAAAAATATATTAAGTGGGACTTAATGAGATAGTATAAATACACATGTATTTAAATCCCCCATCCTTGGGAAGGAAAGTAAAATACCAAGTATGTACACGAAACGGTTGTCTAACCGTCTCCTAAAAATGTAAGTTATAAAGCTAAGGCACGGCCATCCGTCTAATAGAATTAGCACCTGTAGGTCGTTGCACAGCTTCGGATATTCGGATTACTTGGTAGAGATACGCATTCACTGTGAGTTCATGTCCCCCTTTTCTCTAACTGTTTTCAGTTTACTTAACTGCGGGGGTGAAATACATGTTACTATGATTTACGAGTACTTTACAACGGTATGTTTAACGTAAGGAGGTGTTATACGATCATGTGAGTGGATAGGAACAACATGGGGCCATTAGTCCTCATGGAGGGACCGAGGGACAGGAGCGGTAGATCTATCTGGGTGTAGCGAGCCCAGCCCCCGGCCAAACTAGAAACGGACCGTGGGGTGACTTTGTCCACATACTTTGCCGTGGCGAAATCTGCTAGGTTTGAGTCTCCCTATTTGCACTTCACATATGTCAGTGGCCTTGCAAACCATTGGTGATCACAAGTCCTCTTACACTGCTACATACCACAACTATTTTTATACCCACAAATGTTTTACATACTCACCTACACATGAACTCGCTCAACATTATTGTTGATTTTTCAACTCACATGTATTTCAGGAAATTAAACGGATCTGGCACAGTATGGAACGTTTTCCGCTGCACTGGTTATGAAGTCATCAGGGTTTAGGGTTGTGTCTCTTACCTGGACAAGACACAAACCCTAAATCACGTTTATGTTCTGTTATAAGTTGTAATGTTACTGAACAAGGTTATGGTTGCATGTTAAAAACAATGGTATTGTATGATGTTTTCAAAAACTTAATGGATGACTTGCATGGTTTTTAAATTCATATAGCTTTGTTATGATTAAGCTATGGTATTAAGAAGTCACACAAATTAACCACGCTTCCGCAAAGCCAGGGTGTGACAGCTTGGTATCAGAGCTCTGATCATAGCGAACTAGGATTCTTTCTTGAGTCTAGACTATGATCACTAGGGCTCTCACGAAAACATTTCTGCATACCACTTAAGTCCAGATCCACAAACTTTTTACAAACAAATGTTGAGCACATTTTATTCATTATTCTAGGCTCAGTCTGGGAGGCTGAGGTTCGGGCTAGTGGGACTAGGAGTGTTGGCTAGTGGGACTAGGAGTGTTGACTAGTGGGACTAGGAAGGACAGTCTGGGAGGCTGGGAGGCTAGTGGGACTAGGAGTGTTGGCTAGTGGGACTAGGAGTGTTGACTAGTGGGACTAGGAAGGACAGTCTGGGAGGCTGGGAGGCTAGTGGGACTAGGAGTGTTGGCTAGTGAGACTAGGAAGGACAGTCTGGGAGGCTGGGAGGCTAGTGGGACTAGGTGGATTATGTGATTATTATCTGGTAACTTATGTGACTATTTGATTCACTGATTTTGTGCTTATTCTGTGTTATGTTACAGACCCATGGATTCACCAGCTACAGGTGGATCAGATACCACTGGACCTCTACCGTTAGTGTCAGACGATGTTATGTCTTCGGAGCATGAGGTGCACACCTCAGACTATACTAGCACCGACGATGACGACTTCCAGCCGTTCGCGTTACCCGACGGCGCCGATGAGCACACTGATGACTCCTTGCCCTTCGCTTTACCCGAGGGTGCCTATGAGCCTATTGATGGCGATCCTGCTGAGTACCTCCCTATTGTTGCGATTCCGGCACCGATTCCTCTTGCTTCTTACCCTGCGTATGAGCTTTTACCAGACGCCGATGCCGACGGCGACATCGAGCTTTACGAGGACGAGTCATTTGAGGACGAGGATCCTGACGTAGCTCCTCTACCTGCTGGCGGTCTCTTGATGATAGCTGACGTTCCAGCTGGAGACTCGCCCATTCACTCACCAGTCCCAGACTCTCTTGAGTCTGTGGCATCTGTATCATCCCGCGGGGCGAGCGCGCAGCAGTTTATTCACGACTCAGACCCTGATCATGCGTCTTCAGTTGCCCCCATTCCGAGCTACGCGTTTGAGCATGATGATATCGAGGATTCTGACCCTGTTTTCCCTCCAGGATTTGATCCTGACCATGATATCGAGTATATTCCTATGGATGAGCATATGGAGGACCCTGATGATCCTATCGGTCCCATTGATCCAGATTTTGACTTTGATATGGCGTTCGACGACCCTGAGCCTGCCATAGCCCCAGAGCAGGCAGCTGCTTTTGACCCTTTACCTGAGCATGACCCTGTTCATGCTGATTTTCCTCTTGAGCCTGTTGATGCTGATCCCCCTGTAGATGTTCCTGTGATCGAGGGCGATCATGTTGCTGCTGATCCCATTGTTCCTTTACCCGTTGGTGACATACCTGCTGATCCTGTTATTGATCCTGTCGATCCTGTTATTGCACCTGTTGACCCCGTTATTGCTCCTGTCGATCCTTTACCCATCGAGCCCGAGCACGCTCTTTTTGCTGAGCACATGGATCCTCCAGATGAGGAGGCACAGCACGGGTGGATACCGGCGGACGAGGATGTTCCACCGTTTCCCCCACATCACACTGGCACACATCATACTGATTTTTCATTTCAGATCCCACCGTTTATTTCTCCAGCGGGGCCTGGAGAGGGCTCTTCAGCCCACCCTTTCGGTCATGTACCGATGACCATGCCATTCATGCCTCAGATAGCATCTATCCCATCTTCTGTTGCACCTATCGATCTTACCAGCACGCCATTACTTTGGTCGACCCCATCTGCCATGCCACCTACAGATCCATACCACCCATTTCATTTGGGCCATACTATTGAGGATCTTTTGATGTCGTTTGTACACCAGCACGAGTCTCATTCACAGCGACTCCAGGAGCTCGAGAGAGCTCAGTTATCTTTTGGTCCATATCTTGGTCAGACATCTTCATCTTTTCAGCCTTTTCGATCATTTCCTCCTGACATTGCTGCCCGACTTTCGACCTTGGAGCAGCAGGTTGCGTCCGTGATCCGTACTCAGCAGGCGATGGAGGAGGACTGGTATCACTTACGCCGCTTACTTTTCGCTCACTTTCCCCCTCCTCCACCCCCATCCGCATAGGGCTCATTGGTACCGTAGTGGTAGGCGATGGTGAGACGACCGCGATTGTGACTGCACAGCCTTTTGGAGACCATCTGACGATACAAATTTTTGTTGTTATTTGTTGATGTACTGGTTGTATGTGACACTGATGTGATGTTGTTTTTGACAGGGGTGATGTAGCCCCTATTTGATTTGTGATTGTATGATACAGTGACGTGCTGACACACTTGCTACACTTTATGGTCTCGATATATATAACAATCGCTGTATTCTCACCATATTTGATTCACTTGATTGCTTATTTATGTTTTGTGACATGGGATGTTGGGACATGGGATGTTGTGTATATGATATTTGTGACATGGGATGTTGGGACATGGGATGTTTTGTGTGATATATTGATAACATGAGATGTTATATGCTATTACTATTACTATATACGTATGTTTACTTTGGCCTAATCGACGTACGCATCTTTAGAAGATGGCACCAAGACGTCAACCGCAGCCGATGCCCACTACTCCTGAAGAACTACAGCAAGTTATTGCTGCCGCCATTGCTCAGTATGCTGCCTCGCAAGAAGGACCAAGCGGAAGTAACTCGAACATCAACGGCAACCAAAATCCTCCTCATGGTAAACCTAAGTCATTAAGACATACCATGGCATAAATGGATTCCTTTAGCAAATGCTAATGCCGTTCCTATGATATGATGTATGTGCAGGGTGCACCTACAAACAATTCTTGGACTGTAAGCCCCTCAACTTCGACGGCACAGGTGGTGCTGTTGCTTTCGTTCGCTGGGCAGAGAAGACTGATTCCACCATCCGCATGAGCAAATGTGCGCTCGACCAGCAGGTCACTTACATCTCAGGGCTGTTTCTAGACGGAGCCCTATCTTGGTGGAACTTACAAGTGCAAACACTAGGCGAAGCTGCCGCCTACGCCCTGACTTGGGCCGAGTTGAAAGAGCTTATGCGCAAGAAGTACTGTTCCCGCGCAGAAATTCAAAGGTTGGAGACTGAATTTTGGCACCTAAAGATGGATGGACCAAAGGTTGCAGAATACGTCCAGAGGTTTCATGACCTATCTCAAGTGGTTCCTTATATGGTCACGCCTGAATACAAGCGAATTGAGCGCTTCATTTGGGGATTAGCTCCCCAAATCATTAGCATGGTGACCTCCGCCAGACCGGCAACTATTACGGAAGCCATTGATTTGAGCGTGGCTCTCACTGAGGAGGCAATTCGTTTAAACAAGTTTGATGAAGTCAAGGCAAAGAAGACAGAGACTCACGTTGAGTCCTCAGGAGATAACAAAAGGAAGTTTTCAAACTTCAAACAGGGCGTCAGTATGGCAGTAAAGAAAGGAAAATCAGCTGGTAGTACCAAGAAAGGGAAAGGGTACCAGGGCACCCAGCCCAAATGCAACAACTGCCAACGCCACCATACTGGCAATTGTAACGTGAAAGTTTGTGAATCTTGTGGAAAACCGGGCCACTCAAAGGAATCATGTTGGGCTAGTGCAGGCCGGGGAGGCCAGGGAGGATATATGAATAGAAACGATAATCGTGGTGGTTTGGGAAATCGCCCACAAGGGAATAACCGAGGCTACAATGCAAATCAAGCCGGAACTGCCAATCAAAACAACACGCCAGTTGGGGACGGTGCGGGAAGTGGAAAAAGATTAGGATGTTTTCATTGCGGTGACATTGGGCACTTCAAGAAGGATTGCCCGGGATTGAACCAAGCCCGTGGAAGGGTGTTCCAGATCGGTGCACGGGAAGCACGCCAGGATCCCAACGTTGTCACTGGTACGTTCCCTGTAAACCAACGCTATGCATCTGTTTTGTTTGATACTGGTGCCGACTATAGCTTTATATCACTAGAATTTAAGAATATACTTGGGCTAGCCACTAATAAGTTAGACATTCCCTACGCAATCGAATTGGCTAATGGAAAGTTGGTAGAAGCCAATGATGTGATCAGAGGCTGTGTGATTGAATTAGGAGAACGTGAGTTTGCTCTCGATCTACTACCAGTCCAGTTGGGAAGCTTCGACGTGGTAGTAGGGATGGATTGGTTATCCGGGAACAAGGCAGAGATAGTATGTCACGAGAAGGTTATTCGTATTCCGACCAACGATGGTGAGACCATTGTTGTTCATGGAGAAAAGCGTGAGACGCCGTTAAGGATGATTAGTTGCCTGAAAGCAAGAAAGTGTCTGAAGAAAGGATGTGTTGCTTTTCTAGCACACATTGTGGATAAGAAGGCTGCTGAGCCGAAGATCGAAGACATCCCTGTCGTGAGGGAATACCCAGAAGTCTTCCCAGAAGACTTACCCGGACTGCCACCTCAAAGGCAAGTGGAGTTTCACATTGACTTAGTTCCAGGCGCCGCGCCTGTGGCTAAGGCACCATACAGACTTGCTCCGTCTGAGATGCAGGAATTGTCGACACAACTGCAAGAGTTGTTAGACAAGGGTTTTATCCGACCAAGCTTCTCGCCTTGGGGAGCTCCGGTCTTATTTGTCAAGAAGAAGGACGGAAGTTTCCGCATGTGTATTGACTACAGAGAATTGAACAAGCTAACAATCAAGAATAGGTATCCCCTGCCAAGAATCGATGATCTGTTTGACCAGCTTCAAGGTTCAAGCTTCTATTCAAAGATCGATCTTCGATCTGGATACCATCAACTAAGGATACAGGAGGAAAGCATCCCGAAAACAGCTTTCAGAACTCGATATAGGCACTATGAGTTTCTAGTTATGCCGTTTGGTTTAACAAACGCACCTGCAGTGTTCATGGATTTGATGAACCGAGTTTGTAAGCCATACCTGGATAAGTTCGTGATTGTATTCATCGATGACATCTTGATTTACTCGAAGACAAAGGCTGAGCACGAGCAACATCTTAGAGCCATTCTGGAGCTGCTAAAGAAGGAACAGTTGTACGCCAAGTTCTCTAAGTGCGAGTTTTGGCTACGCGAAGTCCAGTTTCTTGGACATGTGGTTAATGGGGATGGAATTCATGTTGATCCCACCAAGATCGAGGCAATCAAGAATTGGGAAACGCCAAAGACGCCAACCGAGATTCGGCAATTCTTGGGTTTGGCTGGCTATTATCGAAGGTTCATCGAGAACTTTTCAAAGATCGCTCAACCGTTAACACTCCTCACACAAAAAGATAGGAAGTTTGATTGGGGAATCAAACAGGATGAAGCATTTCAGATATTAAAGGATAAGCTTTGTAACGCGCCAATCTTAGCTCTACCGGAAGGTACCGACGATTTTGTGGTATACTGCGACGCATCGCGTCAGGGATTGGGTTGTGTGTTGATGCAACGTCAAAAGGTCATCGCTTACGCATCACGCCAACTGAAGGTGCACGAAAGAAACTATACCACTCATGATTTGGAGCTAGGCGCAGTGGTTTTTGCACTAAAGATCTGGAGACACTACCTGTATGGTACGAAGTGCACAATCTTCACAGATCACAAAAGCCTACAGCATATATTCAACCAGAAGGAGTTGAATATGAGGCAAAGACGATGGGTTGAATTATTGAACGATTACGACTGCGAGATAAAGTATCACCCAGGGAAGGCGAATGTAGTCGCCGATGCCTTAAGTCGTAAGGAAAGGATCAAGCCCCTAAGGGTTAGGGCTATGGAAATGATAATCCAAACCGATCTCTCCTCGCGCGTTCGTGCAGCACAGAAAGAAGCTCTCAAGGAGGAGAACCTTGAGAAAGAGTATCTCCGTGGGATGGAGAAGATATTGGTGCCAAACGAGGAAGGAACGTTATGTTTTGGGAAAAGGATTTGGGTTCCTCTATTTGGTGAATTAAGGGAAGTTATTTTCGATGAAGCGCACAAGTCACGGTACTCTATCCACCCGGGATCGGATAAGATGTACCAAGATCTCAAAAATACTATTGGTGGCCTAGGATGAAAGGCGACGTTGCTATTTACGTGAGCAAATGTTTAACGTGCGCTAAGGTCAAGGCGGAATACCAGAAGCCCTCGGGACTCCTGCAACAACCTGAGATTCCCAAGTGGAAATGGGAACAAATCTCAATGGATTTTGTTACAAAACTGCCAAGAACGCCAAGAGGCCATGATATGATTTGGGTGATTGTTGACCGCCTAACAAAGTCCGCACACTTTCTGCCAATCAAGGAGAAAGACAGTACTAGTAAACTTGCGGAAATTTACTTGAGAGAGATCGTAGCACGACATGGAGTACCCCTCTCGATCATCTCTGATAGAGACGGAAGGTTTGTGTCAAGGATATGGCAATCCTTCCAAGAAGCTTTTGGCTCACAATTGAATCTGAGCACTGCGTTCCATCCGCAAACTGACGGCCAGAGCGAGCGAACGATACAGACTTTGGAAGACATGCTGAGAGCATGTGCTATGGATTTGGGCGGTAGCTGGGATAAACACTTACCTTTGGTCGAATTCTCATACAACAACAGCTACCACACCAGTATTGGTGTCGCGCCTTTTGAAGCCCTTTACGGACGCAAGTGTCGATCGCCACTATGTTGGGCTGACGCAGGTGATAGGCAGCTTGCCGGTCCCGAAATCGTCCAAGAGACGACAGACAAGATTGCGCAGATTCTTAAACGCATCGAAGCCGCTCGCCACAGACAAAAAGCCTACGCGGATCCAAACCGAAAACATGTGGATTTTCAAGTTGGAGAGATGGTGTTATTGAAGGTATCACCCTGGAAAAGGGTGGCACGCTTTGGGAAGCGTGGGAAGTTAAATCCACGCTACATTGGCCCTTTCAGAATTCTAGAAAGAATTGGAACCGTAGCATACAAATTGGACCTACCTGCTGAACTAAATGGTGTTCACGATACATTTCATGTATCCAATTTAAAGAAGAGTCCAACTCAAGTTGACGTTGCCATTCCTATCGACGAGATTCATGTTGACGACACGCTCCACTTCGTAGAAGCACTTATTTCCTAAAAACTCTGCATCTACAAGCAGAACTTAAATTTCGGGACGAAATTTATTTAACGGGGGGAGAATGTGACAACCCTCACAAAACCAGGTATCCGTACGACTTAATTAGCTATTAACTGTTGCCTAACTACTGTGCTTAACTGAGATTTCTGATAAACTGCTACTTGATTGTTGATACATGTACATGTCTACATCATACTTTGATTTTTCCTGTCACTACATTATTTATTTACTGAACTCTAGTGACAAACTTGATGCACAAAAGCACAGTAGCATTTGAACGGATAACCTATTGAACATGCTGATATAGCCAGCATCAGGCAAACACTGCCTCTAAAGGCCTGTAAGAGCCAGAATTATTTGACTACACCCGTAGTGAGTGTAGAGATACAAGGGTTGTATAATTGCGTCTCTAGGAATAAGATACAGAGATTGGATGTGCCTAAAACGTACTTTAAGCACGGAACACAGCACTTTTATTTACACACTAGCTTCTAGCTAATTAATAAAGTGCCAAAATACAAAGAATTATTCCCGACACTTTGCTGAATAAATTGTGTCGCTAAAAATATTACTTACGACGCTTAAAGGATATCTTAAGCACTTTAACGGATTCCTATCCAACCGAACAACCGGACAATACCCGGAACATAAAAATATTGCCAGGATTATTATTGGTATTTTTCTGAGCCAGTTAGGGTCCCTGATTACCCTAACACCCGCTCTCTAACACATTAGACAACTAACGAGGTTAGACCTTTATGTAACCGACTTAACATAACTGAACCGTAACTGAACAATCGAGATCCAACCGGGTGGTCCCACCACCCCAACCAAATCGGCCAACATGATGGGATGGGAGGGTACACTTTTAAATATTATATTAGCTTATGTCGGATATCTAGTAGACATAAGAACCGATGGACGATAACGAAATTTTCTTTATAAATACACATCCTCACACACATAGAACACACACCACTCAACTCACTCTCTCTCCCTCTCTTGTGCTCTATCTCGGCCGAACACACTCCCAAACACCCACCCACTTTCGGTTTTTGATCACCCCATTCCAAGATCATTCAAGCTTCACGGGTCACGTATAAGGAGCTTTGGTGCACTCGGAACGCAAAGGACCTCTACCGTTTGCTTTTATCCACGCCGTTTTCGACTAGTTTCTTCCCTAGCCTCGAGCTAGAGGTATATTGTTTAAAACTCGTTTTTAGTCGTGTCTAAAGTGGTTAAAAGGATTTTTATCGGTTAAATGTCGATAACCCACTTCATGAATCTTTAAAGTCTACTAAAAAGTGAAAATCGTTGGATAAAAGAACATAACGCGTGTAAATGTCGTAGTATTTGAATATGTTGGTTAATATGGCCCGATCTACAATGTGGTGGCTCTTATCATCGTTTAACCCGACTTTGTTAAGATCACGTATCTTGACATACACTTGTTTCTTTTGTACAAGGGTTAAAAGGTGAAACTCCACCACACGGGAAACATGAACTTGTGTAAAAGTGTTTTAACGTGAAAAATAGTATTTAAAACGAGCCGATCTACGTATGTACAAGTGGTATATTCGTAGGACCGGGTGTTGAGAAAATCATGTTTTATAAAAGTTGTATAACAGGCTAACAAATGTGATTTTTATAGTCTACAAGTGTATAAACACTTGTGAAATGAAAGATCCGACAAAATAACAATTTTTATAAAAATTGTCGGAAGTTGTAAAGAGTGATTTGTTCCAAAAACGGGGTTTTTGCAAGAATAAACTATTTTATACCTAGATCCACTAAATACAACGAGATCTACATAATAGTTTTAGAAAAACTACAAGTTCATGTAATATTGTGATTTTACATACTAGTCTACGAATTCGAAGTGTTGAAACTTGTTTATTATGTTGAAAATTGATTGATTGAAATAAAAGAAGTGATTTTGTAAAAGAAAATGATACGCTTGAAAGCGTGGCCACCTCCAGTTACAGGGGAAACTCTGGCAAAATTTTCTAAAAATCTAACACTTAGAATTATTTACAAGTGTTAGACTACTATGACATGTTTTCAAATATATTTCGCCACAACTTTATTTATAAATAATCGGAGGTGGGATTTTCACAAAACTAAACGTGATAAATATATATTCGGTAAATATATTTTGTCACAACACTGTTTATGTTTATTTTGTGAAAATGTATAAATATTATTTTTAGAGTAAAAATAATATTTACTAACTTGTCAAACCCAAAATAATACCAACGCTTATACGACAAGCATAAAAGTTACAACGGTAATTTCCATTACCATCTAATCATTAAAACGTAACTTACGCATTACGCGGAAATATTCACCAACACGTATGTTGTCAACGTATTATTTTGGAAAAGTATTATGTAAAGAGAAAATATATTATTTTTGAGAAAAATAATTATATTTTGGAATGAGAAATAAAAATATATTAAGTGGGACTTAATGAGATAGTATAAATACACATGTATTTAAATCCCCCATCCTTGGGAAGGAAAGTAAAATACCAAGTATGTACACGAAACGGTTGTCTAACCGTCTCCTAAAAATGTAAGTTATAAAGCTAAGGCACGGCCATCCGTCTAATAGAATTAGCACCTGTAGGTCGTTGCACAGCTTCGGATATTCGGATTACTTGGTAGAGATACGCATTCACTGTGAGTTCATGTCCCCCTTTTCTCTAACTGTTTTCAGTTTACTTAACTGCGGGGGTGAAATACATGTTACTATGATTTACGAGTACTTTACAACGGTATGTTTAACGTAAGGAGGTGTTATACGATCATGTGAGTGGATAGGAACAACATGGGGCCATTAGTCCTCATGGAGGGACCGAGGGACAGGAGCGGTAGATCTATCTGGGTGTAGCGAGCCCAGCCCCCGGCCAAACTAGAAACGGACCGTGGGGTGACTTTGTCCACATACTTTGCCGTGGCGAAATCTGCTAGGTTTGAGTCTCCCTATTTGCACTTCACATATGTCAGTGGCCTTGCAAACCATTGGTGATCATAAGTCCTCTTACACTGCTACATACCACAACTATTTTTATACCCACAAATGTTTTACATACTCACCTACACATGAACTCGCTCAACATTATTGTTGATTTTTCAACTCACATGTATTTCAGGAAATTAAACGGATCTGGCACGGTATGGAACGTTTTCCGCTGCACTGGTCATGAAGTCATCAGGGTTTAGGGTTGTGTCTCTTACCTGGACAAGACACAAACCCTAAATCACGTTTATGTTCTGTTATAAGTTGTAATGTTACTGAACAAGGTTATGGTTGCATGTTAAAAACAATGGTATTGTATGATGTTTTCAAAAACTTAATGGATGACTTGCATGGTTTTTAAATTCATATAGCTTTGTTATGATTAAGCTATGGTATTAAGAAGTCACACAAATTAACCACGCTTCCGCAAAGCCAGGGTGTGACACATGCCAGGGTGGCCAGCGATACAAATATACATAGTCTAGGATATCTGGGAGTATTAACCCAAATCTTCGCATACATGCCGAAAGGGCCCGCGATGGAAACCAATACTATACATGAACAATGAACGAACTAATACGATGCATGATTAGATGTACGAACGCAATGCTTGCTAAACCATTTCTATTACTGAACTTACTTTCTGTGAACTCGCTCAACTAGTTGTTGACTCTCTGCTGCATGCCTGGCAGGACCTTAGGTACATATTGGAGCTTGCACAGGGAGGAGCAGGTCGTTGTGGGCAAAAGATCATGAATGCTATTTAAACACTTATGATGTTTCATACATTAATATTTATGTTTGGGTTTACTTAAATGCTTCCGCTATACTTAACTATACTACATGTTCAATATGATTGGTGGTTAAGATCCTGGTCAGTCACGCCTCCAAGCGGTGGTACTCCGCATGTGGATTTTGGGGGTGTGACAGATTGGTATCAGAGCCATTGGTTATAGAGAACTAGGTTTTAATATGGGAAAACGTTTTTATTAAAACCAGACTATAACCAGAACAGTGCTCTCAACGATCCACAACGACGCTTCGCTCCACGTGCAAGACTCGACATCCTAGGTAATAAGGTTCAGGTTTATTGTCTGTTTGCTAGAACTGCTTAGAACTTTGCTCGCATTACGTTTAGATACACATGACACTACAGCATGAGAATCCCTACGTGCTTACACTTTTCTGTCATCGCCCTACTCGCAAACCACTCTCACTCACGTTACTTTTTATGAAGATCATGTCTGGAAGAATTAACATGACACAAGCCCAGCTAGAGGCTCTCGTTCAAGCTCAAGTTGCTGCGGCACTTGCAGCTGCTCAAGCAGGTCAACACGCGCAGCAGCCTGTCTGCACATTCAAGAACTTCATGGACTGTCGTCCAAGCACTTTCAGTGGCACCGAGGGGGCAGTGGGACTCCTCCATTGGTTTGAAAAGCTAGAGTCAGTATTCGAAATGTGCGAGTGCCCTGAGGCTCGCAAGGTCAAGTATGCAACCGGCACTTTGGAAGGAATAGCACTAACTTGGTGGAACGCCCAAGTTCAGATTCTCGGGTTGGCAGCTGCTAACGCCATACCCTGGAACGACTTCAAGGAACTCATTAAGAGGGAATACTGCACGCGTGATGACATCCACAAGTTGGAGAACGAGCTTTATCACTTGAAAATGACGGGGTCAGAGATTGAAGCCTATACGAAGCGGTCAAATGAACTGGCCATTCTGTGTCCAACTATGGTGGACCCTCCAGTGAAGCGCATTGAGTTGTATCTCAAGGGACTTGCGCCAGAGATCCAGAGCCATGTTACATCGGCAAACCTCGACAACATCCAAGACATCCAGCGTCTTGCTCATCGACTCACAGATCAGGCAGTAGAACAGAACAAGCTGCCCAAACGCGTCAATGCAACTACTACTCCAGCTGCTACTTCTGCTACACCCAACGACAACAAACGGAAATGGGATGGGGATTCCAGCAGGGGATCAGTTTCCGTTCAGTCTCAAGCACAACAGCGCAGGACGAATGACTACCAGAATCCGAGTCAGCAATCATCTGGCAGTCAGGAGCAGGGTGGATACAGGGGAGTACACCCACTATGTAACAAGTGTAACAGGCACCACAGTGGAAGGTGTCGCAAGGAACGTTGTCAGAGATGTCTCAAGATAGGGCACGAAGCCAAAGATTGCAGAAGCTCACGGCCAACTAATCAGAACCAGCAACTTCCACCACCAGCTCCTCAGAACCCACAGCAGCAGCAGCCACAGCGTGGAAATCGGGGATGTTTCCAGTGTGGGGCAGAAGGTCATTACAAGCGCGATTGCCCTCAGTTGAACCAGAATCAGAACCACAACAATAACTAGGGCAACGGGAACAACAACAACAACAATGGCAACTAGGCAAGAGGTCGAGCTTTCGTGTTAGGACGAGGAGACGCAATGAACGATATTTGAACTTATAACTTGTTTTGGGTTTTCATTATTATGTCTCTGTTACTCAAATAAAGTTTGGTTTGAACATCAATCGTATTGGGTTTTATGAATTATTTTAACTACTATACTTTATGTTTGATATGATGGATGGTTTGATATATTTGAACGCACCTGCCGTATTTAAGAACCTTATGAACAGGGTGTGCAAACCCTACCTAGACAAGTTTGTCATAGTATTCATCGACGACATTCTGATCTACTCCAAGAGCCAGGAGGAACAGGAGCAGCATCTACGCCTTATTTTTGGAACTCCTACGGAAGGAACAACTGTACGCTAAGTTTTCTAAATGCGACTTCTGGTTTCGTGAAGTCCACTTCTTAGGCCATGTAGGGAACAAGGATGGGATTCATGTCGATCCATCCAAGGTAGATTCGATCAGGAACTGGCCTGCACCGCGTACACCAACGGAAAGACGCCAATTCTTGGGTTTGGCGGGGTATTACAGGCGATTCATTAAAGACTTCTCGAAGATCGCGCAGCCGCTTACTATGCGGACACAGAAAGGTGTCACCTACCGTTGGGGAGATTCCCAAGAGACCGTTTTTCAGTACCTAAAGGATAGGCTTTGCAGCGCACCTATTCTCTCATTGCCAGAGGGCACGGAAGATTTTGTAGTATATTGTGGCGCATCGATACAGGGACTTGGGTGTGTATTGATGCAACGGGATAAAGATATTGCCTACGCTTCGCGACAACTCAAGATTCATGAACGGAACTACACGACGCACGATCTAGAGCTGGGAGCTGTTGTTTTCGCGCTTAAGATATGGCGACACTACCTGTACGGTACCAGGTGCACGATTTACACCGATCACAGGAGTCTCGAGCATATCCTTAAGCAGAAGGATTTGAACATGCGTCAACGACGATGGGTCGAGTTACTTAACGACTACGAATGCGCCATCAAGTACCATCCAGGCAAAGCCAATGTTGTGGCTGACGCTCTAAGTCGAAAGGACACCTTACCGAAGCGCGTGCGAGCGCTACTGCTTACGATTCAGTCTAACCTTCCAGCACAGATACGGAATGCTCAGGTAGAAGCATTGAAGCCCGAAAACGTCAAGGCTGAAGCCTTACGCGGCTCACGACAACAAATGGAACAAAAGGAAGACGGCGCCTACTATGTAACGGGCCGGATTTGGGTCCCTCTCTATGGCGGTTTACGCGAACTTGTAATGGACGAAGCTCACAGGTCTCGCTACTCGGTACATCCAGGGTCGGATAAAATGTACCACGACATCAAAGCAACATATTGGTGGCCTAGCATGAAGGCCCACATCGCTACTTACGTCGGCAAGTGTTTGACCTGTGCGAGGGTCAAGGTTGAATATCAGAAACCAGCAGGTCTACTACAACAGCCCAGGATACCACAGTGGAAATGGGAAGAAATTTCCATGGATTTCGTTACGGGCTTACCAAGATCTCATCGTGGGAATGATACGATATGGATGATCGTGGAATCGACTCACCAAGTCTGCACACTTTCTGGCTATAAGGGAAACAGATAAGTTCTCCACTCTCGCAGACGTTTATCTCAAAGAAGTTGTTTCGAGGCACGGGGTGCCCATCTCCATCATTTCAGATCACGACGCACGATTCACGTCAGAGCTATGGCAAGCAATGCACAAATCTTTCGGCTCACGGTTAGACATGAGCACAGCGTATCACCCTCAGACGGATGGGCAGTCTGAGCGAACGATCCAAACTCTTGAAGACATGCTCCGGGCATGTGTTATCGATTTCGGCAACGGCTGGGAAAAGCACCTCCCTTTGGTGGAGTTCTCATACAATAACAGTTATCACACCAGCATTCAAGCCGCTCCATTCGAGGCATTGTACGGGCGTAAGTGCCGGTCACCTCTCTGTTGGGCAGAGGTGGGGGATAGTCAGATTACGGGTCCAGAGATTGTTGTGGACGCCACAGAAAAGATTGCACAGATACGACAACGCATGGCGGCAGCACGCGACCGTCAGAAAGCCTACGCGGATAAGCATAAAAAGCCATTGGAATTTCAGGTCGGGGACCGGGTATTACTTAAAGTTTCACCCTGGAAGGGTGTGGTACGTTTTGGCAAACGGGGTAAACTAAATCCGTGATATGTCGGACCATTCGAGATCATAGAAAGAATAGGCCCAGTAGCCTACCGATTGAACCTACCAGCTGAACTCGGGGCAGTTCACAATGTCTTTCACGTGTCGAATCTGAAGAAGTGTCTGTCAGATGAGACCCTTATCATTCCTTTCAAAGAACTCACTATCGACGAGCGGTTGCAGTTCGTCGAGGAACCTGTTGAAATTACGGACCGGGATGTGAAGGTCCTCAAACACAAGAGAATCCCTCTTGTTCGAGTTCGTTGGAACTCCCGACGTGGCCCAGAGTACACCTGGGAACGCGAAGACCAAATGAAAGAAAAGTATCCCCAGTTATTCGGAACCAATACAACCACTGCTGAGGCTGAAGCTACTATTACGGAATTTCGGGGCGAAATTCCAGATCAGCGGGGGGAGGATGTGACACCCCAGGAAAACCAGTGAACGATGCAACCTATCTGGCTTCCTCAGTAAGTACGTACCAAATTTCGGGACGAAATTTCTTTCAAGTTGGGGATAATGTGACAACTCGACCTTTCGACTTTTAATGCACGTTGACTTTGACCATTGACTTTGACTGTTTGACTTGTTTGACTTGTAATTGTACATGTTATGTGTTAATGAAACGTACTGTGTTATGCATATATGTGATTACCATCGTAATGTGAGTATTATGAAACAATTAAACATAGACTACTGGTTAAACCACATAGTGCCCGACGAAACAGAGTTGATTCGCCAACATCATCCCGACGAAATAGGAGGCCTGTCTCGTCAATCCTATCTCAACGAAACAGCCTGTTTCGCTGGCCCATCTGATTCGCCGAAGCCCACTTAGGGCCCAGTACACTGTTTGCGTATAATATCGTGAAACGGTTTCAGTTTCACACCCCTTAGCAATCAGTAAACCCTAAAACTCTCTAGTCTTGTGTGCGACGGCAACCACCTCCCCTTTCGAAGCCGGACCCTTATTGTTTGATCATTCTTCGTTCGGTTAGTGAATTTCATGCTTGGTTTGATTTCGATGCTGTATATATATATATATATTGTGTATGATGTCTTTGATCTTATTATGCATGACGTAATCGGATATTTAACTTATGCGAAACCTAGAAATCGACTAAGGGTTTTAACACAACAGTTGGGTACTAGAGATAGATGTGGTCAAGTGTTTAACCCTTGAATGTTGTTATTTATGACTGAGTATGGATGCTCGATGTTAAACTGATAAAGTTCGGTGATAGGGGTATTACGTAAGTCCGGTTAGTATATGTTCAAACTAGGGTTTCTGTTAGACATTGGCTCTATGATGATTGTGTTATGATATCTCTGTGTGCATATTAATTTCATATGAATTCTGATGTGTTATGGCGGCCGTTCCAATGATTAGGGTTTTCTGTGATAATCCTGTAACTGCTGTGAATGATTGACGTAACTGACTCATTGACGAATTAGAACTAAACGAATTTGAATGATTGACGAAAGTGAATGTTTAACGAAATAGGAGCTTGGCGAAACTGAGGGTGTGTTTCGCCAAGGAGGAATTGACGAATTAGAGATTATGTTTCGCCAAGTGTAATCGGCGAAATAGAGCATGTGTTTCGCCAAAGGAGGTTTGACGAAACAGAATATGTTTCGCCAAACCTGTGATTCGCCAATAAAAGTGTTTCGTCAACTTGTGTGTTTTTCACAGTAACCTGAGTTAACTCTGTCAAATGCTAACTGGATTATTTAACTGCTGTTAAGTGATGTACATAACTTACGTGATAACGAATACATGCTAGTACTTGTATGATTACATATACGTGCACAACTTGGATATAAACTGATTTGAATACGTGCATACTCTAGGACGTGATTGACTTTACTTTGAGCACCTACTTAGCATACCGAGCAAACCCAAGGTGAGTTCACACAGCCAAGGCATGGGGTTCCCAGGGTGGGAATGGGATTGAATGAATTATACGTACATACTTAGTTAATGAAACTTAATGATACGAGTCCTCAGGGTGAGGATGGTGAATGATAAGATACGGCTAGACTAGTATACCTACTTGAACAGATCTTCGCACACACGCCAAGGGTTGGCTGCGATAATTATGACTGATCTTCGCACACATGCCTCGGGAAGGCTGCGAACTGAACATATTAGAACTTCGCACACATGCCAGGGTGGCCAGTGATACAAATATACATAGTCTAGGATATCTGGGAGTATTAACCCAAATCTTCGCATACATGCCGAAAGGGCCCGCGATGGAAACCAATACTATACATGAACAATGAACGAACTAATACGATGCATGATTAGATGTACGAACGCAATGCTTGCTAAACCATTTCTATTACTGAACTTACTTTCTGTGAACTCGCTCAACTAGTTGTTGACTCTCTGCTGCATGCCTTGCAGGACCTTAGGTACATATTGGAGCTTGCACAGGGAGGAGCAGGTCGTTGTGGGCAAAGGATCATGAATGCTATTTAAACACTTATGATGTTTCATACATTAATATTTATGTTTGGGTTTACTTAAATGCTTCCGCTATACTTAACTATACTACATGTTCAATATGATTGGTGGTTAAGATCCTGGTCAGTCACGCCTCCAAGCGGTGGTACTCCGCATGTGGATTTTGGGGGTGTGACAATAAAAGACTTATTTCTTAATGAAAAAACCTAAAAAATACACCTCAAGAGTACAACAAAGATTAAACAAGAAAAAGGGTTACGGTTCTGGTTCTGGTTTCCAAAAGAAATCAAACCATAACGGTAATTTCAAAAAGAAAGGTCTTGGTTTTACTCCAACAGAAAAACAGAAAAATGAAAAATATGTTCGTGATTTTAAATCCAAAATGACATTTGTTTCAGGAACTTCATCTGAAGAAGAAGAAAAGAAAGATTTCTGGAGACAGTCAAATAATGAATTCCTTGCAAAGAAGCAAGATGAATTGAAGAAAATGACCGAGTAGAAGAAAGAAATGAAAACCTGTTTCCGATGCAACACTGTTGGACATATTGCCAAAGATTGTTCTAAGGCAATACAATCAAAACAGGGAGTATTTCGTAAACTCAAAGAAAAAGTAGTTGAGTTCGAACCACCAATTGATAGAACAAAATTGTTTAAAGATTCTACATTTGAAATTGGTGAGAGTTCGAACAAGTTTTACAAGAAGAGAGCTAAATCTGACAACCAGAAATGGGTTGTTAAGAAAGTTGGTGAAAGCTCTAGCGATGATTCTGATAGGTCAAAATCAGAGGAGCTATCTTCTGGCGATGAAACTGATTCCATAAAATCAGTTGAGCCACAAGTTGTTTCAAAATGTGAAGCTGTTTTAAAAGATGAAAAATCAGTTCCGATTGTGAATGATGAGGATTTTCCATTACTTGGGGCTGAAAATTATAAGAAGAAAATTGGTAAAGTTGAAATCTCTAACCAATTTTATAATGATAAACAGGAATTTGATGCTGAGAAGGCCTTTAACCCCAAGGTAAAGCATATCTTTGGTAAGATGATTGACCGAAAAGTCAAAGGGGTTAAAGAATTCTATGAGAAGAAGAGAGGAGGTAAGAAACCGAGTAATGGTGACTCGGTGAAACCCAAGGCTGGTCAGGCTTGGGTGGATATTTTCTTTGACTAAAAACCTGACTTGCCGGAGCTCCCAGGTTGGTAAGTGTGGAGCATGAATCGGCATCTTTCTTGAGGAATTTACTACGGTAATGTCAATCATGCAAATGGTAAAGAGGTTTGTTTGTGTTTGTTTTACAAGTGGTTAGAAGATTTGATTATGCATATTTGCAAATGGTAAATCAAGGACATTAATTTGTACTTGCATTTTCCTACAAGTGATTGAGAGACAAGATGATGAACCACATCCCCGAATCTATTATTGATATACCTACAAATGGTAAAATCAACCAAACTTATTTTCCGGAAAAACCATTTTGATTAAAACAAACTTAAGTGTTTTGAAATCTAAATGGGAAAATAGTTTGTTGATAGGGGGAGTTCTGATTGTTTATGCCAAGCGAATGGCGAATTGAGGTGATTTGATATCGGTTGTCATGTTTCTGTACAAGTTTGTTTTCATATTTTTGTTAATGTGTTTGCATTTTAGGGGAGTAGAAAATTTCAGAAAATCCAAAAACATTAGAAAAATTTGAAAAAGCCAAAAACATGATAAAATCAAAAATGAGCTTTGTTGTGAAAAAGAGGAAATGATAGTACATCAGTGGACTATCACAACATGCTAAAGAATTGGAAAGTTTAAATGATAAACAATCTTACTGCGGATGTGTTAGTAGGTTTTTGCACATTTAGTAAATTGAAACGAGATATAAACCTAATTCAAACTTGCTTGATTCGTGGGTAACTATTCTTGAATATATGGGTAACCCCCGAAATCTTGTTTGAAAGGTCCCGTATTCTGAGATATTAGGTCTTTATACTCAGTGATATCTGGGGTATTATCCCGGGACTTCTGCTGTATGGAAGTACTGACCTAGTCCCCGGATAATGCTTTTCGCAAAATGCTTGAAACATAGCATCGCCCTCAGCAAGCCGATGAAACAATAAAATTGATAGTCGCTGCTGTTGTAATCAAAAGATCCTCTAAAGGGGACCCACCAAAAGTCGAAGCCGTCATCTCTCTACGTATACGGAAGTATCGACCTGAGCTCTCACGGCCCTCGCACATAACCCCTTTACAGATATCATCTGTGGTATACTCACCTGTAAGATTGAATATTGGGATCTGGATACAGGAGTATATTCAAGTGGAGTGATACACAATTAAGTTTAAGTTTCTAAAACATTAATATCGTATCTCGAATCGATTGAAATTTGTGTGAAAATTTAAAGTGGACTAATATACTGACAATCTAGGTAAATTGTTTAGTACTGAGTATGTTTAAAGCTTAACGGTGTTAGTGATTTGTCTCATAAACTGATATGATCCTCTTACACAAACTCACAAAAATTTTGTCTGTAAATATTTCGTTTCTACATTTACTTTCATTAAAAAATCCAAAAAGATTTTAGTGTGTTTTAGCATAAATTTTGAAAAAGTCAAAAAGATTTTCGATAACTGGTGTTGGAGAGCTAATTTTCAAAATTCCGAGTGCTAAACATGATGAACAGATGGTTTGGGAGAGTGTGTTGTTTTGAAAAATTAAAATATATCTTCAAGTGGTTTATCAAAGATTAACATTGTAAAATCATTCTTTGATTGTATTATTCCTGCAAGTGGTTCATTAGCTGGTGAGATTGTTTTTACAAGTTATCATCAGAAAATTTATTTTTGGGTAGAGAATGTGCAGGTTATCTGAAGATAGAGTGCCAGGTTCCGATACCTGAAGACTGTGTGATTTCAACAAGCCAGGCTGCGATCCCAGCATATCGAAAGGGGGAGTCTGAAGACATCCGAATAGAGATTGTTCGTGAAAAGTCTGTTGATGATGATGAAAAGAGAAGAGAAAGATTTGAGGATTCTTACAACGTCATATGCTTCAAAGAGTTCGAGAGGACTGATAAATGATTGAAGATGTGAAGACTCGACACTAAAGACTCCGTCAACATCCGAGGGGGAGTTTGTTGGTGCATCCGTCTGTCATCTTCGTCTTATATCGAGTCTCGGTTTACTACACTTGAAGCTGAAAGTTTGAAGTTGAAAGTTTGAAGCTGAAAGTTTGAAGCAGCTGAAAGTTTGAAGCAGCTGAAAGTTTGAAATAGGGGTTTAGTTTAAAATGTCTTGTCCGTTTTAAGAGTTTCAAACGGAAGGGTCTTGTAGTATAAATAGGTTTCAAACTTTCACCATTTGTAACTTTCCGGTTTGTGCAACGAAGTGCTGCCGAAGTGTTGTCAGGTTGTAAAACGTTATAAATTCAATCAGACAACAGTTTATAGTGTGAATCTTGCTGAATTGAACTCTACACGTCTGTTTCCGCCGTTCGATTAGAGATAAACTCTTCTGATCGACTCGTTCGGGTCTGAAAACGATCCTACATCAGATGATTCAAAAAGAAGAAAGAGACTAGTGACAGTGAAGATTTGGAAGATCAATTATTTATATATATTTTTTTAATTTTCTTTTTCAGTTGATTGTTTTATAACAACAACGCCATATATAATAAAAACGCAACACAGACAAATGCTTGTGAAAATGCCATCATGCCATAAAACACCCCAAAAACTCTCAAACTATAATAAAATTAATTTGAACAAGTATTATAAAAAACTCAAAAAAAAAAACGTATAAAAAACAAGGTACAAGAGAAATAGAACAAAGTGCCATTTTTATATAAAACCTCATTAAAAATAAAAAAAAACGCCAAAATCTCGAAAAGGTAACTAGAAACAGTAACTACAAAACAGTAAAACTGAAGCGACGGAAACTTTATTATTAACAACATTTATTATATTAAAATCTAAAACGCCAAACTTGAAAGATGGGACGTGTTACAGAATTCAGAGATAAAGCTTATCAAAAACAATAATTACAAACAGTAACTGAAACGACGAATACTTTATTAATAATATCCCGCCTAAACTAAGCGCTACAGACATGCTATAAAATGATACCTCTCAGCAACTTCCATTTGATCATACCAAAAAAACAAACGCCAATGTTCCTAAATACCACTCATTGTAAAATGCTAAAAATTAAAAAAAAAATCAAAGATGGCTAACATGCTTTCTTGGATATTCAGTATTGTTCTTCGTGAAGTTTCAATGAATGGATTGTTAGGTGAAGGGAGTAACTCAGTAAGATTTTGTTGCATGAGATGGACAAATCTTCAAGAAAAAGATACTGATGACAGTCATATATCATTTATTGTTCTTTGTTCTTGAAGAAGGCTTGGATGAGGAGAAGAGATCAATGACACTGAAGAGTGGGATGATTATAAAGATGAAGATAAAGTTGAAGAGCAAAGCGAAAAACCCACTCACACGGCATCGAACAAACAAAATAATCAAACCGATGGGTTTGTTAAGTTTAACATAAAAACGCCATATATTTGGTGACATTTCTTATAGTATTAAAGAAGTGAGAGACTGAAGACAGTGAAGATTGTGAAGAGAGATCCGATTGGATTTTTAATTTATTTTTTTCGCTTCTACTTTTTCCCCTGTGGTTGTAATATAATTTTCCGCTTGTAAAATGCCAAAATGTATATAAAAATAATAGAACAATGGGCCATCTTGTCTAAAACGCCATTGAATCTAAACGCCATTGAATCTAAGAACAAACAGTGAGGCATCATCCTAAACTCCATGCAGAGAGATATTCTGGCACATGGGGTTCCAATGGCCGACGATTTGGAAATGCCATAAACGCCAAAATATTAATACAATGAAACCATTAAAACGCCAGGTAATTATTGAATTTGGTTAACGCCAAAAAATCTAAAACACCAAAAATTAAGCAATATTGTGACACCGAATTGGAAAAGCGGAAGATAAAATGAGAAAAAAGCCCATACGCCCTAATTGTATCGCGCGCCACGTGTTGGGCCAGGATGCGTTCACACACTTTAGGGCGTTTTCTCTTAATCCCGTACATATATATATGTATATATATATATATATATATATATATATATATATATATATATATATATATATAGGAGAAGGATCCGTTAGGAACCACCCTTTATTTCGAGAACCAAGTGAGAACACAACCATAAAATACCTACAAAAATCAAAAAACACTCAAAAAAATTTTTTTTTACTATTTTTTTTTATAAAAAAATCGCTATATTTCGTCACCAAAAAAAAATTCGAGTAACAACTATCCATGCACATGTGCATATGCATCATTTCTTTGACAAATTCCATAATACATTACTAATATTAGACAATTGCACTTTCATTTACACTACCATTCATAACACACTACTTTTTACATTAACAATATTAGAAATGCACATGTGCATCTATATGTATGAACTTGTTATAACATTAACAACACTAGAAATGCACATGTGCATATATATATGTATGAACATGTTATAACGTGTTTTGGTACACTACTTTGAATACACCTCCCCTTTCATCTATCATACCATCCATAATACACTACCATTACCTCCTACCATCTGTAATACAATACCATTGCCTTCTACCATCCATAATACAATACTATTACCAATATTTCACTATATTACATGTACATCAACACCCTTTATACCATCTAAACAACTTATTACATCATAGAGTGATAAATATAATCAAACCATCAACCACCAGATATAACTAACCAAAACATATGTATATGGGCCTAATTCATCATTTAAAATCACAAACTTTTTGTAACAAAACATGTTATATGATGGTTATACATAATGATGCACATCTGCATTCTTAATATTGGTAATGTAAAAATTATTGTATTGCAGATTGTAATGTAAATGAAAGTGCATTTTTCTACTACTGGTAATATATTACGAAATTTGTCCAAGAAATGATACAAATGCACATATGCATCCATCATTGTTACTAGAAAAAAAAAATTTTGGTAACGAAATATAGCGATTTTTATCAGAAAATATTAAAAAAATATATTTGTGTGTTTTTTGGATTTTTTTAGGTATTTTTTATTGTTCACATTAGTTCTTGCGGTTCTCGCAATAAGGGTGGTTCTCAAATGAACCTTACCCTTTATATATATATAAAGGGTAAGGTTCATTTTTCATCTGTCTTCATCGACAACAACCACCAGCCAAAAACACCCCCCCCCTCTCATCTCTTTCATCCCGAACTGCAACCCACCCACCCCCCTTCCGTCTCCAGAGTAATTTCTGGCCACCCAACTGTCGTGGCGAATGTGTGATGCCGGTGGTTCAGTTCTTCAATGGTGGTGGAACATGAAGAGAGAGACAAAGGTAGCGATATTTCTTTGTGTCTTTGTTTTTGGGGGTTTTGTTTGATGTTTTTTGGTCCTGTATTTTTTATGTTTATTTGATGGTTTTTTTTGTTCTGATCTTAACGTTTTTTGGCGGTGGTGGCCGGTGAAGGGGGATTGTTGTGGTGGGTTAGGGGGGCGGTGTGTCGGCGGCGGCGGCGGAGGTGAATGATGGGTGGAGGGGTGGGGTGAGGAGGGGTGTCTCTGTTTTGGTGGGTGCTCGATGTCGGAGATAAAACATTGGAGGCGAATGATGGGTGAAGGTGGGTTTTTAATTTTGTTGAATCTGGGTTTTGAATCTTTGTGGGTTTGAATCTTGTGGGTTTGATTCTGTTGGGGTTCTTTGAATTTTGGGGTTCTTTGATTATTTTGGTGGGTTTTGTAAAAAAACAGTGGTTGAAGTGGGGTTTGTTTGAATGATGTTCATGTTCCTTTCTGCTGGGTTTTGTTTGAATGATGTTCATGTTCATGTTTTGTTTGGATGGTGTTCATGTTCCTTCTGTGAGTTTTAATATGATCGATTGTGATTTGTGAAGTTTTTGAATGTTTGAACATGTCCCTTTTGCTGGGTTTTGTTTGAATGATATTCATGTTTCCTTCTGGGTTTGAATGATGTTCATGTTTCCTTTTGAATGTTTAAATCGGTTGAATCTGGTGCCTTATTGAATCGGCGGTGATGATGCAAAAAAAAAAAGGACGATGGCGCGGCAAAGATGGTGGAGGGTAGGTTTTTGAACCTGCAACCCCACTTTGCAGCCTCTGATTATCGGGAAATCTGAGCCAAAACTTTTTCAATAATCCACTTGTTCTTTTTGATTTTTGTTTGTTGAGTTTTTATATTTTTTGAGGGGTCGATGATGATAGCAAACCATCTGAGACACCTACCGAGTAACGATTTTCTGCGTGCGTTCATTTTTGTGTAAAAAAGTTTTTTGTAAAAAAAAAGTCAAACCGTAAACTTTTTAACGTAAAACGTAAAAAGTTTTACGTAAAACGTAAAACGTAAAAAGTTTTATGTAAAATGTAAAAAGTTTTTCGTAAAACGTAAAACGTAAATTTTTTTCGGAAAACGTAAAAAGTTTTACGTAAAACGTAAAAAACCGGCGCGTAAAACGTAAAAAAAACGTTAATGTCACACCCCCAAAATCCACCTGCGGAGTATCACCGCTTGGGAGCGTGACTGACCAGGATCAAGCCACCAATCATATAGAACAACATATATATAATAAAAGTAATTGTTTAGCGGAAGCGTATAATCAAAACCCAACATAATTAAGTACGAAATTTCATAAGTGTTTAATAAGGTAATCACGATCCAAGCCCACAACGACCAGCTCCTCCATGTGCAAGCTCCATGTATCTAACGACCTGCAAGGCATGTAACAGAGGATCAACAACTAGTTGAGCGAGTTCACAGAAAGTAAATGCGTAATAGTAAGTTTGTATGTAACATGTGGCTCTACTGGGCCGATAGTACGTTCTATTGGCGAGGGCTTCCCATGTTGTATGACCACTAGACTATTCGTAACCATAAGTATCCTTCACAACCGAGGATAGTAGTAAGTATAAATAC
The DNA here is from genome assembly GCF_002127325.2 of Helianthus annuus. Classification (NCBI taxonomy): domain Eukaryota; kingdom Viridiplantae; phylum Streptophyta; class Magnoliopsida; order Asterales; family Asteraceae; genus Helianthus; species Helianthus annuus. The sequence goes on along the minus strand of NC_035446.2, from coordinate 43,312,544 downwards.
ACGTAGGTTTTACGTGAGTATCCTTCACAACCGAGGATAGTAATAAGTATAAGTACACGTAGGTTTTACGTGAGTATCCTTCACAACCGAGGATAGTAGTAAGTAGAAGTCTACGTAGATTGTAAGTATGTGTCCTGCACAACCGAGGACAGTGAATAGCATAAGTATGTGTCCTGCACAACCGAGGACAGTGAGTAGCATAAGTATGTGTCCTGCACAACCGAGGACAGTGAGTAGCATAAGTATATGTCCTGCACAACCGAGGACAGTGAGTAGCATAAGTATATGTCCTGCACAACCGAGGACAGTGAGTAGCATAAGTATATGTCCTGCACAACCGAGGACAGTGAATAGCTAAAGTATGTGTCCTGCACAACCGAGGACAATGGTATGGTAGTCTAGTAACAGTGTAAGTACAGTTCTATTAAATCTCAATCCTTCAATCCCAATTCCCGTGCCCTGGGAATCCCATGCCTTAGTAAGAGTGTGAACTCACCTTGGTTTGCTCGGTATGCTAACTATATGCTCACGAATAATCAATCACGTCCTATAATATGCATGTATATTACATCAGTTGTATGTCGTTTATATCACGAAGTGTTTAAGCAATCAACGCCATGTTGCACATAACAGTTAATTCACGTTCATCAAATAATGCATCATACGACAGAGTAATTCAGAACCATTAGGGTTACCGCACACACATTGGGCCTATATACACGGTTCACACAACTCAGTCACATACCACATACCAGACATACAGAACCGAACTCACAGTTAAGCACTTAACAGTTCACAGGTAAATCTCTTAACGAAACTCGGGCCAACACTATCACAAGCAAAAGCTCGGATATTATTACCCCTTTGAAATTCGGGCCCTATTCCAAGAAACTCGGACAACTAATCACCATGAAACTCGGACATGGTATGCATATGTAAAAGTCGGACCTAAGCTACATCAGAAAAGTCAGACATTATCTCACATGTATTTACAAAGAATTCGGACCCCTTGCCTTCTTTATACAAACTTCGGACATATCACCTATGATATAAAGCTCGGACCTTTATACAATTCATTCAAAATTCACACATATAAATAAACAAAAGTCGGGTATCAGTTTCACTTAACAAAATTCGGACTTAATCATTTCTTTAACAAAACTCGGACAAGGGTATTGTTACAATAAAGGTCGGATATGCTTTACATCTACATAAAGTCGGACAAAGGGGAGGCTACAAAACTCGGACATGCATGATTATAAACCTCGGACCGCTACAACTTCCAAAACTTCGGACTTCATGTAATTCTTTACAAATACTCGATCAAACCAAATAATTACTATCAATTTATATCAGCCGTTTCATCACACAATGATCATAGCCGTTTCATCACCCAATGGTCAAACTACTAACATATAACATATGTGATATTATTCAATAACAATTAGTGGCACACTCATCACAACTAGGCCACTAACTAATGATGGTCCAATAGCATTTAGATTTCATTTTACTTGTCAGCCATGAATTCTCAAAACAATTGAGTGGATAATTTGGTCCAATCAAAGTTGATATGCATATGATGTTTTCATTTGGATTGTCGGCCATGTTATTGTTTTATCAATTGTTTGTGTCTCATACTTATGAATCATCATTCACAAATTTTTACACATCGCAATTATTCAATATCACAGTGATTTCATTAACCACCATGCATCCTAATCGTGCACAACATCCATACTATTACATAGCCATCAAGTTCAAATACTCTTACCCACAGTAAACCGCATACAATTGAAAGTAATCAACGAAATCAGAATAATTATAATCACTAACCAATTATTGTTGGGGGTATACTAGAACAGAAAGTAAAGAAGCTTCGCCCAGAATGATGCTGATGTCGATCAGATAGTGCTAGGGTTTGTGTTCTTTGAGTGAAATACAAATAAATGTGATTGTGCCCATCCTCCAGTATTTACGCAAGGTATTAACACATAAGGGGGTTTTGGGGTCGGCTTGGTTTGGGCTTACTATACATAGGCCGGACTAACAATAATAAGAGGGGTGTGGCCTTAGGCCCAAGTGTATAGCACGGGTTTGAGGTGCGGCCCATTAACGTTACTCATACACATATAACATCCAGCATAATCGGTTCCTAAACTTTCATATCAACCAAATGTATCAACCAAATGTAACCATACTTCCAATTATTCATAAATCGCACACAATTAAAACCAAATAATTATTTAAACGGTTCATTCCTTCAGCACACACATGTCAAACAATCATCTCGAATTATAATCTAGTGTACAGTTACAAGTCAAACAATCAAACAACTAAACAGTCAACGCGCAATTAATGCGAATATGGAATCGTGGAACTCGAGTTGTCACATTATCCCCAACTTGAAAGAAATTTCGTCCCGAAATTTAGCATGCGGTTACTGAGGAAGCTAGGTAAGTTATATCGTTTACTGATTTTCCTGGGGTGTCACATCATCCCCCCGTTGATTTGGAATTTCGTCCCGAAATTCCGCAGTAGTAGCTTCAGCCTCAGTAGTAGTTGCATTGGTTTTGAATAACTGGGGGTACTTTTCTGTCATCTGGTCTTCGCGTTCCCAGGTGTACTCTGGGCCACGTTTGGAGTTCCAACGAACTCGGACAAGAGGGATTCTCTTGTGTTTGAGGACCTTGACATCCCGGTCCGTGATTTCAACTGGTTCCTCGACGAACTGCAACCGCTCGTCGATAGTGAGTTCCTTAAAAGGAATTATGAGGGTCTCATCTGACAGGCACATCTTCAGATTCGACACGTGAAATACATTGTGAACTGCACCGAGTTCAGCCGGTAGGTTTAGCTTGTAGGCCACTTTGCCTATTTTCTCAATGATCTCAAATGGTCCGACATACCGCGGATTTAATTTGCCCCGTTTGCCAAAACGAACCACACCCTTCCAGGGTGAGACTTTTAGTAAAACCCGGTCCCCGACCTGAAATTCCAACGGTTTCCTACGCTTATCCGCGTATGCTTTCTGACGGTCGCGTGCTGCCGCCATGCGTTGTCGTATCTGTGCAATCTTTTCCGTGGCATCCACTACCATCTCTGGACCCGTGATCTGACTATCCCCCACCTCTGCCCAACATAGAGGTGACCGGCATTTACGTCCGTACAATGCCTCGAATGGAGCGGCTTGTATGCTGGTGTGATAACTGTTATTATACGAAAACTCCACCAAAGGAAGATGCTTTTCCCAGCTGTTGCCGAAATCAATAACACACGCCCGAAGCATGTCTTCAAGAGTCTGGATCGTTCGCTCAGACTGCCCATCCGTCTGAGGATGATATGCTGTGGTCATGTCTAATCACGAGCCAGAGGATTTGTGCATCGCTTGCCATAGCTCTGACGTGAATCGTGCATCCCGATCCGAAATGATGGAGGTGGGCACCCCGTGCCTCGAAACAACTTCTTTAAGGTACACGTCTGCGAGGGTGGAGAACTTATCCGTTTCCTTTATAGCCAGGAAGTGTGCAGACTTGGCGAGTCGATCCACGATCACCCATATGGTATCATTCCCACGCTGGGATCTGGGTAGGCCTGTAACAAAATCCATGGAAATTTCTTCCCATTTCCACTGTGGTATCCTGGGTTGTTGCAGTAGGCCTGAGGGTTTCTGGTACTCTGTCTTGACTCTCGCACAAGTCAAACATTTGCCAAAGTAAGTTGCAATGTGGGCCATCATACTAGGCCACCAATATGTAGTTCTGATGTCGTGGTACATTTTATCCGATCCTGGATGTACCGAGTAGCGAGACTTATGAGCTTCATCCATCACAAGTTCTCGTAGTCCGTTATATAGTGGTACCCAAATACATCCTGATACATAGTAGGCGCCGTCTTCCTTCTGTTCTAATCGTTGCCTCGAACCACGTAAAGCTTCGGCCTTTACATTTTCTGGTTTCAATGCTTCCACCTGAGCATCTCGTATTTGTGCAGGAAGATCAGACTGAATAGTGAGCTGCAAGGCTCGTACACGCCTAGGTAAGGTGTCTTTTCGACTGAGAGCGTCGGCCACAACATTGGCTTTGCCTGGATGGTACTTGATGGCGCATTCGTAGTCATTAAGTAACTCGACCCATCGTCGTTGACGCATGTTCAATTCCTTCTGCTTGAAGATATGCTCGAGACTCCTGTGATCGGTGTAAATAGTGCACTTGGTACCGTACAGGTAGTGTCGCCAAATCTTGAGCGCGAAAACGACAGCTCCCAGCTCTAAATCGTGCGTCGTGTAGTTCCGTTCATGGATTTTGAGTTGACGAGAAGCGTAGGCAATCACTTTATCCCGCTGCATCAATACACAACCAAGCCCCTGTATCGATGCGTCACAATAGACCACAAAATCGTCCGTGCCCTCAGGCAATGAGAGAATAGGCGCGCTGCAAAGCCTATCCTTTAAGTACTGAAAAGCGGTTTCCTGGGAATCTCCCCAACGATAGGTGACACCTTTCTGTGTCAGCATTGTAAGCGGCTGAGCAATCCTTGAAAAGTCCTTGATGATCTGTCTGTAATATCCCGCCAAACCCAAGAATTGGCGTATTTCCGTTGGTGTACGTGGTGCAGGCCAGTTCCTGATCGAATCTACTTTGGATGGATCGACATGAATCCCATCCCTGTTCACCACATGGCCTAAGAAGTGGACTTCACGAAGCCAGAAGTCGCATTTTGAAAACTTGGCGTACAGTTGTTCCTTCCGGAGGAGTTCCAAGATAAGACGTAAGTGCTGCTCATGTTCCTCCTGACTCTTGGAGTAGATCAGAATGTCGTCGATGAAGACAATGACGAACTTGTCGAGATAGGGTTTGCACACCCTGTTCATAAGATCCGTGAAAACTGCAGGCGCGTTCGTAAGCCCGAATGGCATGACTAGAAACTCGTAGTGACCGTAGCGAGTTCTGAATGCGGTTTTGGAGACGTCCTCATCCCGGACTCTCAGCTGATGATAACCAGACCTTAGATCAATCTTGGAGTAGTAACACGACCCTTGCAACTGGTCGAATAAGCCGTCTATACGCGGAAGAGGATAACGGTTCTTCACCGTCACCTTGTTGAGTTCTCGGTAGTCTATACACATCCTGAAGGTACCGTCCTTCTTTTTCACAAATAACACTGGAGCTCCCCAAGGCGAAGAGCTTGGACGAATAAAGCCCTTTTCCAAGAGCTCTTGTAGCTGCTTTGACAGTTCTTCCAGTTCGGTTGGAGCTAAATGATACGGTGCTCGAGCTATGGGTGCTGCTCCTGGAGCGAGCTCGATTTGAAATTCGACCTGACGATGAGGCGGTAGATCAGGTAAATCTTCAGGAAACACCTGAGGAAAGTCGCGTACAACTGGATGGTCTTCCAACTTCTTTTCTTTCGTGATGCGTCAGTAACGAGAGCCAAAATTGCGGTGTGACCCTTCCGCAAACATTTTTGAGCCTTCAAGAAAGAGGTGATGCCAACCACAGCACCACTCTTGTCGCCTTGAACTTCGAGAGGTTCTTGGCCAGAACAAGGAATGCGAACAATCTTTTCATTGCATAGGATTTCTGCTTGCTGTTGCTGCTGGCGATTCTGATTTGCAGGACGTGGGCTCCTGAATCCTTAGCTTCATGGCCCATCTTGAGGCACCTCTGGTAACGTCCCTCGTTGCACTAACCACTGTGGTGTCCGTTGCATTTGTTACACATTGGGTGAATTCCCCTATATCCACCCTGCCCCTGACCACCAGAAGTTGGCTGACTCGGGCTCTGGTGATCACTATTCCTGCGCTGCTGCTGTGATTGAGACTGAACGGTAGCGGAACCCTTGCTGGAATACCCATCCCATTTCCGCTTGTCGTCACTAGGAGTAGCGGGAGTAGCAGAAGTGGTAGCGGTAGTAATAGCGCTGATACAACTAGGCAGCCTGTTCTGTTCCACTGCCCGATCCGTGAGGCGATGAGCAAGACGCTGAATGTCTTGGATATTGTCGAGGTTAGCCGATGTAGCATGGCTCTGAATCTCTAAGGCTAGACCCTTGAGGTACAATTCGATACGCTTGCTTGGAGGGTCCACCATGGTTGGACACAAGATGGCCAGTTCGTTCGGCCGTTTCGTATAAGCTTCAATTTCTGACCCCGTCATCTTCAAATGGTAAAGCTCCACTTCCAACTTGTGGATGTCATCACGCGTGCAGTATTCCCTTTTAATGCTTTCTTTGAATTCGTTCCAGGGGGTGGCGTTAGCAGCTGCCAACCCTAGTATCCGTACTTGCGCGTTCCACCAGGTTAGCGCGATTTCTTCCAAAGTACCAGTGGCGTACTTGACCCTGCGAGCCTCAGGGCATTCACACATCTCGAATACTGACTCGAGCTTCCCAAACCAATGGAGTAGTCCCACTGCTCCTTCTGTGCCACTGAATGTGCTTGGTCGACAGTCCATGAAGTTCTTGAATGTGCAGACAGGTTGCTGTGCGTTCTGACCCGTTGCGCGAGAAAGATAGGTCAAGGTTAAGCGCGAGAGTTGGGTCACGAGAGTAGGATCTAACATCCTAGGATAGGTTTGGAATAGCAGGTTATACCTCCTGCTTGTGCGGCTGCAAGTGCCGCAGCAACTTGTTCGTTAATGAGAGCCACTGGGCTTGAGTCATGTTAACACGTCTAGACATGATCTTCATAGCAAATGTAACGTAAGTGAGAATGGTTCGCGAGTAGTGCGATGACAGAAGAGTGTAAGCACATAGGTGTTCTCAAGCAATAACAAGTAATGAGCAAGGAAACCTAAGAATACTACGAGCAAAGGGCTATGTAATTCTAGCAAGTAGGCAATAAACATAAACCTTATTACCTAGGATGTTGAGTCTTGCACGTGGAGCGAAGCGTCGTTGTGGATCGTTGAGAGCACTGTTCTGGTTATAGTCTGGTTTTAATAAAAACGTTTTCCCCTATTAAAACCAAGTTCTCTATAACCAATGGCTCTGATACCAATCTGTCACACCCCCAAAATCCACCTGCGGAGTATCACCGCTTGGGAGCGTGACTGACCAGGATCAAGCCACCAATCATATAGAACAACATATATATAATAAAAGTAATTGTTTAGCGGAAGCGTATAATCAAAACCCAACATAATTAAGTACGAAATGTCATAAGTGTTTAATAAGGTAATCACGATCCAAGCCCACAACGACCAGCTCCTCCATGTGCAAGCTCCATGTATCTAACGACCTGCAAGGCATGTAACAGAGGATCAACAACTAGTTGAGCGAGTTCACAGAAAGTAAATGCGTAATAGTAAGTTTGTATGTAACATGTGGCTCTACTGGGCCGATAGTACGTTCTATTGGTGAGGGCTTCCCATGTTGTATAACCACTAGACTATTCGTAACCATAAGTATCCTTCACAACCGAGGATAGTAGTAAGTATAAATACACGTAGGTTTTACGTGAGTATCCTTCACAACCGAGGATAGTAATAAGTATAAGTACACGTAGGTTTTACGTGAGTATCCTTCACAACCGAGGATAGTAGTAAGTATAAGTCTACATAGATTGTAAGTATGTGTCCTGCACAACCGAGGACAGTGAATAGCATAAGTATGTGTCCTGCACAACCGAGGACAGTGAGTAGCATAAGTATGTGTCCTGCACAACCGAGGACAGTGAGTAGCATAAGTATATGTCCTGCACAACCAAGGACAGTGAGTAGCATAAGTATATGTCCTGCACAACCGAGGACAGTGAGTAGCATAAGTATATGTCCTGCACAACCGAGGACAGTGAATAGCTTAAGTATGTGTCCTGCACAACCGAGGACAATGGTATGGTAGTCTAGTAACAGTGTAAGTACAGTTCTATTAAATCTCAATCCTTCAATCCCAATTCCCGTGCCCTGGGAATCCCATGCCTTAGTAAGAGCGTGAACTCACCTTGGTTTGCTCGGTATGCTAACTATATGCTCACGAATAATCAATCACGTCCTATAATATGCATGTATATTACATCAGTTGTATGTCGTTTATATCACGAAGTGTTTAAGCAATCAACGCCATGTTGCACATAACAGTTAATTCACGTTCATCAAATAATGCATCATACGACAGAGTAATTCAGAACCATTAGGGTTACCGCACACACATTGGGCCTATATACACGGTTAACACAACTCAGTCACATACCACATACCAGACATACAGAACCGAACTCACAGTTAAGCACTTAACAGTTCACAGGTAAATCTCTTAACGAAACTCGGGCCAACACTATCACAAGCAAAAGCTCGGATATTATTACCCCTTTGAAATTCGGGCCCTATTGCAAGAAACTCGGACAACTAATCACCATGAAACTCGGACATGGTATGCATATGTAAAAGTCGGACCTAAGCTACATCAGAAAAGTCAGACATTATCTCACATGTATTTACAAAGAATTCGGACCCCTTGCGTTCTTTATACAAACTTCGGACATATCACCTATGATATAAAGCTCGGACCTTTATACAATTCATTCAAAATTCACACATATAAATAAACAAAAGTCGGGTATCAGTTTCACTTAACAAAATTCGGACTTAATCATTTCTTTAACAAAACTCGGACAAGGGTATTGTTACAATAAAGGTCGGATATGCTTTACATCTACATAAAGTCGGACAAAGGGGAGGCTACAAAACTTGGACATGCATGATTATAAACCTCGGACCGCTACAACTTCCAAAACTTCGGACTTCATGTAATTCTTTACAAATACTCGATCAAACCAAATAATTACTATCAATTTATATCAGCCGTTTCATCACACAATGATCATAGTCGTTTCATCACCCAATGGTCAAACTACTAACATATAACATATGTGATATTATTCAATAACAATTAGTGGCACACTCATCACAACTAGGCCACTAACTAATGATGGTCCAATAGCACTTAGATTTCATTTTACTTGTCAGCCATGAATTCTCAAAACAATTGAATGGATAATTTGGTCCAATCAAAGTTGATATGCATATGATGTTTTCATTTGGATTGTCGGCCATGTTATTGTTTTATCAATTGTTTGTGTCTCATACTTATGAATCATCATTCACAAATTTTTACACATCGCAATTATTCAATATCACAGTGATTTCATTAACCACCATGCATCCTAATCGTGCACAACATCCATACTATTACATAGCCATCAAGTTCAAATACTCCAACCCACAGTAAACCGCATACAATTGAAAGTAATCAACGAAATCAGAATAATTATAATCACTAACCAATTATTGTTGGGGGTATACTAGAACAAAAAGTAAAGAAGCTTCGCCCAGAATGATGCTGATGTCGATCAGATAGTGCTAGGGTTTGTGTTCTTTGAGTGAAATACAAATAAATGTGATTGTGCCCATCCTCCAGTATTTACGCAAGGTATTAACACATAAGGGGGTTTTGGGGTCGGCTTGGTTTGGGCTTACTATACATGGGCCGGACTAACAATAATAAGAGGGGTGTGGCCTTAGGCCCAAGTGTATAGCGCGGGTTTGAGGTGCGGCCCTTTAACGTTACTCATACACATATAACATCCAGCATAATCGGTTCCTAAACTTTCATATCAACCAAATGTATCAACCAAATGTAACCATACTTCCAATTATTCATAAATCGCACACAATTAAAACCAAATAATTATTTAAACGGTTCATTCCTTCAGCACACACATGTTAAACAATCATCTCGAATTATAATCTAGTGTACAGTTACAAGTCAAACAATCAAACAACTAAACAGTCAACGCGCAATTAATGCGAATATGGAATCGTGGAACTCGAGTTGTCACATTATCCCCAACTTGATAGAAATTTCGTCCCGAAATTTAGCATGCGGTTACTGAGGAAGCTAGGTAAGTTATATCGTTTACTGATTTTCCTGGGGTGTCACAGTTAACGTAAAAAACCGGCGCGTAAAACGTAAAAAACCGGCGCGTAAAACGTAAAAAAAAGTTAACGTAAAAAACCGGCGCGTAAAACGTAAAAACTTAAAAAACCGGCACGTAAAACATAGAAAACCGACGCGTAAAACGTAAAAAACCGGGGCAAAAAACGTAAAAAACCGACGCGTAAAACGTAAATAACGTTAACGTAAAAAACCGGGGCGTAAATCGTAAAAACGACGCGTTTAAAAAACGACGCGTGAAAAAACCGGACGAAAAAACGGCACGTCAAAAAACAAGGTGTGAAAAGGCCGGGCGTAAAAATCTTAAAAATTAAAAAAATTATAATAAAAATTTGATTTCAAAAAATTGTTTTACAAAAAAAATCTGTTTATAAATAAAAAATAATTAAGTCAAAAAACTAATTAATGAATAGGACAAAAAAGGTAATTTAAAATTAGTATATATAAAAAGACAAAATAGAGTGATTTTACTTAAATACCCTTTTAGATTATAATATTAAAGACATAATAAGACAGAAAGTGGTTACCATGGTTCTTACAATTAGAGGTGGTTTTTATTTTAGCGATCCCATATATATATATATATATATATATATATATATATATATATATATATATATATTATATAGGCTAATGCTAGACAAAAAAACCTTAAAAATTTTAAGAAACTCAAAGTTCCCGACTTTTTTTTTTTTTTTTGAAAAAAATAACACATGTAATATACATGTTTTTAAGAGTTTTGCGCAAAAAAAAAAAAAAAAACAAAACAAAAAAGCGCCGAGTACTTTTTTTTAAAAAAAATAAACAAGTTCCAGCAACTTCGGTGACTAACATGTGTTAGACAAAAAATGCTGAAAGTTGCTGAAATTTGTTTTTTTTTTTAAAAACCCTTCGGCGCTTTTTTGATTTTTTTGGCCCAAAACTCTTTAAAACATGTATATTACATGTGTTATTTTTTTGAAAAAAAAAAAAAAAAGTCGGGAGCTTTGAGTTTCCCGGGTTTCTTAAATTTTTAGGGTTTTCTATATAGCCCAACCATATATATATATATATATATATATATATGTATGTATATGTATATGTATATGTATATGTATATATATAGGGTAGAGTTTATGCGAGAACAACCTTTATTGCGAGAACCACGAGAACTAATTTGAACAAAACAAAATAAACCCACTACACCACACCACACAAAACGTAAAATAATTGATATAAAAAAAAAAGAAAAAAAACGTCTAGGGTTTATTCGATAGAAAGTGTAAAGTACATATAAAAAAAAAGAAAAAAAAAACATTACATATCCTAGCTACAAGCTTAGGCCAAAGCCCACAATAATCTAATAAACTAAACTTACTTTGTTATGGTAACGTATATTTTGCTTCTTTTAAACTTATTTTAACTCAATGGTTAAATTGGGTAAATCAGAAAACAAGGTATTTACTGTTAGAACCCACAAATATATATGAGGTTTAATAAATTACATGGATGTTTAATTAAATATAATTAGTATTTATCGTAGTTATATATAGTTTAAATATTTCGTAATTTGTGAGTTCTTTTAAATAATGGATTCTATGCTTTTAAAAGATACTGTAACAACAAAAATATATTAATAGTTTTTACACATATTTCATAAAAGTTTAATAAAGTGGTTACTAAATCGTTTACAAAAGTTGACAATAAAATTTATGAAGTTCTAAAAAATTTAGTAAATCTGAAGATTTAATGAACTTTCAACATGATTTCCAGGTATGTATGTATAGATTTGATGTGCCAATTATTATCTGAAAACATTAGTATTTTACGATTATCACCAAGTCATCAAACTATATTGGAAGAGAGTGAAAACGTACAAATATATGTTTATTTCAATATAATAATTTTTCTATCATTTCAATTCTTTTAACACAATACAACCTCGTATATAATATAGTATTCTTATTCCTTTATAGCGATTCTTCCTCACACCCTTGTATATATATAGCCTCCGTTGCCACAGACTACTTTTCATGTAGTGAAATAATATATTACTTTAAACGATGAAGACAATTATAAAATGCTGTGCACGTTTTAAGGGTGCAATATTTGCATGCCAGGGACATGCCTTCATCTTACTCTTATCTCCTTCGTCCACCGAACCCACTTTCGCGTTGGCAGTTGAAGTAGACTGCAGCCACAGGCGATCCAAGGTTGTAGAGCTCCGCAAAGTCTTTTGTGTTGAAGTTTTGACGCCACCCTGGAGCGTACACAGTTTGTCGACCCAACTGTCGAAACAACACGAAAACCATACGGTGAATTCCCATCGATGGCCTTGGACTCTCGTAGCACACGACTTCTTGCCCTATAGTCAGTTTATAATTATCGAATTAGACGTGTGTAAACAAGAAAACTAAGTGACCAATGCCACACTATGTTAGCTATTTGCTAAGATATTTTTCCTTTTGCTTTTGGGCAGAAAAGATTCTCAGAATACTTTTAAGAAGCGAATGCCTTTACAAAATTCCTATATTGTCTATTGCATAATGCCTATAGTTTTCACTTTACATGCATGGACGGACCATCATAATTTCTTTATATCTTATAATAATAATAAAATTATTAAAGAACGACTCCACTTTGTAACTTGTTTGAATGTGAAATGAAAAACGAAACTTACCAAAACGTGCTCCTGTTGTTGCGGGAATATCAGTCACCAACCTACAGAGAATAAAGTGTTAGAAAGACCAAAAGATTACACCCACTAGAATCAACATAAAATATGAGATATGAGTTACACATATTCTGACTATCCAGAAGAATATTTTACATTTTAAAAGTACAAGAGATATCTTTAGAGATGAACTTTTTACAATAAACAAATGTAAGCTACTTTCAATCATGTCGAATTAAACCATAAATATTTACGAAAAAAAGTTATATTATTTCGGACATAAATATTTACGAAAAAAGTTATATTATTTCGGATTCATGTTACTTAAAGATTAACCTATCTTTGATTTACTTCTGTTTCATTTAAAATTAACTATTAAGAAGAAATAATATTAATATTAAGTTGTACAGAAGAAAAGCTAGAATGCAAAAGGTGTAATTGTAAATGCGAAAAAAAAAAAAAAAAAACTAGTTCACCAATGAGCATGAAGAATGAAGAGAGAAGTGAGAACCTTGTATATCGAAGCTTACTTTTTTTATGTGGTAGCTAGTTAAAGCCATGAAAACAACTTATGTATCCCTGAACTTTTTTGCTTTTTGTTTGTCGTATGAGATGCATTATATTTTTCAAGAATTTACAGGAATCTTAAAAGTTGAAACCTTTTAAATTTAGGAAAAAACTCAAATCTATGTTGTTTTCAATAGGTTCATGGTATAAAGTGCACAAGTGATAGTGACTTGAAGAATGAACTGGGAACCTTGTATATCGAAACTTGAGTATTTTGTGTATGTTGTAGCCAATTGAAAGCCATGAAAACTATTTGTATGTATCTAAACATTTATTCCTTTCAATGTGCGATCATAACGTTTTACCTTTTTTAATTCTAGTCTCTCCAAAAAGTGATTCCTGATTTCTGTTTTTGCCATATTACATTTCAAAATACGCATTCTATGTTACACGATTTGTCCTGAATTTTCCAAAACCCTACTTGGATTCGACGGTTTATTTAAAATTTATAAATTCATTGTAAAGAAGAACTTACCAATGCAAGTATTCCCTAAGGTTAGGGTCACTTGGACTTGGAGCATCAGGATCCACCATTACCTACAAACAATGTAACTAAACTCGTTTAGTTTCGAAAGCAATTTTAAAACGCTAAAGAAGGTCACAAGAAACCGACGTACTAGAGTGTGAAAAGCACGCAGGTCGTCGCCTCCAATATCAACCCGAGGTTGGTTCACAACTTGAGAGGGTTTTAGCTCGCACCCGTTGCTAACTTCCCTATCGTTATACGAGACAGTAAGGTTCATCGACCTGGTGAAACTATCAAGAACATCTCCTATCACACGTCCAACCACCAACGGGTCCCGTTCCCTCGGCATCCTACAACAAAGGGATTTCTTTTCTCAAGTTCTATGTGATGGGGTTTGTTCTTTCAAGTATGAAGGTTCGTGTACTGGTTTGTATGGAAACATATTGTAGGCCTTGGTATTTATAGAGGTTTTGAAGATTGGAACCATTGTACAGCTTAGCTCACAAACAAAGATATTCTCTTTGAGATGTATGAAAGATAGACCACTGGCGAAGGCAGAGTGATTGAAGGAATCTTGGACGACGTGTGCTATCACAACGAAAATATCAAGTCCAAAGTTGTAGTGCATAAGCTTTCTCCAAAGGTGAAAAGGTAATTTGAATAGCTATATGCATCATTGTCACTTCTTATGGGATTGAATTTATTCATCTTAGAAGATAAACAACTACATTCAGTTGTTTTTTTCTTTATTCTAGGTGGTTAAACAAAATAAGTGTTTTTAAGAGGTTTTTATGAACATTTTCGTTAAAAACGGCGGATGGTTAATCATGCATCATGTGGTGACGTTGATAGCTGAAAGACACGTGGATACATGCATCAATAAGTCTCTGTCCTGATTGTTTGAGTGTTATTTGTCTTAGGTCCAAGGCTTGATACAAACTACAATCGAGCCTGGGGTCTCACCAGAAGCAACATCTCTATTCCTACTGGCTAGATGTAACGTTGTGTACATCTACCCTCCTCAGACCCTACCTTAGCTTTACTATTGGTGAAATTTAGTGAGTATGATGATGATGATGATTATAAATATTTTCGTTATTAGAAAGTTCAAATATCTGATATTCGTGTGGCATGCGAACAATTCGAGTATGCTGAAATGGCTAAACTGAAAATAATAAATAAATAAATAAATAAATAAATAAATAAAAATAAAAAAAATAAACGAGTTTGCTACTGGGACTATAAGACATTATGACTTGTTGAGCTTGACCTAGCAAACTTCGCATAAACCAAAACAAATTTAGAAACGTGCTTTGTACTTTATAAATTTATAATTTTATTGGAACTCCTAGAAATCGAAAATTTACCTTTAAACTAAAACTCAATCTTTCTGGTTGCTGGAACTCATGAAATCGAAAATATTACCTTTTGTAAACTAAAATCACTCTTTATGGTAAGAAGAAAAAAAAAAGGAAAGGTGGCAAAACATGGTTATGTCCAAATTTAATTTAGTCGTTTGAGATTACTTATAAATATTTTCCAGTTAATAAACACTCCTAAAATGGCATTAGATACAATCAAGAAAAGGTTACAGGAAAATACAAAGAGGTCATCAACCTATATACAAATTGAGGGCACTAATCTTGCCAAGAATCAAGGAGATAAATATGTCAAGTAACACTTTAAACTGGTGTGCACCCAACGACTTGGTAAGAACATCTGCAATATGTGTTTTTGTGTCGATCTGCATAGGTTGTATTTCTTTTGATTCTACTTGTTCTATAACGAAATGACAATCCATCTCAACGTGCTTCGTTTGTTCATGAAACACATGATTGTTAGCTATGTGGCAAGCTGCTTGATTGTCACAAAAGGGAGTTGTTGGGCCGATAGAAGGTGTACCAAGGAGGCTCAACAACCATCTCATCCACAAAATTTCACTAACTGCATTGACCATTGCTCTGTGTTCGGATTCAACCGATGATCGAGATACACCAGATTGCCTTTTGGATTTCCATAAAATTGGAGCTCCCCCTAGGAGTAGTAGATAACCAGTTCTTGACCTTCTTGTAATTAGGCAACCCAGCTAGTCAGAATCTCAATAAGCTATGAGGCCTAATCCTCCTTCCTTAGGAATCAAAATTCCTCGCCCAGGTGTGGCCTTCAGATATTTCGAAGAACCCTGTTGGTTGCCTTCATGTGGCTTTGTCTTGGATCACTAATGAATTGGCTCAAGACATTTACAGCGTAGGCAATATCGGGTCTTGTAACTTGTAAATAAGGAAGTTTTGCTATCAGTCTTCGGTATTGGTTAGAGCCCACTTTCGGTTCTTCATCATACTTCCCGAGCTTCAAATGTTTCTCCATAGAAAATGAACTTGGTCTGCAACCCATCATCCATGTTTCTTCAAGAATGTCAAGTATGTACTTTCTTTGACTTAACACCATGCCTTCCTTTGTTCTTGTAACTTCTATGCAAGAAAAAACTCCAATGGTCCAAGGTCTTTTATGCTAAATTTCCTGTCCAGGAAAGCTTTGGTGTCTTGCATTTTGTTTAAGCAGTTTCCCACGACAATAACATCATCTACATAAATTAGTGCAACAACGAAAACATTATTTTCTTTGAAAACGAACAAGGAGTGATCAGCTCCTGTTTATTTAAAACCAATATCTAGCAGGGAATGGGTAAACTTTTGGTACCAATGCTTTGACGCTTGTTTCAGCCCATAAAGTGATTTTATCCACATACAAACCACATTCATGTCTCGTTTCCCAAATCCTTTTGGTATCTTCATGTAAACGTCTTCGTGTGAATCTCCATGAAAGAAGGCGTTATTTACATCAAGTTGATGTATATGCCATCCCCGTTTGACAACAACCGTTAGAAAAGTCCGAACCGTGACCAACTTTGCAACTGGAGCAGAAATCTTGTGAAAATCTATCCCCTCCATCTACATGAAACCCTTTGCCACAAGATGGGCGTCGTACCTTTCCACGTCTCCTTTTGGCTTGTACTTTATTTTGTAGACCTACTTTAAATTGATTGCTCACTTTCCCTTTGGTAGTTCTTCTAACGTCCATGTTTCATTCTTCTCAAGTGCCTGAGTTTCACTTTGCATGGCTTCTCTCCATTTCAGTGCTTTTATCACATTACATATCGCGCTTTTAACACATTACATATCGTGGGGTTATCAAAACCACTTCGACAAAGACAAGACATGACATTTTTAGACAAGACATGACATTTTTATACAACGCACCACATCTTTTACACAAGACATGACATTTTATTTCAAGACATGACTTATTTTACACAATTTATTGTCATTTGGTTATTTATTTAACCATGTATTATTTCTTTTAAATCATTTGATTTTCATATTGATATTCATTTAATTTTCTAAAAGAAAACATTTTTACAAGGGTTCATAGCTACTTTTAGTTAAACATTTCTTTTAACAAATTAAAACCATGAATCCTCATCACAAAACATATGTTATTCACATGCATTTTTATGCTGACGTACCTATTTTCACATGTGTTTCAGGTGCTTATGTTTGACTTTGAGCATGCTTCACATAGGGCGGACTTAGGCCTTAGTGACTTTAAAACCAACAAGACAATTGTTGTGTATTAGTTGTATTCTCTGAAACAATGTATTCAATTAATTCAATAAAATCAAACTTTAAGTACCATGTGTTGTGAAACAATTTGTAACGTGACTCCCCAATGTTTCCGCCGCATGTCGTTGTTTAATACGCGATTAGGGTGTTACATGTAGTATATCAAACTATACTTTGGTTTAGGAAATAACAAAATCGGTAGTATATCAAACTATTCTTTGGTTAACAATATCACAATTGTAGTATATCAAACTTTACTTTGGTTTTGAAATAATAGAAAATAACCATTGTCGTGTAAAGCACTTCTTAGAAATCTCACTATGAACATAGTAAGATTCAAGGCTGTACTTCAAATATTCTACAATAATCTAACTATAAAGATAGGTAGATCCTATGAGGATTTAGTTTGTGTTCTCAATCATCGTGTCTTGCATAATAGGAATATTACACAAAAAGCACTTAGTAAACACATATATGTCATACATTTGAGAAAAAATTGATTACACATATGTATCACCCCAAAACATTTGAAAAACGTAAAAGTGGGGAACTATGTACTCACTTGGGATTGTGTATAAGTCTTGTATGAGTTTGTAAACAAAGCTCAAGGGATCAAGAGTTCATGTTTCGAAGTGGTTCATAGTGAATTGGATAACTACACGTTAGTGTCGAAACTTGAAAACGGGAGATCGGATAGAATGAAGTCTTATAACCCAAATGAGTGTTGGAACTCATATGACATGGCTTAGTAAACTTAACATTCTGATTTGGAAGTGATCCTAAGTGCTTTTGACCCATTATGACTCGTTAAGGTAGTTTACGCTACTTGAACGGGTCATTTGCGTAAATGTGTGATCAGATGGCCAAACATGTCCTATGATAAGTCTCAAATGCCAAAACATGTTTAATAAAGTTGTAACATCATTTTATATGTCAAAAAGTTGGTTACATATGCTTAAATGGATTTATGCGCAAAAAGGGCATTTTGGTCATTTTTAAAGAACATAAGAAAGACTTATCATAACACTAACCAAACGGCGTGCCCATAAGCTATAACCTTAGTAAGTTAATCCCTATATAACTATGCTCACAAATATGTGTTGGGTTAGATCCTAAGATCGACCAAACGGGTCGAATTCGAAAGTCAAAGCGATGGTCAAGACCGCTCGCTTACGACCCTAAATAAGCACTAAACTAGAAGTGTTGAGTTAGACACGTCAAAACATGTCTAACTAAGTTGTAAAACTGATTTGGTATCAAAACTAGATGTTTTGATACCCAAAAATAGTTCCATCATAAAATGCACATAATGTGCATTTTTGACCGACCTTTGACTTGTCACTTCGACAAGTAAACGTGGTAATCAGAAGATGCAATCGCTAGGGATTATAACCTTCGTGATTACGATCACGTTGTAGAGTTCAATTGAACTTTGACTTGACCAATTATGGTCAAAACCGAAAGTCAAATAGAAAGTCAACTATTTGACTTTTCGCTCAAAATAACCTAAAATAATGAACAAGACTAGGAAAGAACACTTACTTGTGTTATAGGATGGCAAGAATACTCAGTATGAGGCCTCCAATAGGAAGCAAACTCCAATTAGAGCAGATTAGAAGAAGAAGAAGAAGAAGAAGAAGAAGAAGAAGAAGAAGAAGAAGAATGAAATGAGCAAAGAACTAGGCTTGAAGTGGTTGCTGCAACACCCCGTGTTTTCAAAAGTCAAAGTCATAGTCAAGTTTGACTTTTTTAGTCTAATTTGTGTTTTTCTTTAGTTGTATTACGTGGAGTAAGTGTCGTAAAATCAAAGTAATTGAATGTTCATCAATGCGAAACACTATGCGACTCTAAATAGTAGGAAGTAACAATGTGATAAAGTTAATCAATCAATATTCAAGCTAGTCGAATCATCATCAAACTCGAAACTCGAATTGTGCAAACTTTGGTGTATTATACATGTGTGTGCCTTATGTGTTACTTGTGCGTGTCTACTTTATGTTATGTGTGGTAATCAATCGAATCGAAACCGAAACTCAATCGAACTCAATCAAAAGAAAACTATGATAATTAGAAATATAGATGCTTGTATGTTGATATAGTGGTTTGGAGTAAAAGTAATTTGGATAGGAAACTCTATCGTATTCGTACCATCTTCACTCGAGATCCAAATATAAGAAATCGTCGCACCGAACGCTCGAAACAGGCTGTTGATCGATCAGGCTTTCAGCCGATCGAACAGCCCAGCCGATCGGACAGACTGTCCGATCGGACAGGCGGTCCGATCGGGATGCCTGGCCGATCGGCCAGCCCTTTCCTCTTTTGGAAGCCTATAAATACCCCTGTCATTGTCATTCTTTTCACTTTTAGAAACTCTCTGACCGACCAGCTTGTGTTCTTCACTCTTTCTCAAATTTCTCTCAATCCCGGTATGATTTCGTCCTAAATCTTGTACTTTCTTGATCAATGCACACTCCTACACCTTTCTATCTTTCGAATCTTAACTTTTAACCGTGAAATCATCAAGATTCAAGTGTTCTAGGATGATGTCATCATGGTGTTCTTGAAGAACTTCATGTTTTGGCCTCAATCCACCAAGAATAACTTGGGTCTAGCCGATTTCCACATAAACAAACAAGGATCTGTTATAGATCTAAACATGTACACGGTGAAAAGGATTGAAAGATGGTTTTTCCAACTTTCTTTCAACTCTTTTACACTCAATGCCTTCAAACCGGTAGAAACGGAGCTTGAGCCAACTCACTAATCCTTCTAATAGTTGTGTGGTTCAAGATTCGGATTCTATCTACGAGGTTCACCGATTTCGGGTTAAACTTTAAACTCTGTTCCGAACCGTTCACCGGCCGGATTTGGGTGGTTCCTGTCCAAGCAGGAGAAACAAGTAAGAACGAGGGTTCTACGGTTCAACTCATTGTCAAAATACCTTGATATAACGACAAACAATTCAGAACAACCAAGTGTTAGACGAACAAGATGACCAGGTCAGGAAGCTGACCGATCGGTCTGACTGTCCGCACGGACAGTCCAGCCGATCGGACATGCCAGCCGATTGACCGGGCCAGCCGACCGGCTAACATGTGGCCCTACACCTTAACAGTTTCATGAAGTCTAGGATTGAACGAAGTGCTGTTCGATCTAACTAATGTTTGAATACACTACTCTTCGAATCATGAGATACTATGCTTCTACACTTAATCGATTTTCAACTTGTTCGAAGCAGTGGAATGCCAACTGATCGAAAATACCGTCTGATCAGGTGACACCCTGCTGAGAACTTGATTACTGAAGTACCTAACCGATCGGTTAAGCCGGCCGATCGAACGGACCGTTCGAACGATTGACCTGAAAGGTAAGGATACTTCAATGTTTTAAAATACTGCAACAAAAACCTCAAAAGTTCAAACCATCATACACAAACACATCCTACTCAAAGGAAGAAACAATCCACTCGAACAGCCCAGCCAATCGACTTACCGACCGACCGGACAGGCTGTCCAAACGGACTGCCAAACCGAACGAACAAGCCGTCCGATCGAACCTACCGTCCGATCGACCAGTCTGTTCGACCCATCAACACTTATATTCGTTTTACGCGTTACTCATCATTATACTATTGAACTATTCAGGCTAACCCTACTCTTAAGCGCTCCCTTCAATCCATCAACTGTTGTGAGTATACTCAAACCCTTTTTGCTTTAGCACTTTTGGGTGTTACGTACGTTACTTATCTAATTCACAATCGAACATACTACTTAATTATTTAAGCGCCAACCGTTCTGCATGTATTACGTGACTAAATGAATGCTTGTTGTTATGTTTACACGTGGAATGCTATCTACCTGCCTTAAGACGATAGTACTATAGTTTGGACTCAGCACCCGTTCACACGGGGGTTGTTAAGGACAATTACTTGCATGGATTACGGTGGTAATCATGTATTGCGAACTGCCTCGGGCAGTCAACCCGCAGTCAATGGTATCGATAGATCCATGTCGATAATTTACATGCTTCGTTTTCCTCTGTATACGTGCTGGTTATGCGTAAACTATTTCGAACTCTATATGCTATTATCAAACGTGTATGCTCACCTTTACATTATATGTATTGACTTTAGTTTAACGTATGTGACAGGCAATTAGGATGCTTATCTGCTAGGAATTAGAGCTTAGAATAAGCGTCTAGAGCATAGTTGTCTGTAGATCTTGCAGATCGAGTCTTTAGAAACATTAGAACAATATTTATATTATATTTGAACCTGAGTTGTCGGAATAGAATATTTGACTAGATGTTTATCTGTAATAATTTGTTTTACTATTTGGGATACGGTATGGGACGTGTTATTTAAACTGAATAGTAATGATAGTTGTTGTGGAAACTTCTGGACAATCTGTTTCGCTCAGTGCCATGCCCCGATGATTCCGCCATCGGTTGGGGTGTGACATATTTGTATCA
Source organism: Helianthus annuus (assembly GCF_002127325.2). NCBI lineage: Eukaryota > Viridiplantae > Streptophyta > Magnoliopsida > Asterales > Asteraceae > Helianthus > Helianthus annuus. The sequence goes on along the minus strand of NC_035446.2, from coordinate 43,290,811 downwards.
GAGCCATAACTATAGGGAATTAGGCTAGACACGACCTAGTCTGGGTCGTTGTCTTAGAGACCTAGACTATAGTTAAGAACCAACAGACCAAGCTTATGTGCTATATCCTGCAATTCCTCGCGATCACTGCACTCGAATTTTTAAGTAGAATCGAGCGATTTAGTCGAGATTAGGTGTGAAAACCGCAAACTCTCAACTAAATTGCTTGGTCAATGCTGATTTTTATCAATTCATCAGTGATTTCTTCACATTTTTCAATAACGAACGAGGAGAATTATTCCAAATCAGGAGTGAAATCCACATTTTTATGAATAATCTCCTCTATTTTTACAACAAGGAAGAAGTTTCTAAGCTAGGGGTGAAACCCTAACCTTGGCAACTTATTCCGATTTTTATATCTCACCAAAGCCTCGACGGACTCCAACGACCTGAACTCACAAGTATGACCTAGGGGATACATGCTGAATGCCCAAGAATCGAGGCAGAAACACCATCCCGAAAGTCGAAATGTGACGACAAGTTTACTGTGAATAGTCGAACCGCTTTGGTTAGTCAATGTCTAATAGCCGCAGACAATCTATTTCCTGATTTTATGTGTTTCGATTCTGAGCCCGCAACTGCTGACTCTGATTATTCGTCGATTTTATGTGCTTTATGTGTATTTATTTGCTTACGTGTTTAAGTTTTTGAAGAATTATTCGATTTTTGCTATCAATTCGATCGACACACACAACTCGCATTGCTATTCTATCTCAATACGCTGACAAGTCGCTTCAATTCTAGACGATAGTATGCTATGATATACGCTTATGCTATACACGATGTGCGATACGACTATACTATGCTACTCGATATGCTATTCGCGATCGCTATATATGCACGACACGCGAACTTGGAAGGATAGGTTTCTGTATTCTGACTACATCTGTGCCTAAATGTGTATATTTGTTTATGTGCTTCTGTGAATCTGTGCCCTACGTGCTTATGTGCTTCTATGATTATGTGAATCTATGATTTTGTGCTTATGTGTTTACATGATTCATGCTTTATCGTGTTCCTGAGCTTTAGTTAGACTAGACGTGTGAGGTGAGATTCGGTTATGTTGTGTTGAGTCCTGTGACGATGTCTGTTGCAGACGATGTCGTCTGGATCCCGACACCTACTTTCTCGCCAAGAAAAGAGGGACAAACGTCTTGCTGCTATGATCGCCAAACAAGTCGCGAAAGCTATGAGCGATGTCTATGAAAACGTCAGCAAATCGTCTGAGGAGTCGAGAACCGAAGCTCCTAAAGATGCTACCAAGACTGTTTTCGGCTTCAAACAGTTTAAGGCATGCGGACCAAAATAATTTATCGGGGAAGATGGCCCTACTGCTATGTTCCAATGGTTTGATTCGGTTGAAGTCACTATGCGCCAAAGCGGTTGTCCTGAAAATCTCTGTACCCTGAACGCAACTGGTGTCTTCCAGTCCCGAGCTCTAGACTGGTGGACGGCCGAACGAAACAAACGCGGGAATCATGCAGCCTATGAGCTGACTTGGGAAGAGCTGAAAGCCATCATGATGGACAAATTCTGCCCTCCCAATGAACGCCAAAAGCTGGAGGACGAGTTTTGGAACATCAAGCAGAAGGATGGAGACAACGCTGCCTTGACTGCTCGCTTTAAGCAGCTTAGCATTATCTGTCCCGACCAAGTCAAGACGCCCGAGATAGCGATCAAGAAGTAAATTCGAGCTCTACCCGATTGTGTTGCCGATTTCGTTCATGCCTCCAAGACATCATCAATTGAGGAGACTTACTTGCTTGCCGCCGAGATCAATGACAAGCGGGTAAAAGCTGGTTCCTGGGATAAGCCCTCCAAGTCTTTGCATCAAGCTACTACTGCACCGACCGCTGATACCGCCTCTTCTCAACCATCCAGGTCATCACGCCACAAGAAGAAGCACAACAACAGCAGCTCCAGCAACAAGAACTGTGCTGTCACAACCAGTGCTGCTCTGCAAGCCATACCGGCTCAGCAGCAGATACACCACCGACCAGCTCCAGTGACCAACGCACCGCCAGCAAAGCGTGCATACACAGGTCCACACCTGCTCTGCCCGACATGCTCGTATCATCATCCGGTGGGTCTCGCCTGTCGTTTCTGCGCTCATTGTAATCTGTACGACCACTTCACGGTGAATTGTCGCTATGGTCCCCGTAACACCGCAGCTCCTGCCGCCGCTCATCAAGCTCTACTTCCAGCCTCACAGGGCCAACACGCAGCTCAAGCACCCATGGTCAATGCTCGAGTATGCTTTGCATGTGGTGATCCTAACCATTTTGCAAACATGTGCCCAAACACGGTTGTGAAGCAAGAGCCCCAGCAGCAGCAGCAACAAGCAGCACACGCCAGAACCTTCAACATCAATGCTCGTCAAGCCCAGGCTGACAACAACGAAGTTAATGGTACGTTCCTTGTGAATGGTATTTATGCATCATGTTTGTTTGATACTGGAGCCGATAACTGCTTTGTGTCGTTTGAATTCGAGAAGCTCCTTAGTCGTAAGCGCTCTTATCTCCCCTCGTCATTCAAAGTCTGTTGGTGCATCCGTCTGTCGTCTACGTCTTGTATCGAGTCTAGAGTAGAATAGGCTAGTTCAGGGCGCGAAATTCAAGAAACTGGATTTGAAGCTGATTCCGCTCCAAATGACATTTTGTCATTTGGAGCGAAACCTCATTAAATCCTGATTCTGCTCGTAATGCTTAGAGCCTGATTTTGCGCGAAACGTTATGTTCTGATTTCGCTCGAGATGTGATTTCGCTCATACATGTTGGAGCGAAATCAGCTCAACTATAAATAGGATGTCAGTTGGAGCGAAATCATATAGAGTTTAGGGTGATTGTCTTCCGGTGAGCCACGAAGTGCTGCCGAAGTGTTGACTTGATTGTAAACATTTTCCAGATCAATAGAATCAACAGTTTAAAGTGAATTCTCGGTGAATTGAACCTGATTTGTCTGTTTCTGCCGTTCAAATCAGGAAAAGTTCTTCTGATAGACTCAATTGGGTCCGAAACCGATCCTACAAGTGGTATCAGAGCTAAGGAGGAAGAGCTCTTGCCAATTCAGCCGAAAATTCTGTTTTTCTACACCTTCTACACTGTTCTTTGCAAATTGACCGGGAAAAAGTTGTCGAATTGATCTGATTTTTGGACATGTTGTTCGGAATTAGGATCTAACAAAGCCTAGAAAGTTTCAACAGAAAATTCGAATTAAATCTTGACATATTTGTGATTTCGTTTGAAATGAGTTCGAGAAATGATGACATCACTTCTGATTCGCTCGAAGTTTGATCTTAATTTCGCTCCAAATCGTAATTCCGCTCCAGAAAAGTTTCTAATTTTGCTCCTGTTGACAATGTGATTTCGCTCCTGATTAACATCATAATTTCGCTCCAAAGTTATTGCATGATTCCACTCTTGCTGACATTGTGATTCCGCCCCAGATTACATACTTGATTTCTCTCCAAAATTCATCTTGATTCCGCTCCAGGGTACTTGGTGATTTCGCTCTTGCTTACTTTCTGATTCCGCTCCAATCAGTAATCCAACTTATATTGCTGATTTCGCTTGAACCAAGACTGATTTGTGAAATTTTTGAAATCTGAAAAATGGACGAAGAATTCTACAACGCATTCGCTACTCCGGTTACCCCGATCACTATTGCTCAGAACACAATGCTAGAAAACGAAACGGGAACAATGCAAAAACCGCCCAAACTAATGAACATAGAAGAATATAAAGGTTGGGAAGGTCGTTTAGAAAATTCGGTACAAGCTAATTACCTAGACGCATGGGAGTGTGTTGAGACGAAGTATGTGAGACCGTTAAATGACGATGAAGAGGAAGTTGCGATCAAGGATATGAGTGCAGATGACAAGAAGAAATACAAGAATGAGAAAATGATGTTGAGTTTGCTACAACAAGCTGTGAAAGAAGACATCATGGTCTTATTGCAACATAACGGAAGTTCTTATTCTATCTGGAAAGCTTTAAGATCAAAGTTTGTTGGTAGTCAGGAAATGATCAAGAACAAGAAATCTCTGTTAAAGAAAGAATTTGACTTGTTTCGTGGATTAAAGAATGAGAGCACAAAGCAAATCATCGAAAGATATTGCAATTTGTTGGTGAATATGAAGAGGGTAAGCATCAACAAAGACAATGAAGAACTGATAGAGAAGCTAGCAGATGCATTGCCACACGAAACATGGGGCACATATTTGATGATGCTCAGGAACAAGAAAGGATTTAGCACGTTAACCTTGAGCAAATTCATTGAAAAGTTGGAAGCTCAAGAGATGGAGCAAAGAAAGATTGTTCGAATGAAAGATTTTGACGGTGAACAGGATATTGGGTTGTATTACAAATCTGGGGTGAATGAGAAATCTATAAATTTATCTCCAAAATTGGAAACTGCTTACAACGCCAAGAATTCAACCAGAAGTTCATCAAAAGGATCAAGCAGCAACACAAGTTTCTCATCATTTCCATCATTTGATCCGAACATTTCAGCAACAAAGAATGGAAGAAAACATCAATGCAATATTGTATTAAATCTTGAGAATGATCAAGATTATTCAGATGAAGTTGCTAAAAATCAAATGTCTTTATTGGGAATGGTTTTAGAATCTTATAGTTGTTTTGTTGCAGGTCGTATCGGGAATCCAATGCTAACAAAGGAGGATTACGACCAGATAGATGCTGAAGAAATGGAGCTGATGGACATAAAATGGTGTTTGGCTAGTGTGTTAAGGAGAGCTGAGAAATTCAAGCAGATTACGGGGAGAGATGATCTTCGTGAGGCTAATGTTTCTACTTTGGGTTTCGACAAATCTAAAGTCACTTGTTTTCGTTGCAGGGAGAAAGGTCACCTCAAGAGGGAGTGCACTAACCGCGAAGCAAATGGAGCTCAGAATCCTTTCAACAACAACAATGATTACTACCGAAAAGCCATTTACCATCAAGTTGCTCAATAACCATCTCAACACCATCAACATCAAGCTCAAACTGCACATGGAAGAAATGTGATTGAAGATTCTGGAAAGAGAGCTTGTATGGTTAATCAAGATGTAAAGAAGTCATTCAACTGGGATAAATATGTCTCAGCTGATGGAAAAGCTTGTTTGATCGATCAAGATGATGAAAAGCTACCCGAGGGTTTTAGCTGGGAGAATTTTACTTGGGATGATTATATTCCTGATCAAGCCATAGCCGATACAGCTCACAAAGCTTTTGTTGCAAGAATTGAAGAAGATAGTGATGATGATGGAACTGAGTATTATGCACGAAGAATGGCAGAACATCTGAAGATGATGGCAGAAAGCGACAGTGAAGATGAGAAAGTAAAGAAGAAAAAGAAAAAGATCAAGACACCGGTAAGTAGTGATGATGAGACAGTACCGGTGATTAGAAGGAAAGTGAAAGAAGTTCCAAAATTCGAAATTGATGAGGAAGCTATTGCTAAGAAGAGTCCAATAACTTGTGAAAATTGTGAAGCTGTAAAGAAACAAAATAGTTCATTGATCCATAACATGAACAGATTGAAAGAATCATATGATGTGTTGAACAAGGCAATTAATATGTACAACGACACAAGTGAAGAGCAAGCTACTGCGATGAAGACACTTCAAGGAGCATTCATGGTCAAGCAAAAAGTTGTGAACAATTATATTGAAAAGTGTGCTGCTCTTGAACAGAAATTGGAACTTCAAAGGATTGAAACTGAAAGAGTTAATCGTTTGTTGAAAAGTTACTCATGTTCGTCTTATGTAATTGACAGGATTTATCCGACAGCTGAAAGCTTGAAGGCATTTGAGGACAATGATGTAACTGAAGAAAAAGATGCTGAAAAAATTGCTGATGTAAAGACTCCTGAAAAGAAGAAAAGTGACACGAAGGAAAAGGCTGACAAGAAGAATTCTGGTAAGAAACAAAATGTCAGTTACAACAAGTGTCCACCTCCGCTGGAAAATGGATATTTGGCTAGAAATCCAAATGATGAAAGAGTCAAAAAGGCAACAAATTTGCAGTGGGAGTCGGAGTCGTCAGTAAACTTGCCAGATAGTATTGATGTCGTTTTTACATCATCTGACACTGATCAACAGTCTCAATTGATGAAGATAGTGGTGGATCACGTGTTACATAATGATGAGACATAGGACTCAAAGTCGGAGTCTAGTTCAGAGTCAACGTCTGAGTCCTGCATTCCGAGTCAAACAGAAAAACAGGGCAAAATAGTTTATGACAAAGAATTCCTGTTATCAAAATCTAATTTGGATGATGAAACGTTTAAAGTTGCTTATACTTTGAATGATTCTGAGAAATTATATTCTGATGAGGAATTTCCAATAAGAGGTGTCAAAACTGAACTGATAAACAAGGTTTTCAAACTCACAGAAATTAATATGTCTGAAATAAAAGATTTACATCTTAATGAAAAACCTAAACCTTACACCTCAAGAGTTCAACAAAGATTAAACAAGAAAAAAGGTTACGGCTCTAGTTCAGGTTTTCAAAAGAAATCTAACCATAACGGTAATTTCAAAAAGAAAGGTTTAGGGTTTACTCCAACAGAAAAACAGAAAAATGAAAAATATGTTCGTGATTTTAAATCCAAAATGACATTTGTTTCAGGTACGTCATCTGACGAAGAAGAAAAGAAAGCATTCTGGAGGCAGTCAAACAATGAGTTCCTTGCAAAGAAGCAAGATAAAATGAAGAAGATGGCTGAGCAAAAGAAAGATACGAGAACCTGTTTCCAATGCAACATTGTTGGACATATTGCCAGAGATTGTTCTAAGGCAATAGCACCAAAACAGGGAGTATCTCGTAAACTGAAGAACAAAGTTATTGAGTTTGAACCACCGCTTGATAGAACCAAACTGCTCAAAAATTCAATTTTTGAAACTGGTGAATGTTCAAACAAGTTTTACCAGAAAAAGGTTAAATCTGAAAAACAAAAATGGGTTGTTAAAAAGCCTGTTGAAAGCTCTAGCAATGATTCTGATAGGTCAAAATCAGAGGAGCTATCTTCTGGCGATGAAACTGACTCCATAAAGTCAGTTGAGCCACATGTTGTTTCAAAATATGAAGCTATGTTGAAAGCTGAGAAGTCGGTTACAATTGTGAATGATGAGGATTTTCCATCACTTCGGGCTGAAAATTATAAAAAGAAAATTGGTAAGGTTGAAATTTCTAACCAATTTTATAATGATAAACAGTTTTTTGATGTGGAGAAGGCCTTTAACCCCAAGGTAAAACATATTTTTGGTAAGATGATTGACCGAAAAGTCAAAGGGGTTAAAGAGTTTTATGAGAAAAAGAGAGGAGGTAAGAAACCGAGTGTTGATGGCTCGGTGACACCCAAGGCTGGTCAGGCTTGGGTGGATATTTTCTTTGAATGAAAAACCTGACTTGCCGGAGCTCCCCAGGTTGGTAAGCGAGGAGCAGGTATCCGCATCTTTCTTGAGGAATCTACTACGGTAATGTCATCATACAAACGGTAAAGAGGTTTGTTTGTGTTTTGGTTACAAGTGGTAAGAAGATTTGATTGTGCATACTTGCATATGGTAAATCAAGGACATTAATTTGTGCTTGCATTTTCCTACTAGTGGTTGAAAGACAATATGATGAACCATATCCCTGAACCTATTATTGATATACTTGCAAGTGGTAAAATCAATCAAACTTATTTTCCGGAAAAAACATTTTGATTAAAACAAACTTAAGTGTTTTGAAATCTAAATGGTTCTGATTGTTTATGCCTAGTGAATGGTGAATTGAGGTGATTTGATATCGGTTGTCATGTTTCCTTGTATAGTTTGTTTTCAATTTTCTTTAATGTGTTTGCATTTTAGGGGGAGTAGAAAATTTCAGAAAATCCAAAAACATTAAAAAATTCGAAAAAGCCAAAAACATGATAAAATTCAAAAATGAGTTTTTGTTGCGTAAAAGAGGAAATGATAGTACATCAGTGAACTATCACAACATGCTAAAGAAATATAAAGTAAAATGTGATAAACAATTTCACTGTGGATGTCTCAGTAGATTTTTACACATTTAGTAGATTGTGACGAGATATAAACCTAAAAATTCAAACTTGCTTATTTTGTGGGTAACAACTTCTTGGATATATAAGTAACCCCTGAAATCTTGTTTGAAAGGTTCCTTATTCTGAAATACTAAGTCTTTATACTCAGTGATATCTGGGGTATTATCCCGGGACTTCTGCTATATCGAAATACTAACCTAGTCCCCGAATAATATTTTCTGCAAGTGCTTTGAATTATAAGCTCGCCCTCAGTAAGTTGATGAAACAATAAAATTGATAGTCACTGCTGTTGTAACAAAAGATCCTCTAAAGGGGACACACCAAAAGTCGAAGCCGTCATCTCTCTGTGTATACGGAAGTATCGACCTGAGCTCTCATGGCCCTCGCAATTTAACCCGTTTACAGATATCATTTGTGGTATACTTACCTGTAAGACTGAATATTGGGATCTGGATACGGGAGTATATTCAAGTAGTGGGACACACTGATAAGCTTAAGTGATTAAGACATTAACAACGTATCTCAAAATAGTTGAAATTTGTGTGTAAATTTAAGAGGACAAACATACTGACAATCTAAGTGAAGTGTTTAGAACTTAATATGAAATTAAGCTTAACGGTGTTGGTGATGTATCTCAAAAACTGATATGATCCTCTTGCACAAACTCACAAAAAGATTGTCTGCAAATATTTCTTTACTCCATTTCATTTTGGTTATTTCACAAAATTCAAAAAAGATTTTCGGTGTGTTTTAGCATAAATTTTGAAAAATCCAAAAAGATTTTCGACAACTGGTGTTGAAAAGCTGATTTTCAAAATTCCAAGTGCTAAACTTGATGAACTGGTTTGGGAGTGGTGTGTGTGAAAGATTTGAATTTAAATTTACAAGTGGTCATCAAAAGATTTGAACATAAAATGGTTCATCAGTAACTAATTGATAGATCATTCTATGTTTCATTTTACAAGTGGTGTCTGAATGCTTAAATGTTTATCATACAACTTATGTTTCAGGTAGAGTTTTGCAGGATAAGAGCTAGGAAAAGATCCTGAATTTGTGATTTCCAGACTGCGATCCCAGCTGATTGAGAGGGGAGTCTGAGTTACAAAGTGCCAGGTTTCTGATCCTGAGATTGTTTCTGCTGATTTGAGAAAGAGTGTATGTTGGTGCTGATGGATTTAAAGACGTCAACATCCAAGTGAAGGAGTTTGTTGAAGATAAAGCTGAAGAAGCAGTGAGAGCCAGTGCTGATCCTGGAACTGCATTTGTGCAATAGAGATTGAGGATGCTTTCAATGTCAAATATTTCAAAAGGAAGCTCAGAAGACCGATAAAGACTGAAGATGCAAAGACTCGACACTGAAGACTCCGTCAACATCCGAGGGGGAGTTTGTTGGTGCATCCGTCTGTCGTCTACGTCTTGTATCTAGTCTAGAGTAGAATAGGCTAGTTCAGGGCATGAAATTCAAGAAACTGGATTTGAAGCTGATTCCGCTCCAAATGACATTTTGTCATTTGGAGCGAAACCTCATTAAATCCTGATTCTGCTTATAATGCTTAGAGCCTGATTTCGCCCGAAACGTTATGCTTTGATTTCGCTCGAGATGTGATTTCGCTCATACTTGTTGGAGCGAAATCAGCTCAAATATAAATAGGATGTCAGTTGGAGCGAAATCATATAGAGTTTAGGGTGATTGTCTTCCGGTGAAATACGAAGTGCTGCTGAAGTGTTGACTTGATTGTAAACGTTTTCCAGTTCAATAGAATCAACAGTTTAAAGTGAATTCTCGGTGAACTGAACCTGATTTGTCTGTTTCCGTCGTTCAAATCAGGAAAAGTTCTTCTGATAGACTCAATTGGGTCCGAAACCGATCCTACAAAGTCGAAGTCGCTACTGGAAGAACTGTCACTGTTAACTCTGTTCTCCGTGATTGTACCCTCGAGCTCAACAATCACATCTTCCCAATCGGCCTCATTCCAATGTAACTCGGAAGTTTCGACGTCATAGTAGGCATGGACTTTCTTGGCGAAAACCATGCTGAAGTTGTGTGCTTTGATAAAATGATTCGATTCTCGCTCGCGAATGGTGATCTTCTATGTGTGTACGGTGAAACTGCTTCAAAGGGCCTCAAGCTCATGTCATGTGTCCAAGCTAGCAAGTATCTCCGCAAGGAATACAGAGCTTTCTTGGCCAACATTGTAGTAGCAAAGAAGGAAAAGAAAAAGAAGGCCGAAGTCAAAGACGTCCCAGTGGTCCGTGAATTTCCTCAGGTGTTCCTTGATGATCTTCCTGGACTACCGCCAAGTCGTGATATCGACTTTCGTATTGACCTCATTCCTGGAGCTAACCCTGTTGCCAAGGCTCCTTATCGACTCGCTCCATCCAAAATGCGGGAACTCTCGAATCAACTCTAGGAATTGCTTGAAAAAGGCTTTATTCGCCCGAGCACCTCTCCATGGGGCGCGCCAGTCCTTTTCGTTAAAAAGAAGGATAGGTCGTTCAGGATGTGCATCGACTACCGAGAATTGAATAAATTAACCATCAAGAACCGTTATCCCCTGCCTCGGATCGATGACTTGTTTGATCAGCTGCAAGGTGCTGTGTGTTTCTCAAAGATCGGCCTACGTTCAGGCTATCATCAATTGCGCATTCAGGAAGAAGACACCCCCAAAACCGCTTTTCGCACTCGATACGGCCACTATGAGTTCGTTGTTATGCCCTTTGGCTTAACCAACGCACCCGCAGTTTTCATGGATCTAATGAATCGCGTGTGTAAGCCATTTCTAGACCGTTTTGTCATCGTGTTCATCGACGACGTCTTGATCTATTCCAATTCGAAAGCCAAACACGTGCAACATCTACGTTTGGTTCTCGAGCTACTCCAGGGGAATCAACTCTATGCCAAGTTCTCCAATTGCGAATTCTGGCTAGAAGAAGTTCAGTTTCTGGGTCACATCGTTAATAGTCAAGGTATCTATGTCAATCTCGCAAAGATTGAAGCAGTTAAAAGTTGGATTACGCCTAAGAACCCGTCTGAAGTTCGTTCTTTTCTCGGACTAGCGGGCTATTACTGACGATTTATCGAAGGATTCTCTAAAATCGTTGTGCCGCTTACCGCTCTTACTCATAAAGACAAGCCTTTTGTTTGGGGAACTGAACAAGAGTCTACCTTTCAAACCCTCAAGCATATACTTTGCAATGCTCCTGTCCTCACGTTACCCGACGGAAACAATGATTTCGTTGTCTATTGTGATGCTTCCAACCTTGGTCTTGGTTGTGTTCTCATGCAGCGGGACAAGGTTATAACCTACGTATCTCGTCAGCTCAAAATCCACGAGAAGAACTATACAACCCATGACCTCGAGCTAGGCGCAGTTGTTTTTGCATTGAAGATTTGGCGACATTACCTGTATGGTACCAAGTGTACGCATCTCGTCAGCTCAAAATCCACGAGAAGAACTATACAACCCATGACCTCGAGCGAGGCACAGTTGGTTTTGCATTGAAGATTTGGCGACATTACCTGTACGGTACCAAGTGTACGATCTTCACCGATCACAGGAGTTTACAACACATCTTTAATCAGAAGGAACTTAACATGCGTCAACGCCGATGGGTAGAACTTCTTAACGATTACGACTGCGAGATTCGTTATCACCCAGGCAAAGCAAATGTTGTTGCCGACGCGCTCAGCAGACGGAGTTATTTGCTTAGTATTCGCAATACTCAAGCCCAGCATGACCTCGAAACCCTCATTCGCGAAGCTCAGCATGCTTGTTTTAATGAACGCACTCTGAAGAAGGAGAGAATCTATCACGATGGTGCTCAGCTGGTAAGCAAATCGAATGGGATCTTCTATTATCTGGACCGAATTTGGATCCCTAAGCGGAACGATTTGCGAAAGATTCTAATGGATGAAGCCCACAAATCCCGATATTCTATTCATCCCGGTGTCGATAAAATGTACCAGGACCTTCGCTACAAGTACTGGTGGCCGGGCATGAAAAGGGATATCGCTCTCTATGTTGGAAGTTGCCTGACTTGTGCGAGAGTTAAAGCTGAACATCAAAGAACTTCTGGCTTACTCGAACAACCACCAATTCCTATATGGAAGTGGGAGAGTATAGCTATGGATTTCATAACCAAACTCCCGCCCACACCATCAGGTCACGACAGCATTTGGGTTATAGTTGATCGTCTGACCAAATCAGCCCACTTTTTGCCAATACGGGAAGACTACAAGGTAGAACGATTAGCCCGAATCTACACCGACGAGATCATTTGTAATCATGGTACGCCTCGTGACATCATCTCTAACCGAGATGCTCGGTTTACTTCGCGATTGTGGGAAACGTTTCAAGCAGCTCTTGGTACGACGCTTAACTTAAGTACCGCATTCCATCCTCAAACCGACTGACAGACTGAAAGAACGATCTCTACTCTTGAAGACATGCTCCATGCGTGTTTCATAGACTTTGGAGGTAGTTGGGGAAAATACCTGCCGTTAGTCGAATTCTCGTACAACAACAGTTATCATGCCAGCATTCAAATGGCACCATTCGAGGCTTTATATGGAAGGAGACGTCGATCGCCGATTGTATGGCACGAGATCGGTCACTCACAACTAACCGGTCCCGAGTTACTACAAGAAACGACTGACCAAGTCCTTCAGATCCGAGACAACTTGGTGAAAGCTCGAGACAGACAGAAGAGTTACGCCGATGGAAGACGCAAGCCCCTTGAATTTGACGTTGGCGACTACGTACTCCTAAAGGTATCACCTTGGAAGGGTATGGTCAGATTCGGCAAGAAAGGGAAACTAGTGCCTCGATATGTTGGACCTTTTAAGATTCTAGAAAGGATCGGAAAAGTCGCCTACAGACTCGAACTACCGGAGGAACTTAGTAACGTCCACCCGACTTTCCACGTGTCAAACCTTCGAAAATGCCTAGCTGACCATGATCTGATTGTACCTCTCGACGACCTTCAAATCAACGAAACGCTACACTTCGTGGAGAAGCCTATTGAAATCACGGATCGCTAAACCAAGCAACTCAGGCGCTCGTGCATTCCTATCGTGAAAGTCCGATGGGAAGGCAAACGTGGCGCAGAGTTCACTTGGGAACTCGAAAGCGACATGAAGGCGAAGTACCCGCAGTTGTTCAAGTGAAAGTCTAGAGAGTGAAAGTTCTCAAAGTGATTCACGGTGCTGTGCAGCTTTCAGCCTACTTTAGGGACGAAATTCCCTAAACAAGGGGAGGCTGTAACACCCCGTGTTTTCAAAAGTCAAAGTCAAAGTCAAGTTTGACTTTTCTAGTCTAATTTGTTTTTTTCTTTAGTTGTATTATGTGGAGTAAGTGTCGTAAAATCAAAGTAATCGAATGTTCATCAATGTGAAACGCTATGCGACTCTGAATAGTAGGAAGTAACAATGTGATAAAGTTAATCAATCAATATTCAAGCTGGTCGAATCATCATCAAACTCGAAACTCAAATTGTGCAAACTTTGGTGTATTATACATGTGTGTGCCTTATGTGTTACTTGTGCGTGTATACTTTATGTTATGTGTGGTAATCAATCGAATCAAAACCGAAACTCAATCGAAAGCAAACTATGATAATTAGAAATATAGATGCTTGTATGTAGATATAGTGGTTTGGATTAAAAGTAATTTGGATAGGAAACTCTATCGTATTCGTATCATCTTCACTCGAGATCGAAATATCAGAAATCGTTGCAACGAACGCTCGAAACAGTCTGTTGATCGATCAGGCTTTCAGCCGATTGAACAGCCCAGCCGATCGGACAGACCGTCCGATCGGACAGGCTGTCCGATCGGATGCCTGGCCGATCGGCCAGCCCTTTCCTCTTTTGGAAGCCTATAAATACCCCTATCATTGTCAGTCTTTCCACTTTTGGAAACTCTCTGACCGACCAGCTTGTGTTCTTCACTCTTTCTCCAATTTCTCTCAATTCCGGTAAGATTTCGTCCTAAATCTTGTACTTTCTTGATCAATGCACACTCCTACACCTTTCTATCTTTCAAATCTTAACTTTTAACCGTGAAATCATCTAGATTCAAGTGTTCTAGGATGATATCATCGTGGTCTACTTGAAGAACTTCATGTTTTGGCCTCAATCCACCAAGAATAACTTGGGTCTAGCCGATTTCCACATAAACAAACAAGGATCTTTTATAGATCTAAACATGTACGCGGTGAAAAGGATTGAAAGATGGTTTTTCCATCTTTCTTTTAACACTTTTACACTCAATGCCTTCAAACCGGTAGAAACAGAGCTTATGTCAACTCACTAATCCTTCTAATAGTTGTGTGGTTCAAGATTCGGATTCTATCTACGAGGTTCACCGATTTCGGGTTAAACTTTAAACTCCGTTCCGAATCGTTCACCGGCCGGATTTGGGTGGTTCCTGTCCAAGCAGGAGAAACAAGTAAGAACGAGGGTTCTATGGTTCAACTCGTTGTCAAAATACCTTGATATAACGACAAACAATTCAGAACAACCAAGTGTTAGATGAACAGGATGACCAGGTCAGGAAGCTGACTGATCGGTCTGACTGTCCGAACGGACAGTCCAGCTGATCGGACATGCCAGCCGATCGACCGGGCCAGCCGACCGGCTAACATGTGGCCCCACACCTTAACAGTTTCATGAAGTCTAGTATTGAACGAAGTGTTGTTCGATCGAACTAATGTTTGAATACAGTACTCTTCGGATCATGAGATACTATACTTCTACACTTAATCGATTTGTAACTTGTTCGAAGCAGTGGAGTGCCAACCGATCGAACATACCGTCCGATCAGGTGACACCCTGCTGAGAACTTGATTACTGAAGTACCTAACCGATCGGTTAAGCCGGTCGATCGAACGGACCGTTCGAACGATTGACCTGAAAGGTAAGGATACTTCAATGTTTTAAAATACTGCAACAAAAACCTCAAAAGTTCAAACCATCATACACAAACACATCCTACTCAAAGGAAGAAACAATCCACTCGAACAGCCCAGCCGATCGACTTACCGACCGACCGGACAGGCTGTCTGAACGAACTGTCAAACCGAACGAACAAGCCGTCCGATCGAACCTACCGTCAGATCGACCAGGCTGTTCAACCCATCAACACTTATATTTGTTTTACGCGTTACTCATCGTTATACTATCGAACTATTCAGGCTAACCCTACTCTCAAGCGCTCCCTTCAATCCATCAACCGCTGTGAGTATACTCGAATGCTTTTTGCTTTAGCACTTTTTGGTGTTACATACGTTACTTATCTAAATCACAATCGAACACACTACTTAATTATTTAAGCGCTAACCGTTCTGCATTTATTACGTGACTAAATGAATGCTTGTTGTTATGTTTACATGTGGAATGCTATCTACCTACCTTAACGACGATAGTACTATAGTTTGGACTCAGCACCCGTTCACACGAGGGTTGTTAAGGACAATTACTTGCATGGATTACGGTGGTAATCATGTATTGCGAACTGCCTCGGGCAGTCAACCCGCAGTCATTGGTATCGATAGATCCATGTCGATAATTAACATGCTTCGTTTTCCTCTGTGTACGTGCTGGTTATGCGTAAACTATTTCGAACTCTATATGCTATTATCAAACTTGTATGCTCACCTTTACATTATATGTATTGACTTTGTTTTAACGTATGTGACAGGCAATTAGGATGCTTATCTGCTAGGAAGGCGAGCTTAGAATAAGCGTCTAGAGCATAGTTGTCTGTAGATCTTGCAGATCGAGTCTCTAGAAACATTTGAACAATATTTATATTATATTTGAATCTGAGTTGCCGGAACAGAATATTTGACTAGATGTTTATCTGTAATAATTTGTTTTACTATTTGTGATACGGTATGGGACGTGTTATTTAAATTGAATAGTAATGATAGTTGTTGTGGAAACTTCTGGACAATCTGTTTCGATCAGTGCCATGCCCCGATGATTCCGCTATCGGTTGGGCTGTGACAGTTGCTATCTACTGTAATTGAGGGTGATTAGGATCATTCAACATGTCCCAAACATGAAAGGAGATTAAAACAAGGGTCCTATGCAGATTTAACCTTGCGGAATACTCAAACTTGGTGTCCAAGGCTGTCAAACCAGTTGTTGTCCATTTTCTGGTTGCTGGGCATGGTTTACGGACCGCAAGGGGTCCTGCCATACGGTCCGTATGGGTTAGGCGAGGGCAACACTTTCTATTTTTGGCAGTTTTGGCCCCTAGACTTGTTTCGTCACGTTTTGTCATTTCTTACACCCGTCAACCTAATTTTAAGATCTATAAGGATGTTAAAGTATATGTGACTTGAATTATGCTCAAAAATGTCATATATGTGGGTTCGTTCGGTTGTACGATTGTGTTTTTCGCTTAATTACGGAAAACACTATAACGAACACGAAAATGACCGAAATTTCGGAGCGATTGATATTTTTGCATTCTTATCAATAAAATACAAAATTTTAATGAGTACAAAATTTTTTGGATGTGCGAACATGCTCCGTATTCAAAAATACGAGAATCGGCAGACTTTCACAGTTTGTCGCAAATAGTCCCTGAGCTCGAATAAACATGTTTTTGCCATACCGAACCCCTCAAAACTTATTTATAAGTTATGTAAAGGGTATTTCGGGTATGTTTAAATTATGTCCTTGTTTTGGAGTGTACGTCGCGTTAAACGGATTACATTTACGTAACAGTTTACGATTTCACTTCCAGAAAAAGGTTTGAGTGAAAGAAATTATACAAGGACTAAAATGTGCGAAAGTCACGTGTAAATATACAATCCCGGGAATGAAACACAAGATTTCCTTTTTTTTTTTTGACATCAATATGTAATTTTCATTCCAATCATCAGGGCAAATTACATAAGGATAGCAGGTAGACGAGTAACAAACTGCGCAGCCATCCCTTTCTGAATAGAAAACCCTAATCTACTAAAAACAAAGCCTCGCCCCTGAGGGGATGAAAAGTTGCTTCGGACCACACGCTGAACTCTAGACAAGAACCGAACTGCCTCTGGCGCTAAGGAGCCGAACGTGTCAAAAGCCAGGGGGACAAAGGCATGCTGATTATCCTCACAAGCTTTCGCGTGCTTTTCGACCTTCTTTGACTCTGTTTTCAGTACCGCTTGCCCCGCCACAAACCCATTTTCCCGGAACCCGGCTAGGGGGATACACCTGTGAGATCGACACAAGCATATTTCCCTCCCTTCCAACCAAAAACTAGCACGTCAGCCGGGCGTATGGTTGATCTCCCCTTCGACGGGTCTATAAGAAAATTAACCGGTGCCTCTTTGTTTGCCGAGATCCCTACTCATCTGAGAATATCCATTAACGCATCTCGAACAAAGTCATGGCGATACTTAAACCCCGACAACTCTCTACAGTGTAATGCATGCTCCCCGTATTTATCAAGGCATGCTTTACGGTAGACTGGGCAAGTTTCATCATTCGGGAACACAGGGATCATCAAACGGTACTTAAGGATGGACCGGTACTCCACCGCTGGCGTACGTTGACCCAAACCTTCAATAGGAATAACAATTACGAAATCCTGAGTGTAAGGCCTCTGTAGGCATTCAATGACGGCTTTCTGGCGGGGGGACAAATGAAAATCTTCTCCCAAACTTTGTGCGATTCGACAACAAAGGGCATTCGCCAAAGTTTTCTATGGCTTTTTGGGGGCAGTGTCCTTGTTAGAGAAACCGCCGAGATCAAAGTCAGGTAGAGATCCATGCAAGCGTTCCAAGGCACTGGAATAATCCGGATCAATGTTAGCAACCCCGCTGTTACGTAAGATGTGGTTCTGCAACTCCCAAGTTTGAGACCTGGAAGCCACAAAGGCATAGGCAGCCACATCCCGGGCCGAGAGAAGGCCCAACCCACCAAGCCACACTGGCAAAGTCGCGAACTTCTCTTGCTTAGATCTTGTATGGGGGTTGCAAAGTTGCTATTTGGTTTGCGAACTTGCCAGCCCCCCCTTTGTGGATGATACTATTTCATGTTTTGATAAGGTCTTTGGGAGGCAATCATTGGATTCGAAATTTTTCAGGATTGTACAATGGTTGAAAGGGCACAAATGTCACAGTCTCCCCTACTTAAGGAAATTTTATCCCGAAATTTATTCGAAGGAGACATTAGAGTGTTTGTTTTAAATAATAGAAAGATAAGCAAAGTGCTAGATTCCAAATACGCGGAGCATCGTTTGGTGTTGAAAATTTTGGGGGATTCAAAGTGTGAGTAGGGATATTCAAGGTATCACAAGGTATTCAAACCCTCCACTAATCGTGATTCAGGTATTCTACCTTTAGAATTTTAAATTTGTAAAAGGGTCATCAAGTGTATAAAAATTGTTTTGTATGGCACTATGTTATACTAAGCTCTTATTGTAAATCCTAAGCAAACAAAGGGGTGTACCTTCAAGTGTGGCCATACGTAGGCTATTTTTAACGTCCCACGAGGTACATCCCATGTACCATAAGCATGTAATTCATAGGAGACGGGTCAACATACCTGTGGCATCAAGGTCGTCACCTTTAACACCATAATTGCGACAACCGGTAATTAACGACCTCTAATTACGCGATCAACAAATGATTAAAGCGATAATAAATAGTTTTCACGACGCAAATTAACTTAATTAGGCCGTTGGACTGTCTTGGAACGCCTAATCGACTTTACAGCGCGTGTATGACAATCTGCGGAGAAATCGTTGGATATTAAACGAAAACGAACAGAAACCAAACAAAATACATACAACGCCGACAAATATGATATTTTTATGAAATATTTAACCTAGTAATTAAATTTTAATAACCGTAGTCGAAACCGGATCGAAAAATTGATTAAAAACGACAAACACCGCATTTTACGCGATTTTTACCAAAAGCGACGAACGAACGCGTCAAATGTGACTACCGACACTGTTTTACGTCTTTTGATTTTGAAACAATAATTTACAACATATTTGCGACACTCGGGTGCATTAATGGACTCTAGAGATACGAACGAGCCACTTGAAACACGGGATTGGGCCCCGCTTATGGGCCATGGGCCCAAGCCCATTAAGCCAAAACCCTAGATATATATTACTACTTATAACCTTACCCTTATTTTTTTGAAAACACAGATACCAAACACACCCACAACCGCTTACCTCTGCACTCCTTTTTCATCTTGTGTGAGAAACCCTAACTCTCAAAAACCTCTCCCCTTATACACCTCCCTTCATAAACCAACCTCACAGCTTCCATTCTCCTCAAGTACACGGTTGGCCACCAACATCTGCTGGTGGTGTACGGCGGCAAAGAGCATAGGAGGGAGAGAGAGGAACCATAGAGAGATTGGTAGAAACTGGGGAGAGAGAGAGAGAGAGTGGAGCGGACAGAGAGTGAGATCGGAGAAAAGGGGAAGCAGAAAGAGAGAGAAGATGGGCCGGCTGCAGCGGCGACGTCAATCGACGGCAGAAATTCCAGCGGTGGCAGTGGTTGATGGCGTGGCTGAGTGGACCGGTTCAACCTCGGTTCAGTTCTGATGTCGGTTCGAGTGTTATGAACCAGATTCAGTCAAAAATTCGGGTCTCGGGTCACTGTTCGTTCGGTTTCAGGTTTGTTTCGGCTTGGTTACGGGTGCGGGTTTATTTCGGCTCACTTCTTGATGGGGATTCATGCTTTGTTTTGGTTCCAATGAAGTTCGGGTGTGAAAGATGTCGCTGATGATGTCCGGGTTTAGATCTGGTACTAATTCGTGTTCGGGTCTCCTTCGGGTTCAGTCAACGCTGGTCAAAGGTGGTCAACATTGGTCAGCAGATCGTTTCAGGTCAAACAAGTATCTCGATTCAGCAGGCTCAGATTTGATTCAGTTATGGTTCAACTCGACTTGACTTGGTTCAGTTCGGTTCAGGTTTCACCTCGGTTCGACAGGTTCAAGGTTCGGGTCAGCTATGGTCAAAACAGTCAACGGGTTGACTCGGTCAACACCCGAGTTTACTCGGGTCAACTGTTCAACAGTTCGGCCAAAGATGGTCAAAACCAGTCTGCAGCGACCCGGTAAAATAAACGACGCGAAAATTAGTTTTAGATTGATATAGTTTTTTTTTAGATTTTAGACTACGCGAATCGAGTTCGACCGATACCATTAGCGACTATTTACATTTTATTTTGGCGTATTTAATGAAAAGCTATCATATATTGCGTGAATTGAATAATTGTTGAATTGTTGATTGAGTTTTGATAAAAATATCGACACTTGATTGTCGGGATCGTCCAAAAACAGAGGAAACTCTGCCCGATTTTTATAAAAATCCAAAATACGAATGTATTTTATATTCCAAAAACGACGTTCATCGAGGTTCATATTATTTTTATAAAATAAGTATAAAAGTATACATATTTTGGCGATGTTTTACAACACGAGTCACTAACTAAGAAAACTCACTACTTGTATAAAATAAATAAAACAATTTATATTATTTCAAACGTCTCGGAGCTCGGAAATCTTTCATAAAATAAATATAAGTATTTATATTTATTTCAAACGCCTAAACGGCATATAATACATTACCAAACGACTTCAACACATTATTATCCGTGTCGTTTTGATAACAAACAAATGGAGCCGAGCCTAACAAGCAACAACTATATAATTATTTTTGATAATTATCCACGAGACACGACGTTTATATACGTATACATTTGCGTTTACCTACATATATATACATATAAAACAATATGATGAGTTGTATTATGATCCGTCAACGTATATAACGACTAATACGATTCATAAATATATTTATATATTTTTATATAAATATATATCCTTAACCTCTCGAACCATAAGTGTTCCTAAGACTTGGTAAATGTCACCGGCTTTAAATGGGATTAAATGAGGATAACATTACCATTTCCCTAAAGATAACAACACTTTCATCGAATCGTATGATTAACGATTCGGTAGAGCTTGGACACGTAGTTTAGCTACGTTTAATTAGAAACTTATAATTATTCCTTGATTAGGAATGCTTTAGTTGCACGCTAGCGAGTCACTTTCTTGGAACGACGTCACGGAATCACGTTAATCTAGCTTTGCACAGGAATGTCCAGGTGAGTTCATAACCCCCACTTTTTACGGTTTTACATTTTTGTAAATGTTTTCGGGGTGGAAAGACATGCAAGTTTTTGCAAAAGAAAACACTATTTCGATGAATGAAAACACATATTTATAAACCATGTTGCAAATGAATTTCAACAAACTCGAAAGGTTTACGAAAGGTTTATACTAAACGTACCGGTTTTACAAAACAAACGCATATTTTCGAAACGTGCATGATTTTCATGACAAGAGATGAGAATGTCCTAGTTACAACAACGGGACTGGGTTGGCCTGCGTACGAAAAAACGAGACAACTCAATGAGATCATGTCCCCCTTTTCTTTCAACGTTTCGGTTTACAACTGTCACACCCCCAAAATCCACCTGCGGATAACACCCGCTTCGGGGGCGTGACCGACCAGGATCCAGCCACCAATTATACCGAATACTTAAGTTGTTAACAAAAGTAATACTTACTATTCATAAGCTTAGCAAATATTAAGTTCAGAGTTTAAAGTTTTAAGTTCAAAACAGTAATAAGTAGCGGAAGCATAAGTAAGGTAGTTTAAAACAAAGTTCATGATTCAAAATAAGGTAACACCCAACACAAGGGTGAACAGACACTACACGTTCCCAAGCTGCAAGCTCCATCGTCACTGGTTACCTGCAAGCATGCAGTAAGGGGTCAACAATAATGCTGAGTGAGTTCACTAGTTGTCCAGTTTTAATTACCAAAAACTTTGTTTCACCGGTTAATTTATCCGTTTATACATGCCCTGGGGAGCTACCCCAAAAGTTAGCGACTAAACTGTTTTTCCAATACCGAACACTAGGTAACCGTTGCGTATCCGCAGGATGCCCCGATGTCAATGTTCTATCATCATTGACGGATTTCTGAGTACATTAGTTCACGCCCGTCCCAAACCAGGGCACGGTGTGAGGCTGGTAAACACCTAAATAGCGCTATCAACTAATAACCCGCTCGCCTAACCCGGCGACTAATCGGTATTTGTAGTAGGGACTTGAGTGATAGAGTTTCGTTTAGTGCCGTTAGTTGCAATCCGTATAAACAGTAATTAACCAAAAGGTTTCCCAATACCCGGGAAGGAAAAGTAAGTTTTGTTCCCAATGACTAGGGAAGGTATGTAAATGGTATCCCCTTTTACCAGGGGATAGGGTTGTTAGTCTCGTGTCCCAAACCACCGGGACGCATGCTTTTAAGTTGTGAACTCACCTTGGGTTGCTCGGTAGGTTAAGGTTACTTGTCAATCACGTTGGTCACCACGTCCTAACATGGTTACCGGTATAGGTCAGGTTCGGAGTACAAGCATTCACGTAAAACACATATAGGCACGTAACTAACACGTATCAAGCATATAAGTAAACAGTGGGTTACTGGGCCGGCCTAAGTAATTAAGCAGTCAACAGCAACACATAATCCAGTCAACAGATAGTCCAAGTTAAACACATATGGGCCCAGTAACCAAGATGAACAGCCCACTCGCAACCAGCTGGTCTCGAGTCGCAACCAGGTGGTTTCGGCTTGTCACGTTGTGGTTGCGAGTCGTAACCGTGGTCTCGAGTCATCATGCTGTGGTTGCGAGTCGCAACCGACGTAGTCTCGAGTCGCAATCACGTGGTTTCGACTTGTCATGCTTTGGTTGCGAGTCGCAACGGTGCGGTTTCGAGTCGGAAGGCTGTCGTTGCGAGTCGTAACCTGTCACTTTCATGTACACGTGATGATGCAGGTGCATCAGTCCCTTTTGTACCAAGAATTCAGGCCCATTTTAGGAAACTACCAATAAGGTTTCACTAACACTTTGCCAAAGCTGAATACTAGTAAAGATAGATCAAACTTTGCCATTTTTACATCTTCAAGTCATATTCAAACAAGTTCATCCTATCTTCATATTTTTCTAGGGTTTTCATGCCAATATAAACACATATTTATGAACCGAAAATCACACATTTAACAAGATCTTGATGCTAAACAAGAAAACATACATTATAGCCGAAAATCTTATGCTAAACATCATCATTCTTGCAAGAAACAAAGAAGCATAGTGTAGTTGGCTATGAACACTTGTAAACTACCAATATCATGTCATTTTTAGTCATGTTAACACATATTCACAAACTTTACAAAACATCCTAATAATCATGCATAAACTACTAACCAACCATTTCTTAGTTCATACAACATACATACATCTTATACACAAAAGATAACCCACAAGATAGCACTAACCGGTTATGAGAGGAGGAGCCGAAAACAAAGAAAAGAGAACCAAGAAGATGGAATGTCCGAGTGATAGTCTTGACCGAGTTTCTTGTCCGGGATCTTTGCTTGAACCGAAAATAGGAAGGGATTGGGGTGTGTTGTTGAGGGTTTCTAGTTGAGAGAGTTTGAGGAGTGTTTGTGTGTGTAAAATGGAAGAAGTGGGGGAAAGGTGGGATATATATACAAGGGGATGTTTCGGGTTGGGCTTGGGGGTTTCGGCCCAAACCGGTTTCGGCTCAACGGCCCACTCGAGACCGAGTGGCCCACTCGCAACCGCCCGGTTGCGAGTCATGGTCTCGGGTCGTGGTCTCGGCTCTATTATATATCTATACTACATATATAATACATACAACACATAAAATGCACAAAGGATCACGTTTTCATTTAATAATAATCATATACACAAAATATTACAAGGTGATCGTTCGGAAAAACCTCGAGTGTCACATTATCCCCAAGTTTTAAGAACTTTCGTCCCGAAAGTTGAAGCAGCCACTGCCAAGCTAGCGTGTTTCAACGGGGTGTCACATCATCCCCCCGTTAGTTTGGAATTTCGTCCCGAAATTCGGTTGTAGCTTCAGTGCTGGGGTTTTCGTTTGGGAATAACTGGGGATACTTGGACTTCATCTGGTCCTCCCGCTCCCAGGTAAACTCTGGGCCGCGCCGTGAGTTCCAACGAACTCGCACAAGGGGTATCTGGCTACGTTTGAGGGTTTTGATTTCTCGATCCGTGATCTCAATCGGTTCCTCAGTAAAGTGTAGCTGTTCATCGATCGTCAGTTCCTTAAAAGGAATCACAAGTGTTTCATCCGACAAACACTTCTTCAGGTTAGACACGTGAAAAACATTGTGCACTGCACTCAGCTCTGCAGGCAGGTTCAATCTATAAGCAACCTTACCGATTTTCTCGGTAATTTCGAACGGTCCAACATACCGTGGATTCAGCTTGCCTCGTTTACCAAAACGAACCACACCCTTCCAGGGTGAGACTTTAAGTAGAACCCGGTCCCCGACCTGGAATTCTAATGGTCTCTTACGCTTGTCAGCGTAGCTTTTCTGACGGTCACGAGCTGCCGCCATGCGTTGCCTGATCTGGGAAATCTTTTCCGTTGTATCTACCACTAGTTCTGGGCCTGTGAGTTGACTATCACCAACTTCCGCCCAGCAGAGAGGTGATCGGCATTTACGACCGTACAATGCCTCAAAAGGTGCCGCCTGAATGCTAGTGTGGTAGCTGTTATTGTAGGAGAATTCCACCAACGGTAGATGCTTCTCCCAGTTCTTGCCAAAATCGATCACACATGCTCTAAGCATGTCTTCCAGGGTTTGGATGGTGCGTTCAGACTGCCCATCCGTTTGCGGATGATAAGCGGTGCTCATGTCCAAACGTGAGCCAAAGGATTTGTGCATAGCTTGCCACAATTCGGAAGTAAAACGAGCGTCTCGATCGGAAATAATAGAAGTTGGCACCCCGTGCCTGGAGACTACTTCCTTTAAATAGATTTCTGCCAAGGTAGAAAACTTGTCTGTTTCCTTAATGGCCAGAAAGTGTGCAGACTTAGTCAATCGATCTACTATCACCCAGATAATATCATTCCCACGTTGGGATCTAGGTAGCCCTGTAACAAAATCCATGGAAATCTGTTCCCATTTCCATTTCGGGATTTCGGGTTGCTGTAGTAGGCCTGCTGGTTTCTGATACTCGATCTTGACTCTTGCACAGGTCAAACATTTGCCAACATAGGTTGCTATGTGGGCTTTCATGCCAGGCCACCAGTATGTGGTTTTCAAGTCGTGGTACATCTTATCTGCACCAGGATGTACTGAATAACGGGACTTATGGGCTTCGTCCATCACAAGCTCTCGTAGGTCTCCGTAAAGTGGGACCCAAATGCGCCCTGCCACATAGTAGGCGCCGTCCTCTTTCTGTTCTAGCTGTTGTCTTGATCCTCGCAGGGACTCAGCCCTGATGTTTTCCGGCTTCAGAGCTTCAACCTGAGCATTTCGGATCTGGGTAGGGAGACTAGACTGGATGGTAAGTTGTAATGCTCGCACGCGCCGTGGTATAGTGTCCTTTCGGCTGAGGGCGTCTGCCACGACATTGGCCTTGCCCGGATGATACTTGATGGCGCACTCGTAGTCATTCAGAAGTTCAACCCATCGACGTTGACGCATGTTTAATTCCTTCTGCTTAAAGATATGCTCGAGACTCCTGTGATCGGTGTAAATGGTGCACTTGGTACCGTACAAGTAATGTCTCCATATCTTAAGCGCAAATATCACTGCTCCCAGTTCCAAGTCGTGTGTTGTGTAGTTCCTTTCATGTGTCTTAAGTTGTCGAGAGGCGTAAGCAATAACTTTCTCGCGTTGCATCAACACACAACCGAGTCCATGAATAGACGCATCGCAGTAGACCACAAAGTCGTCAGTGCCTTCAGGTAACGAGAGAATAGGAGCACTGCAGAGGTTATCCTTAAGCCTCTGAAAAGCAGATTCCTGTGCTTCATTCCACTTGTAGGTGACGCCTTTCTGAGTGAGTGTAGTGAGGGGTTGAGCAATCTTTGAGAATCCCTGAATAAATCTGCGGTAGTAGCCTGCCAATCCCAAGAATTGGCGAACTTCGGTCGGAGTCTTAGGGGTAGGCCAATTCTTTATAGAGTCGATCTTAGCTGGGTCGACGTGGATTCCATCCTTGTTAACCA
Source organism: Helianthus annuus (assembly GCF_002127325.2). Classification (NCBI taxonomy): domain Eukaryota; kingdom Viridiplantae; phylum Streptophyta; class Magnoliopsida; order Asterales; family Asteraceae; genus Helianthus; species Helianthus annuus. Next base: position 43,264,612 of record NC_035446.2, on the reverse strand, counting down.
CGTGCCCAAGGAAATGAACTTCTCGAAGCCAGAAGTCGCATTTCGAGAACTTGGCATACAGTTGCTCATTGCGAAGGAGTTCGAGGATAAGGCGTAGGTGTTGTTCATGCTCTTCCTGACTTTTCGAGTAGATCAAGATGTCGTCTATAAACACAATCACGAATTTGTCGAGGTAGGGTTTGCATACTCGGTTCATAAGATCCATGAACACTGCAGGGGCGTTGGTCATTCCAAAGGGCATAACGAGGAATTCATAATGACCATAACGAGTTCTGAATGCAGTTTTGGAGATGTCTTCGTTACGGACCCTTAACTGATGGTAGCCGGATCGCAGGTCAATCTTAGAGTAGTAGCTCGATCCTTGCAGTTGATCAAACAAATCGTCGATTCGAGGGAGAGGGTAACGATTTTTGATGGTAACCTTGTTCAACTCACGATAGTCAATGCACATTCGGAACGTGCCATCCTTCTTCTTAACAAAGAGTACCGGTGCTCCCCAGGGTGATGAACTAGGGCGGATAAATCCTTTATCCAATAGTTCTTGTAGTTGCGTCGAGAGTTCCTTCAATTCTGCGGGGGCTAGTCGATAAGGCGCACGAGCTATAGGCGCTGCTCCGGGAGCTAGCTCGATTTGGAATTCGACCTGACGATGGGGAGGGAGTCCAGGTAATTCCTCAGGAAATACCTCGGGATAGTCGCGTACTACTGGAAAGTCTTCAATCCTCTTTTCCTTTTCCTGCGTGTTGGTAACAAGTGCCAAGATAGCGGTGTGCCCTTTCCGTAAACACTTCTGGGCCTTCAAGAACGAGATAACGCCTGAGACTTCTCCGCCTTTGCCACCTTGTACAATGAGGGGTTTGCCAGAACGGCGAGGAATACGAACTGCTTTCTCTTGACAAAGGATCTCAGCGCGATGCTTGGATAACCAATCCATACCAATAACGACGTCGAAGCTTCCAAGAGTAACAGGGAAAAGGTCGATACTAAATGTCTGACCAGACAACTCTAGTTTGCAACCCTTGACAACGTGTGAGGCCTCGATGTTTCTACCATTAGCTAACTCGACGACATGAGGAGAACTTAATAACGAAAGCGGACGCTTAAGCTTCTTACTAATACGTAGGGATACATAACTAGCATCGGCACCGGAATCAAATAACACAGAAACATAACGATCATCGAGTAGGAACTTACCCGCCACGACATTGGGGTCATTCCTTGCTTCACCAGCTCCAATCACGAAAGCTCTTCCTCTAGCACCATTCCCAGCATTGTTGTTCTGATTGTTGTTCCCAGCTCCCTGATTATTGTTGCGGTTCTGATTCAGTTCAGGGCAATCCTTCTTAAAGTGTCCCTCAGCTCCACACTTAAAACATGCCCGGTTGTTTCCCTGCTGCTGTTGCTGTTGGGGTTGTTGCTGGTTCTGTCTAGCTGGGAACTGACTTCTACAATCCTTGGCCTCATGCCCCATTTTGTTACATCGCTGACACTGGCCCTTCACACACTGCCCGCTGTGATGTCGATTGCACTTGTTGCACTTGGGGTGGTTTCCACGATAGCCACCCTGTTGTTGAGCGCCCTTGTTGTTTTCGGTTTTCCTTTGCTGTGCTGGGGCCTGAGTGGGGTTAGCATCCTTGCTTTGACTTCCTTCCCACTTACGCTTGCTGTCACTAGAAGTTCCGACAGTAGCACTGATCCTTTTGGGCAACCGGCCCTCTTCTACGGCTTGATCAGTGAGTTTGTGAGCAAGTCGAACAATCGGCTGAATGGTAGTGTGGTTGGCTGAAGTTACATGGCTTCGAATCTCTGGAGCCAAACCCTTGATGTACAGTTCGATCCTTCGGTACATTGGTCGAGACATGTTCGGGCAAAGAGCAGCATAGTCATTTGACAGCTTGGTGTATGTTTCAATTTCCGACCCAACCATCTTGAGTTCATAGTACTCATTCTCAAGCTTGTGGATGTCATCCCGGTGACAGTATTCGTCCTTAATCATATCCTTGAAATCCTCCCATGCCGTAGCATTTGCAGTTTCCAAACCAAACATCTGAATCTGCGCCTTCCACCAAGAAAGCGCGCTTCCTTCAAGCGTAGCAGTAGCAAATTTCACCCAATTTGCAGGCGGACACTCGCAAACAGCAAAAACAGCTTCAATTTTCTCAATCCAATGCAGAAGACCTATGGCACCCTCAGTGCCGTTGAAAGGGAGAGGCTTGCAATCCATGAAAGTTTTGAAAGTACACACTGGTGGTTGCGCAGGTGCATGCTGACCTATAGGGTGAGAAGCGAAACGTATAGGTTTAGAGGCGAAAAGTCGATGTGGCGGTAGGACCTAAACATCCTAAAACAACGAGCTTACCTAAAGGGTGAGCTGCAAAAGCCGCAGCCACTGTGTTGAGCAGGTTAGTGAACTGAGCCTGCGTCATGTTAATGTTTCCTCTTCCGCGTCCACTCATTGTCTTCATAACCAGAAAACACAGTATGAGTGTGATGCCGTAAGGTAGCGAGAATGAGATAGGAGAGAGAGGTGTATCTATCTAGCTTAGGCACACTAGTACGTATAGCATAACAGGAAACATAAAGCAAACAAGTAAACACTGGTCCGAGCTATGAGGTCAAATGTGTCGAGCCTTGCACTTGGAGTGTAGTGTCGTTACGAGTCACGGGTTATAGTCTGGTTTTCTCCAAAAAGATTTTTCCCTTTTTTTTAAAACCAAGTTCACTATAACCAATGGCTCTGATACCAATCTGTCACACCCCCAAAATCCACCTGCGGATAACACCCGCTTCGGGGGCGTGACCGACCAGGATCCAGCCACCAATTATACCGAATACTTAAGTTGTTAACAAAAGTAATACTTACTATTCATAAGCTTAGCAAATATTAAGTTCAGAGTTTAAAGTTTTAAGTTCAAAACAGTAATAAGTAGCGGAAGCATAAGTAAGGTAGTTTAAAACAAAGTTCATGATTCAAAATAAGGTAACACCCAACACAAGGGTGAACAGACACTACACGTTCCCAAGCTGCAAGCTCCATCGTCACTGGTTACCTGCAAGCATGCAGTAAGGGGTCAACAATAATGCTGAGTGAGTTCACTAGTTGTCCAGTTTTAATTACCAAAAACTTTGTTTCACCGGTTAATTTATCCGTTTATACATGCCCTGGGGAGCTACCCCAAAAGTTAGCGACTAAACTGTTTTTCCAATACCGAACACTAGGTAACCGTTGCGTATCCGCAGGATGCCCCGATGTCAATGTTCTATCATCATTGACGGATTTCTGAGTACATTAGTTCACGCCCGTCCCAAACCAGGGCACGGTGTGAGGCTGGTAAACACCTAAATAGCGCTATCAACTAATAACCCGCTCGCCTAACCCGGCGACTAATCGGTATTTGTAGTAGGGACTTGAGTGATAGAGTTTCGTTTAGTGCCGTTAGTTGCAATCCGTATAAACAGTAATTAACCAAAAGGTTTCCCAATACCCGGGAAGGAAAAGTAAGTTTTGTTCCCAATGACTAGGGAAGGTATGTAAATGGTATCCCCTTTTACCAGGGGATAGGGTTGTTAGTCTCGTGTCCCAAACCACCGGGACGCATGCTTTTAAGTTGTGAACTCACCTTGGGTTGCTCGGTAGGTTAAGGTTACTTGTCAATCACGTTGGTCACCACGTCCTAACATGGTTACCGGTATAGGTCAGGTTCGGAGTACAAGCATTCACGTAAAACACATATAGGCACGTAACTAACACGTATCAAGCATATAAGTAAACAGTGGGTTACTGGGCCGGCCTAAGTAATTAAGCAGTCAACAGCAACACATAATCCAGTCAACAGATAGTCCAAGTTAAACACATATGGGCCCAGTAACCAAGATGAACAGCCCACTCGCAACCAGCTGGTCTCGAGTCGCAACCAGGTGGTTTCGGCTTGTCACGTTGTGGTTGCGAGTCGTAACCGTGGTCTCGAGTCATCATGCTGTGGTTGCGAGTCGCAACCGACGTAGTCTCGAGTCGCAATCACGTGGTTTCGACTTGTCATGCTTTGGTTGCGAGTCGCAACGGTGCGGTTTCGAGTCGGAAGGCTGTCGTTGCGAGTCGTAACCTGTCACTTTCATGTACACGTGATGATGCAGGTGCATCAGTCCCTTTTGTACCAAGAATTCAGGCCCATTTTAGGAAACTACCAATAAGGTTTCACTAACACTTTGCCAAAGCTGAATACTAGTAAAGATAGATCAAACTTTGCCATTTTTACATCTTCAAGTCATATTCAAACAAGTTCATCCTATCTTCATATTTTTCTAGGGTTTTCATGCCAATATAAACACATATTTATGAACCGAAAATCACACATTTAACAAGATCTTGATGCTAAACAAGAAAACATACATTATAGCCGAAAATCTTATGCTAAACATCATCATTCTTGCAAGAAACAAAGAAGCATAGTGTAGTTGGCTATGAACACTTGTAAACTACCAATATCATGTCATTTTTAGTCATGTTAACACATATTCACAAACTTTACAAAACATCCTAATAATCATGCATAAACTACTAACCAACCATTTCTTAGTTCATACAACATACATACATCTTATACACAAAAGATAACCCACAAGATAGCACTAACCGGTTATGAGAGGAGGAGCCGAAAACAAAGAAAAGAGAACCAAGAAGATGGAATGTCCGAGTGATAGTCTTGACCGAGTTTCTTGTCCGGGATCTTTGCTTGAACCGAAAATAGGAAGGGATTGGGGTGTGTTGTTGAGGGTTTCTAGTTGAGAGAGTTTGAGGAGTGTTTGTGTGTGTAAAATGGAAGAAGTGGGGGAAAGGTGGGATATATATACAAGGGGATGTTTCGGGTTGGGCTTGGGGGTTTCGGCCCAAACCGGTTTCGGCTCAACGGCCCACTCGAGACCGAGTGGCCCACTCGCAACCGCCCGGTTGCGAGTCATGGTCTCGGGTCGTGGTCTCGGCTCTATTATATATCTATACTACATATATAATACATACAACACATAAAATGCACAAAGGATCACGTTTTCATTTAATAATAATCATATACACAAAATATTACAAGGTGATCGTTCGGAAAAACCTCGAGTGTCACATTATCCCCAAGTTTTAAGAACTTTCGTCCCGAAAGTTGAAGCAGCCACTGCCAAGCTAGCGTGTTTCAACGGGGTGTCACAACAACTTTCGGGGGGAAATACATGTCAAACTTAGGTATGATTAAGTTATGGAATGAACTCTTAGATCATGTGAGCATAGGCTGTAACTGAGGTGCCATTAATCCTTTTGAGGACCAAGGAACAAAGGTTAGATCTAATGGGTACGGGCGAGCCTCACTCACGGTCCAGGGGTGACCACTAGAGTGCTGTTGTGTCCATTGTCAACAGTTCGACACTTAAATTGCCTACGCGGGTTGAGTACCTCCTATGTCGTCGCATATATTAATGTCCTCGCGAAACATTAATGATCAACATGTTCATAGACGCTTTACATACCAACTTACAACACTATAACTTTCATATGTTTTTAATATTCATTTGACGCATACTCATACTACATGGATTTACAAACTTGGGTAACGTTCCCAACTTATGTACAAGTAAGAGGACAGGTTGGTCCTGCTTACAAAGACTCTAGTGGGCTAGACTCACAGTTTTCATACAACATGTCGAGAAAATGTTTTTACGAATTTTTCTCCATAACTTATAAAAACCGGTTATTCAAAAAGATTGATTTCAAATGTTTTACAAACAAACTATGAACTCGCTCAACTTTATGTTGACCTTTTTCACATGTTCTTTCTCAGGTTGCATTTTCAAAACTATGGAACGGTTGGAATAGGAGAACCCATGGGAATTCGAGTACTTAGCAGGCGTTCATTGTTTAGAAGTCTTAGCTTTTTGCTTTCATTGTGCAATGAAGATATCGGTCCAGTCACGCCAGCTCTGATCTATCGGGGTGTGACAGATTGGTATCAGAGCTATAGGTTTCAATGAATTAGGTTTCTGTAGAGATACCTAGGCTTTAACCTCACTATTCTTTGGGGACTTAGATATCAGGACTTGAACACATACAGAACACCTAAGACTCGAATATGGGTTCCAACCGTTGCCAAGAACAATGAGTCAACTATTTTGGTTTTAAATAAACACAAGTGTTGTGTTGATACACGGTTCATGAAACAGATTCATACATTAAGCAAAACTTTGAGAGTTTTGGATAACATGCATTTAGGACCTTTGGAAAACTTATGTCGAAACTCATTAAAGGTCCTCATTTAGAAACCGTGACTAACAACTCGGGCAAACACCATTATCTATATTGTCTATGCTATTTTAATTACCCGAGCAGGTAATCTACGTGGAACGAAGCGCTACGGCGCAACTATACGTGAAACTTAAACTATACGTCAGCGGACATCAAAGTACAACACACACGACTTTCGAGACAAGGCCTTGGGAAAACAGGATTGGGCACGATAGCAACGATAGCTAATCCTGGCAGCGGGAGAACTACTGACTGCAATGCAGCACTTTGCCACGTGATCCTGCAAACGACACGAATCTCGCTGAGATACACTAGAACAAGATTTCACAACAGTCGCTACTTAGTTTAAAGAGACTCACAGTTATTGGCGCTGCAAAAGAAGTCACATGCTTTCGCAATTCCCCCTATTTCATTATGCCGAACTGTTAGTGCATACATCTGTCGACTTCGTCTTGTAGCGAGTCATAGACTACATTGTATAGATCAGGGCACATTTTACGAGAAAATAGGAAAGTTTAGGTTGTAAGAAGCTGATTTCGCTCCTAGCTCAACATGTTAATTTCGTTCCAAATGTCAGGAAAATACTTTCGAGCGGAATCAGAATGTTGCTGATTTCGCTCCAACTGACATGGTGTTGTTTAGGGCGAAATCAGTGTCACACCCCCAAAATCCACACGCGGAGTACCACCGCTTGGAGGCGTGACATGACCAGGATCAAGCCACCAATCATATCGAACATAATAAGTAATAATAAACGTAAGTGTATTACAACCCACAATATGAAAGGTGTTCAAATAACATAGTTTAAGTAGCGGAAGCATTGCATAAAATCCAATGTTATTATTATGTTTTCAACAGTCAAGTGTTTATCAAAACGTCCACGATCCATGTCGACAAGGATTGTGCCTCCCATGTAAGCTCCATGAGTACCTAAGGTCCAGCAAGGCATGTAACAGAGAGTCAACAACAGGTTGAGCGAGTTCACAGTGGTTTGTTCAGTTATAGTAATCGTATTGTATACTGTATGTTCGTTTAGTAATCCATGTATCGTATGCATTTGTATTGCAGCCCTCTAGGCATGTGTGCGAAGATTAGTGGGAGTTTCCCAAGTATTCTAGACTAGGTATATTTGTATCGCAGCCCACCCGGCATGTGTGCGAAGTTTAGTGTATAGTTCGTAGCCATTCTAGGCATGTGTGCGAAGATTGGTTCTGTTATCGCGGCCATTCCCGACGTGTGTGCGAAGAGAAGTATTTGTATCACTAGTCTAGCAGTATCTATCAATAACCTTCCTCTCCCAAGGCCTAAAGTACGTAATCCCGATAATGCCTTAAGTATAAGAAATCTTCCAAACCCATTCCCGACCCTGGGAATCCCATGCCTTGGTAAGAGTGTGAACTCACTTTGGTTTGCTCGGCAGATACACAGAAAGATCAAGTCTAGTTGCTAGTGGTCAACCACGTCCTAACATGGTTACCATACAAGTCAGGTTTTTGGTTTCGAGTAGTGCACATAAGTATGATATAAGCTAGCAGGTGATTAACACATATCGATCATGGCAAACACACAGTGCACGTAAACATATTAGCAGTCAATTCCATAGCATCTGATACTTGTACGATCCAAAGGTAAAGCCCAATAACAGACGACCCAACATGTTGTGCGGTCGGCACAGCCTTGTGCAACCCACATCATGTTGTGCGATTCAGATAACCACCCGGCCCAAAATAGTCAAAAGCCCAAACATAAAATACATGGCCCAAACTAATGACATGCAAGAGTCTTGTGCGATCTGGATGAGCTTGTACGATCCGGTCGACTTGTGCGATCCGATTGGGTTGTGCGATCGGAACTAGCCCAACCCAACATGTATACCCGGTCCAACAGTTAAGCAAACATAACAACTTGTGCGATCCAACAGCCTTGTGCGACTGGGGACCTCTTGTGCAACTAGATCATCTTGTGCGACTGCACCTGTGTATTCGGTCTTGTGCGATTTGTTTAAATGTCCGGATTTCATGCAATCAGTTACAAATATTCAATGGTTTCCAAATTTATCATTTATCAATTAACAAGTTTCCAACTATTCGTTTAAAATACTATTGATCAAACCGAGCATATTCAACTGAATTCTCATGGACCCTAGATAATCATAATTATGAGCAATAATCAAACATTCAATCCGGATCCTTAGGCTAGCAATTTTTATATCAACATGCAATACTAATCATCCTACAACCACTTCGAATTATCATATCACAACAACCGATTATATATATATATATCCGATTCTAAGTCTAGATCATTAGTTGCATCATATGTTTTGACAACCCTATACCGATCATTAACATCATACATGTGAGCCGCCTATCATCTATTCATAACATATATCAATCGTATCTCATCCGTAAAGCATCACGAAGGAACATATGAATCACAACATCATACAACAAACAATCAATAACCATAACACTAACCGGTTAAGAAAACGTAATGAGATCGATCCGAATGATAAGAATCTTTGATACAAAAGGGGATGCTCGCCGTCAGCTTCAAGAGGAGAGGAAAGAGAGCAAGTAGGGTTTTTGTGTGTGTATGTGTGTTTGCAACTAATGAGAGAACAAACCCCCATTAATGGGTATGTCTTAGCTTAAATAGGTGGATGGCCGAACCCATCATGGGTTGCCCATTGGTTTCGGGTTCAAGATGTGCAAGATTGGGCCGAGAGAACGTGTAAGACAAGGAACGAGTTGTGCGGCCCAAATGGCTTGTGCGATTGGGTTATGCTGTGCGTTTGGGCTCGTTTATTATACAACCATTCAATACACATAACATATAATCATAACATTCAATTAATATAGTTCACGTAATTACATAACGTTGCACAAAGATAGGTTCGAAATACGAGTTGTCACAATCAGAGCACTATATATAGTGTCTCAGGAGCGAAATCAGGTAAGAAAGTCCTTGTATTCTATGCCGAAGTGCTGCAGGTGTGAGGTTTGAATGTAATCAACGTCAGATCAATACAATCAGTGATTTAAGTGAAGATTTAGCTGTTTCTACCTCATTTTCTTGTTTTCCGCACCTGAAACAGAGTAAAACTCCTCTGAACGACTCATTCGGCTCAGTCGCACGATCCTACAATTGGTATCAGAGTCAGTTGGAGGAGTTCTGCAGTTTACAGCAGAATTTCATCGAAATTTCTAGCTTCCAACGAACTCGAACAAGAGGGATTCTCGTGTTCTTGAGGACCTTGACATCCCGGTCCGTGATTTCTACTGGTTCCTCGACGAATCGCAACTGTTCGTCGATAGTGAGTTCCTTCAAAGGAACTATGAGGGTCTCATCTGACAGACATTTCTTCAGATTCGACACGTGAAAGACGTTGTGAACTGCACCGAGTTCTGCTGGTAGGTTCAGTTTGTAGGCCACATTGCCTATTCTTTCTATGATTTCGAACGGTCCGACATACCGCGGATTGAGTTTGCCCCTTTTGCCAAAACAAACCACACCCTTCCAGGGTGAGACTTTGAGTACACTCGATCCCAACCTGGAATTCGAGTGGTTTCCTGCGCTTATCAGCGTAACTTTTCTGACGGTCGCGAGCTGCCGCCATGCGTTGCCGTATCTGTGCAATTCGTTCAGTAGCATCAACTACCATTTCTGGTCCTGTGATTTGACTATCCCCCACCTCTGCCCAATAGAAAGGTGACCGGCATTTATGTCCGTACAATGCCTCGAATGGAGCGGCTTGAATGCTAGTGTGGTAACTGTTATTGTACGAAAACTCCACTAAAGGGAGATGCTTTTCCCAGATGTTGCCGAAATCAATAACAGATGCCCGAAGCATGTCTTCTAGGGTTTGAATCGTGCGCTCAGACTGCCCATCCGTCTGAGGGTGATATGCTGTGCTCATGTTTAATCGAGAGCCAAAAGATTTGTTCATCGCTTGCCACAGTTCTGAAGTAAATCATGCATCACGATCCGAAATAATAGAGGTTGGCACCCCATGCCTTGAGATAACTTCCTTGAGATATACGTCTGCTAGAGTGGAGAACTTGTCCGTTTCCTTAATAGCCAGGAAATGTGCAGACTTTGTGAGTCGATCCACGATCACCCAAATGGTATCGTTCCCACGCTGAGATCTAGGTAGGCCAGTAACAAAATCCATGGAAATTTCCTCCCATTTCCATTGTGGTATCTTTGGTTGCTGAAGTAGACCTGAGGGTTTCTGGTATTCCGACTTGACTCTCGCACAAGTCAAGCACTTGCTAACGTAGGTTGCTATGTAGGCCTTCATGCTAGGCCACCAATACGTTGTCCTGATATCGTGGTACATCTTATCTGAACCAGGATGTACCGAGTAGCGAGACTTGTGTGCTTCGTCCATTACAAGTTCTCGTAAACCGCCATATAGTGGGACCCAAATACGCCCCGTTACATAATAGGCGCCGTCTTCCTTCTGTTCCAATCGTTTCCTTGAGCCACGTAAGGCTTCAGCCTTACGTTTTCTGGTTTAAATGCTCCTACCTGAGCATCTCGTGTCTGTGCAGGAAGACCAGACTGAATAGTAAGCTGTAGTGCTCGCACGCGTCTAGGTAGAGTGTCTTTTCGACTGAGAGCGTCAGCCACAACGTTGGCTTTGCCTGTATGGTACTTGATGGCACATTCGTAATCGTTCAGTAGTTCGACCCATCGACATTGACACATGTTCAATTCCTTCTGCTTGAAGATATGCTCGAGACTCCTGTGATCGGTGTAGATAGTGCACTTGGTACCGTACAGGTAGTGTCGCCATATCTTAAGCACGAAAACAACAGCTCCAAGCTCTAAATCATGCGTCGTGTAGTTCCGTTCGTGAACCTTGAGTTGGCGCGAAGCGTAAGCAATAACTTTATCCCGTTGCATCAATACACAACCAAGCTCCTGTATCGATGCGTCACAATAGACCACAAAATCGTCTGTGCCCTCTGGCAAAGAGAGGATAGGTGCACTGCAAAGTCTATCCTTTAAGTGCTGAAAAGCGGTTTCCTGAGTATTACGCCAACGGTAGGTGACACCCTTCTGTGTCAGTAGTGTGAGCGGCTGTGCAATCTTTGAGAAATCTTTAATGAATCGTCTGTAATATCCCGCCAAACCCAAGAATTGGCGTATTTCCGTTGGTGTACGTGGTGCAGGCTAGTTCCTGATCGAATCTACCTTGGATGAATCAACATGGATCCCGTCCTTGTTTACCACATGGCCTAGAAAGTGGACTTCACGAAGCCAGAAGTCGCATTTCGAAAACTTGGCGTACAATTGCTTTGTTCGAAGAAGCTTCAAAATAAGTCGCAAATGCTGCTTGTGTTCCTCCTGACTCTTAGAGTAGATCAGGATGTCGTCGATGAATACAATCACAAACTTGTCTAGGTAAGGCTTGCATACCTTGTTCATAAGGTCCATAAAGACTGCCGTTGCGTTTGTTAACCCGAATGGCATGACAAGAAACTCGTAGTGGCCGTAACGGGTTCTGAATGCTGTTTTGGAGACGTCCTCATCCCGGACTCTCAGCTGATGGTAACCTGACCTCAGGTCTATCTTGGAGTAATAGCTCGACCCTTTCAACTGGTCGAATAAGTCATCAATACGTGGAAGAGGATAGCGGTTCTTCACTGTCACCTTGTTCAGTTCACGGTAGTCAATGCACATTCGGAAGGTACCGTCCTTCTTTTTCACAAATAATACTGGAGCTCCCCAGGGCGAAGAGCTAGGTCGGATAAATCCCTTATCCAAGAGTTCTTGTAGCTGTGTCGATAGTTCTTCCAATTCTGATGGAGCTAAGCGATATGGTGCACGTGCTATCGGTGCTGCTCCTGGTACTAGCTCGATCTGGAATTCGACCTGGCGATGAGGCGGTAGTCCAGGTAAATCTTCAGGAAACACCTGAGGAAAATCGCGTACAACTGGGATATCTTCCAATTTTTTTTCTTTTGCTGATGCATGGGTAACAAGTGCTAGAATGGCAGTGTGGCCCTTACGCAAACACTTTTGGGCCTTCAGGAAGGAGATGATGCCAACCACAGCACCATTCTTGTCGCCTTGAACTTCGAGAGGTTCTTTACCAGAACGGGGAATACGAACTATCTTCTCCTTACATAGGATCTCTGCGTGCTGTTGGGATAACCAGTCCATTCCAATGACGATGTCGAAACTACCCAAAACTATGGGAATGAGATCGATCGAGAAAGTCTGACCAGCGAGGATAAGATTACAACCCTGAACTATGTGTGTGGCCTCTAGACTTTTACCGTTAGCTAATTCTATGACATGTTTGGTGTTTAAGGGAGTTGGTGCACGTTTTAGCATTTGACTAACTTTTAGGGACATATAACTTGTATCCGCACCCGAATCAAACAATACAGTAACATAAAAGTCGTCGAGAAGAAACTTACCCATGACTACGTTGGGATCATTCCTTGCTTCTCCCTGCCCCAGCACAAACGGACGTCCCCTAGCTTCATTGCCATTATTGTTTCCACCGTTGTTGTTACCATTCCCCTGATTGTTGTTGTTGTTGCGATTCTGGTTCAACTGGGGGCAATCCCGCTTGAAGTGACCTTCAGCACCACACTGAAAACATCCCCTGTTGCCTTGCTGTTGCTGCTGGTTTTGAGGAGCTGGTGGTTGTTGTTGGTTCTGATTCGCAGGTCGTGAGCTCCTGCAATCTTTAGCTTCGTGCCCTGTCTTGAGACATCTCTGACAGCGGCCCTTGCGGCACTGACCACTGTGCTGTCTGTTGCACCTGTTACACAGTGGGTGAATTCCCCGATATCCACCCTGCCCCTGACCACCGAAATTTTGCTGACCCGGGCTCTGGTAATCACTATTCTTGCACTGCTGCTGTGCTTGAGACTGAACGGTAGCTGAGCCCTTGCTGGAATCCCCATCCCATTTCCGCTTGTTGTCACTAGGAGTAGCAGGAGTAGCCGAAGTGGTAGCGGTAGTAGTTGCGCTGATACGTTTTGGCAGCCTGTTCTGTTCCACTGCCTGACCCGTGAGGCGATGAGCAAGACACTGAAATGTCTTGGATATTGTCGAGGTTAGCCGATGTCACATGGCTCTGAATTTCTGATGCTAGACCCTTGAGGTACAACTCAATGCGCTTGATTGGAGGGTCCACCATGGTTGGACACAAGATGGCCAGCTCGTACCGTTTCGTATAAGCTTCAATTTCCGACCCCGTCATTTTCAGATGATAGAGCTCCACCTCCAACTTGTGGATGTCATCTCGAGTGCAGTATTCACGCTTGATCGGTTCCTTGAAATCGTTCCAAGGGGTGGCGTTAGCAGCTGCCAGCCCTAGAATCTGAACTTGCGTGTTCCACCAAGTCAGCGCAATTCCTTCTAAAGTACCAGTGGCGTATTTCACTCTGCGAGCCTCAGGGCATTCATACATCTCGAAGACGGACTCGAGCTTCTCAAACCAATGGAGGAGTCCCACTGCACCCTCAGTGCCACTGAATGTGCTTGGACGACAGTCCATGAAGTTCATGAAAGTGCAAACAGGTTGCTCTGCGCTGACCTCCTGCCTGTGCGGCTGCAAGTGCCGCAGCGACTTGTTCGTTAATGAGAGCCGTCAACTGGGCTTGAGTCATGTTAATACGTCCAGACATGATCTTCATAGCAAAGGTAACATAAGTGAGAGAGGTTCGCGAAAAGTGCGATGACAGAAGAGAGTAAGCACACAAGTGTTCTCAAGCAATAGCGGTTATGTGTATCTAAGCATACCCTGAGCAAAGTTCTATGTAATCTAGCAAGTAGGCAATATAAACATAAACCATATTACCTAGGATGTTGAGTCTTGCACGTGGAGTGAAGCGTCGTTGTGGATCGTTGAGAGCACTGTACTGGTTATAGTCTTGTTTTAATAAAAATGTTTTTCCCTTATTAAAACCAAGTTCTCTATAACCAATGGCTCTGATACCAATCTGTCACACCCCCAAAATCCACACGCGGAGTACCACCGCTTGGAGGCGTGACATGACCAGGATCAAGCCACCAATCATATCGAACATAATAAGTAATAATAAACGTAAGTGTATAACAACCCACAATATGAAAGGTGTTCAAATAACATAGTTTAAGTAGCGGAAGCATAGCATAAAATCCAATGTAATTATTAAGTTTTCAATAGTCAAGTGCTTATCAAAACGTCCACGATCCATGTCCACAACGACTGTGCCTCCCGTGCAAGCTCCATGAGTACCTAAGGTCCTGCAAGGCATGTAACAGAGAGTCAACAACTAGTTGAGCGAGTTCATAGTGGTTTGTTCAGTTATAGTAATCGTATTGTAAATCGTATGTTCGTTTAGTAATCCATGTATCGTATGCATTTGTATCGCAGCCCTCTAGGCATGTGTGCGAAGATTAGTGGGAGTTTCCCAAGTATTATAGACTATGTATATTTGTATCGCAGCCCACCCGGCATGTGTGCAAAGTTTAGTAATCCATGTATCGTATGCATTTGTATTGCAGCCCTCTAGGCATGTGTGCGAAGATTAGTGGGAGTTTTCCAAGTATTCTAGACTATGTATATTTGTATCGCAGCCCACCCGGCATGTGCGCGAAGTTTAGTGTATAGTTCGCAGCCATTCTAGGCATGTGTGCGAAGATTGGTTCTATTATCGCAGCCATTCCCGGCGTGTGTGCGAAGAGAAGTATTTGTATCACTAGTCTAGCAGTATCTATCAATAACCTTCCTCTCCTAAGGCTTAAAGTACGTAATCCCGATAATGCCTTAAGAATAAGAAATCTTCCAAACCCATTCCCGACCCTTGGAATCCCATGCCTTGGTAAGAGTTTGAACTCACCTTGGTTTGCTCGGCAGATACACAGAAAGATCAAGTCTAGTTGCTAGTGGTCAACCACGTCCTAACATGGTTACCATACAAGTCAGGTTTTTGGTTTCGAGTAGTGCACATAAGTATCATATAAGCTAGCAGGTGATTAACACATATCGATCATGGCAAACACACAATGCACGTAAACATATTAGCAGTCAATTCCATAACATCTGATACTTGTACGATCCAAAGGTAAAGCCCAATAACAGACGGCCCAACATGTTGTGCGGTCGGCACAGCCTTGTGCGACCCACATCATGTTGAGCGATTCAGATAACCACCCGGCCCAAAATAGTCATAAGCCCAAACATGAAATACATGGCCCAAACTAATGACATGCAAGAGTCTTGTGCGATCCGGATGAGCTTGTACGATCCGGTCGACTTGTGCGATCCGATTGGGTTGTGCGATCGGAACTAGCCCAACCCAACATGTATACCCGGCCCAACAGTTAAGCAAACATAACAACTTTTGCGATCCAACAGCCTTGTGCGACTGGGGACCTCTTGTGCGACTGGATCATCTTGTGCGACTGCACTTGTGTATTCGGTCTTGTGCGATTAGTTTAAATGTCTGGATTTCATGCAATCAGTTACAAATATTCAATGGTTTCCAAATTTATCATTTATCAATTAACAAGTTTCCAACTATTCGTTGAACATACTATCGATCAAACCGAGCACATTCAACTGAATTCTCATGGACCCTAGATAATCATAGTTATGAGCAATAATCAAACATTCAATCTGGATCATTAGGCTAGCAATTTTTATATCAATATGCAATACTAATCATCCTACAACCACTTCGAATTATCATATCACAACAGCCGATCATATGTTTTGACAACCCTATACCGATCAATAACTTCATACATGTGAGCCGCCTATCATCTATTCATAACATATATCAATCGTATCTCATCCGTAAAGCATCACGAAGGAACATATGAATCACAACATCATACAACAAACAATCAATAACCATAACACTAACCGGTTAAGAAAACGTAATGAGATCGATCCGAATGATAAGAATCTTCGATACGAAAGGGGATGCTCGCCGTCGACTTCAAGAGGAGAGGAAAGAGAGCAAGTAGGGTTTTTGTGTGTGTATGTGTGTTTGCAACTAATGAGAGAACAAACCCGCACTAATGGGTATGTCTTAGCTTAAATAGGTGGATGGCCGAACCCATCATGGGTTGCCCATTGGTTTCGGGTTCAAGATGTGCAAGATTGGGCCGAGAGAACGTGTAAGACAAGGAACGAGTTGTGCGGCCCAAATGGCTTGTGCGATCGGGTTATGTTGTGTGTTTGGGCTCGTTTATTATACAACCATTCAATACACATAACATATAATCATAACATTCAATTAATATAGTTCACGTAATTACATAACGTTACACAAAGATAGGTTCGAAATACGAGTTGTCACAATCAGAGCACTATATATAGTGTCTCAGGAGCGAAATCAGGTAAGAAAGTCCTTGTATTCCATGCCGAAGTGCTGCCGGTGTGAGGTTAGAATGTAATCAACGTCAGATCAATACAATCAGTGATTTAAGTGAAGATTTAGCTGTTTCTACCTCTGTTTCTTGTTTTCCGCACCTGAAACAGAGTAAAACTCCTCTGAACGACTCATTCGGGTCAGTCGCACGATCCTACAATTGGTATCAGAGCCAGTTGGAGGAGTTCTGCAGTTTACAGCAGAATTTCATCGAAATTTCTAGCTTCTACACCTTCTTTCAACATTTCAGGAAGACTTAACGGTCAAAAGCAGATCAAAATTTCACAGACTGTACGAAATTGGACATAGACAAACCCTTGAAAGTTTCATGGCTAAAATTGGATTAAAAATGGACAAAAATAACCTCCGAGTTGATTCCGCTCGAACGGACAACTCTTGATTTCGCTCGAAACCGTCTGATCTTGCTCCAAAATTCCTGTTGATTCCGTTCCAGATTGCAAATTTTTGATTCCGCTCCAAGCTGCAAGTTTTGATTCTGCTCCTGTGCAATCATTTGATTTCGCTCCAGTGTATAGTGTGGTGATTTCGCTCCACACTTAAGATAGTAATTTCTCTCCAAGTGAATTTTGCTATCCCGCTCCAAAGTAACTGTTGTGTAAAACATGATACGTCATCATGAGTGAAGAGTTCTACATCGCGTTCGCTTCATCCCCGACTACTCCGGCTTCCATTGCTCAGAATATGAACTTGGAAAACGAGACCGGAACGTTACAAAAGCCCCCGAAACCGATGAGTATGGAAGAATACTACGGGTGGAAAGACAGATTCGAAAATTGGGTTCAGGCAAACCATCATAGGTCTTGGGAATGTATTCTGAAGAAATATGTTTTGCCACGCACAGATTTACAGGTTATTAAAGAGCTATCAGAGTTTACCGATCAAGAACGAAATATGTACAAAGCCGAGAAGATGATGATCAGTCTGCTTCAACACGCCATCAAAGAAGACATCTTCATACTGCTTCAGCATGAAAAAACATCGAAATTGATTTGGGATGCTCTTCGTGTAAAGTTTGAGGGTAGTGAGAAAATGATTAAGAGCAAGAAGGCATTGCTCAAGAAAGAGTTTGATTTGTTCAGTAGTTTACTTGGAGAAGATATGAAGAAGCTGATTGAGCGATACTGCCACTTAGTGCGATCCATGTCGATGCTGAGTATCACAAAAGATCGTGAAGAGTGGGTAGAGAAGTAAGCTGATGCTTTACCGCAAAAGGAACGGGGTACATATTTGATGATTCTGAAAAATACTGGGGTGTATGATGGATTAACGATTTCTTAGTTTATTGAGAAGATTGAAAGTCAGGATTTGGAACACCAGAAGATCGCGAGGATGAGCAGTCCAAGTGGTCAACAAGATGTAAAAATGTACTACAAAGGTAGTGTTCCGGAAGCTGAAAGAAGTCCTAAAATCCAAACTGCGTTTAGTGCTGGGGATTCAACAGAAAAGGTTGATCAGAGTTCAAACAAAAGCAGCGGTGGTTTCTCTTCATTTCCGAGTGTCAATCCGAAAGAGTCAACTACAACTTTTCATTCTCACAACACAAAGACGGGAAATGGTTGTGTGATCCAATGCAACATCGCATTAAATCTTCCAAATGGCCAAAGTTTTTTTGAAGAAACTGCTAAAGACCACATGGCTTTACATGGTTCTGTGCTTCTCTCTTATGAAGGGTTGGTTGCAGGTCGGATCGGGAATCCTATGCTTACAAAGCAGGATTACGATCAGATAGAGGCCAAAGAGATGGAACTAATGGATATCAAATGGTGTCTAGCTAGTGTTCTTAGACGAGCTGAAAAATTCAAGCTGATTACCGGGAGAAATGACTTTCTTGATGCACATGTTTCTACATTAGGTTTTGATAAATCTAAAGTTACTTGTTTTTGATGCTGGGAGAAAGGCCATTTCAAGCGAGAGTGCAAGAACAGGGAAGCTAGTGGAGCTCAGAATCCGTTCGGAAAAGATGATTACTACCGGAAAGCCATTTATCAGCAAGTGGGTCAGCAACAACAACAAGAACCACAAGTGGCTCATGGTAGAAGAATCGAGGATTCAAAGAGAGCATGTTTGGTAGATTTTAACTGGAACGACTACATATCACTAGAAAGGAAAGTCTGTTTAGTTAATCAGGATAATGAAAAATTACCTGAAGGCTTTAGCTGGGATATGTTTGTAGACGAAAAAGGAGAGTTTAAAGCGTTCATTGCTAAGATTGTTAGAGAACCAGATATGTTTGCCACATGGATGAAGTCTATTGGTGAGACTGTGAAGAATGTGGAGAAAGAGTCTGTTGTTTCTGATGAAAGCTCAGAAAGTGCTGATGAAAGCTCATAGAGTTCAGATGAGAGTGTACAAAGTGATGACAGTTCTGAAAAAGAAATTGTTTTTGATAAAACTCCATCTGATACTGGTTCATCGGATGATAGTTCTGAAAAGTCTGTAGAGTTTGATCAGTCACCTCCAGATGACAGCAGTGATGATGAGGAAGAAATACATATTAACATTGCAAAATCTCATCTTTCTCCTGAAACTTTTCATTTCTATTTTGCAGATCGATTGGAGAAACTAAAGGAGAAACGAGCTGCAAAAGAGCAACAAGAAATGAAGACTGAAAGTGTTGTTCAAAATGAGAAAGTTGAAAGTGTTGCTGAGGAGATTGAAGAGACTGAGCAGGTTAATGAAGCAGAAAAGGTGACTGAAACAGAGAAAGTGATCGAAGCTGAAAAGATTATAGAAGTGGATAAGATCATTGAAGTTGAAAAGATTGTTGAAGTCATCAAGCCGTGCACAAAGTGTTTGGAATCTTGCAAGGAATGTGCAGTAAAATATGAGATGATATGTATGAAAAGAAGAAGGAGCAGTTATTGTTCAATCTCAATTATGTAAAAGAATCTTATGATGTCTTAAACAGAACAGTAACTGGTCTTCAAAAGACAAATTCTGAGAGAGAACAAGCACTAACGATGATGAATGCTGTTATGATGACAAAGCAAAAAGCTATCAATTTCTACATTGAAGAAAGTGCTAAGTGGAAGCAAGATTTGGAAACTGAGAAGATCGAGAACGAGAGAATCAAACGTTTATTGGAGAGTTACTCTAGTTCTGATTATCTTATTGATCGAATTTATCCGACTGTTGCAGGTATGGAAGCTTTCCAAGATGAGAAGCCAAAGAGAAAGGATACTGGTAAGAAACCGACTGTTAGCTATAACAAGTGTCCACCTCCGATCTGGGAAGGGTATTCTCCTAGGAAACCAAACGAGGAGCAACTTGAAAAAGCAGTCAATATAAAGCTAAAAACCAACACAACTGATGAATTACCAGAAAACATTGACGTCACGTTTACCTCGTCTGACACTGATCATGACTCTGAGTTAATCAAAAAGGTGGTCGATCAGGTGTTAGATACTGATGAGGAGTCTAAGTCAAAGTCTGAATCTGGAGGGTCAAGTTCGTCAGTCAATGGTCCAAAGTCGTCGGTCAAAAAGGCTTATAGTAAAGAGTTTTTGCTATCCAAATCGAATTTGAATGATGAAACATTCGAAGTAGTTTATACTTTGAATGATTCTGACAAATTATATTATAACAAAGAGTTTTCAATAAGAGGTGTCAAAAGTGAATTGTTAAAAAAAGTTTTCAAACTAACAGAAATTAATATTTCTAAAATAAAAGATGAAAATCTTAATGTAAAACCTAAACCTTACACCTCAAGAGTGCAACAAAGATTAAACAAGAAAAAGGGTTACATTTCTGGTTCTGGTTTTCAAAAAAAAAAAACCAAACCAAAAGGGTAATATCAAAAAGAAAGGTCTAGGTTTTATTCCACCAGAAAATTCTAAAAATGAGAAAAATTCTAAAACAAAAACAGAATTTGTTTCAGGTGGAAGTGCTGAGGATGAACAGAAGAAACCGTTCTGGAGACAATCAAACCAGGAGTGTCTTGCTGAGAAGAAAAGGAATGGAACTGGAGTGTTTCATCTAAGAGAGACTCGAACCTGTTACAAATGAAACGAAGTTGGTCATATTGCATGGAACTGTCCGAAAAATGCCAGGATAAAACAGGGAGTTTCTGAAAAGCTAAAAGAAAAAGTTGTTGAAAAAGATGAAAAACCAACTGAAAACTTCAAAATTTTTGAAAATTCCATTCATGAAATTGGTGAATGTTCTAAGAAAAATCTTTACAAAAAGAAAGGAAAAGACAACCAAGTGTGGGTTGTTAAAAAGGTTGATGAAAAAGTCGGCGATGATTCTGGTTCCACAAAGCCAGAAGAGCCACAGGTTGAGGTAAAAATTTCAGTGAATGATGATGAATTTCCATCACTGAAATTTGAAGAAATTAAAAAGAAAGTTGGTAAGATTGAGATCTCGGGTCAGTTTTACTCCGAGAAAAATGAGTTTGATGACGAGAAAACATTCAATGGGAATGTTAAGAAAATTTTTGGGAAAATGCTTGATGGTAAAGCAAAAGGGGTTAAAGATGTTTATGCAACTAAAAAGGCAACGTTTAACCCAACTGAACAAGAGCTGAAAGAGCTAACAACACCCAAGGTTGGTCAGACTTGGGTGGAAATTCTTTTCCCATGAAACATCTGACTATGCCGGAGATCCCAAGTTTGTAATCGTGGATCAGGAATCGGCATCATTCTTGTAAAAGTGTTTTTGTGAAAGATTTGAAAAATTGTTGAAATTTTTACAGGTGAAGGACTACGCCGGAGCTTCCAGGTTGGTAAGTGTGAAGCAGGAATCGGCATTTTGTATTTACAATTGGTAAATGATCTAGTGTAGATGTTCTATTCCTACACTGGACAATGGTGATGGTTTTTACAATTGGTACAGAGGGTGCATACTTGCATATGGTAAATCAGGGACATTAATTTGTACTTGATATACTACAAGTAATTGATGAACAAAATGATGAACCATATCCCTGAATTTATTAATGACGATTCTACAATTGGTCAAAACAAACTTATTTTCCGGAAAAATCATTTTGATTAAAACAAACTTAAGTGTTTTGAAATCTAAATGAGAAAATAGTTTGTTGAAAGGGGGAGTTCTGATTGTTTATGCCTAAGTGGATGGCAAATTGATGAGATTTGATATCAGCTGTCAACTTACTGTATAGTTTTATTTTACAATTGGGTCAAGAGTCTAGTCATTAATGTGTTTGCATTTTAGGGGGAGTAGAAAATTTCAGAAAATCCAAAAACATTAGAAAATTTGAAAAATCCAAAAACATTAGAAAATGTGAAAAGAGGAAATGATAGTACATCAGTAGACTGTCACAACATGCTAAAGAATTGGAAAGTTAAAATGTGATAAACAATCTCACTGCGGATATGCCAGTAGGTTTTTGCACATTTAGTAAATTGTGACGAGATATAAACCTAAAAATTCAAACTTGCTTATTTTGTGGGTAACAACTTCTTGGATATATAGGTAACCCCTGAAATCTTGTTTGAAAGGTCCGTTATTCTGAGATACTAGGTCTTTATCCTCAGTCATATCTGGGGTATTATCCCGGGACTTCTGTTGTATGGAAATACTGACCTAGTCCCCGGATAATGCTTTCTGCAAATGCTTTGAAATATAAGCTCGCCCTTAGCAAGTTGATTAAACAATAAAATTGATAGTCACTGCTGTTGTAGCAAAAGATCCTCTAAAGGGGACACACCAAAAGTCGAAGCCGTCATCTCTTTGCGTATACGGAAGTATCGACCCGAGCTCTCACGGCCCTCGCAATTAACCCCTTTACAGATATTATCTGTGGTATACTCACCTGTAAGACTGAATATTGGGATCTTGATACGGGAGTATATTCAAGTAGTGGGACATACAAATAAGTTTAAGTCATTAAAACATTAATCTCGTATCTCGAAGCAGTTGAACTTTGTGTGAAAATTTAAGTGGACAAATATACAAACAATCTAGGTGAATTGTTTAGAACTTAAAATGAAATCTAGCTTAACGGTGTTAGTGACTTGTCTCATAAACTGATATGATCCTCTTACACAAACTCACAAAAATATTGTTTGTAAATAGTTCATTTCTGTATTTCTTTATTTCTACAATTAGTGTCTTTATTTTCTTTACTTTTCAAAATCCAAAAAGATTTTCGGTGTGTTTTAGCATACATTTTTTGAAAAATACAAAAAGATTTTCGACAACTAATGTTGGAAAGCCGATTTTCAAAGTCTCAAGAGCTAAACATGATGACCATGTGGTGAGGGGGAGTATGAAATCAAAATGTTTTCAAAATATGATATTACAGTTGGTTCATCAAAATCATTGTTTGGTCTGAGGGAGAGTCAGTGTTAGTGCATATATTCTAAATTGTTAAATGTGTAAAACTTATGTTGAGGTAGAGTTTATGCAGGTTAATATGAGCTGGATTATCAATCCTGAGCAGATCTAGAGCCAAGTTTTGATCTTGAAACAATTTTTCTGAAGAGCCAGGTCATTCGATTCTGAGAAGCTTTTAAGAGCAAGATTCAGATACCTGAGGACTCTGTGGATAGAGCATGTGCCAGGTTTCGATTCGGTGAACAAAGCTTGAGCCAGGATAACGATCATGAACCTGTGATAGTCAGACAACGATCCTAAAGCTGATGATGCTGAAGAACTGGAGGAATGCCAGCATATCGCAAGGGGGAGTCTGAAGACAATGTGAAAGAGAAGAGAGAGTGAAGCCCAGAGGCTGTTCAAGGCTGAAGTCTGTCAAGACTCGACACAGTCAGACTCGTCAACATCTGAGGGGGAGTCTGTTAGTGCATACATCTGTCGACTTCGTCTTGTATCGAGTCTTAGACTACATTTAATAGATCAGGGCACGCTTTACGAGAAAATAGGAAAGTTTAGGTTGTAAGAAGCTGATTTTGCTCCTAGCTCAACATGTTAATTTCGCTCCAAATGTCAGGAAAATACTTTCGAGCAGAATCAAAATGTTGCTGATTTCGCTCCAACTGATATGGTGTTGTTTCGGGCGAAATCAGAGCACTATATATAGTGTCTCAGGAGCGAAATCAGGTAAGAAAGTCCTTGTATTCCATGCCGAAGTGCAGCCGGTGTGAGGTTTGAATGTAATCAACGTCAGATCAATACAATCAGTGATTTAAGTGAAGATTTAGTTGTTTCTACCTCTGTTTCTTGTTTTCCGCACCTGAAACAGAGTAAAGCTCCTCTGAACGACTCATTCGGGTCAGTCGCACGATCCTACACGAATGCGCTATGTTCGACATTCCATGGTAAGGTCACCTAACAACCAGTCCTCACACGAACTTCCAGGTAAAGTCCTTAAATTTCTTTTGTTGAAATTTCGACTTTTGCATATTGTGAGTAGATTTTTGTATTTCTACTCCCCCTAATGGTCATTGCATCACGAAGATTTTATTTCATGATAGCGAACACTCAATTGTTTCATTTCTTGACAAATTCATCCGATACGCATGCATTGTTTGATGCACATGTGGTTTCACTCCAATTTGTTGCTTTATCAAAGTCCAAATATTTTTTCGCTATACTTGATCTTTGCATTGTGATCTAGATGACCCGCATTATTGCAAGGCGTTGACTCTTTGATATCGAGTCGACGGATTTCTTGGAAAACTTATTTTCTTTTGAGTGGTATACATGGTTTCTTTCTTTTTTTTTGTAACCATGTCAAAACTTTCTTGTTGATACATGAATTCATTGTTGGAATGTGTCGAAACCAAGTGTAGTTGTTGAACTTGCTCGTAACATATATTAGATTCAAGGTTCCATGTGATGGATTGAGGCCATCATATTCGAAATAATCCCAACAAGCACTTCATTTGCTTTGAACCATAACATGCTTGTTTGGTCTTCGACTTCATTGAATCGTTTCTTTAATCACGATCACCTTGTGGCGGCGTTTTTCACAAGTTTGAATCTTGCGCTAATCTCGTTACTCACATCATGTACGGATTTAATTATTTACTTATTTGTTTATATTATTAAATCTGCTTTGCCGATTTATCATATTAAAGCAATCTTAACACAATCGTATTCCGGTGTACCTCCTAACGGTTCTTTTAGCATCGTTCGAAAATTTTTTGATGTTCATTTCGTTTTTCATCTCCGATCAGAAAACATTATCTATATGTTTCAATATCAATTGAAAATCCTATGAGATTTGTTTTTACTTCGTTGAACCTTACATCTGATTTCAAAACACGGTGATACTTGTTCGATCACCACTATTATTGGATTGTTTCATTCACTACGACACCTTGTGGCGTTGGTATAAACTTGTAGCTTGTGCTAATCACGATCAGTTGTTTCATGTGAAACTATACATGTTTTTCGTTTGATACATCGTTTAAGTAGTCTTAATGCAATTATGTATTAAGACGATAATACACTAGGTTCGGTTGTATTTCATTTCGGTGTATCCTTGCAACTCAATAATGTCAACACGTTGATTTTGTTCACTTAATGGTTCATTAGTTGACAAATCATTTTACGATTCTATTTATTTGATCTTGTTGAATTCGAGTTCCAATCACACAACAACCAACACAAGATTCCGTTGGTAGTGAATTCTATTGTTTTAAAATTGATTTGCATATTGTGAACATTCTTTGCTCGAAATTCCTCCTTTTGTTGAACCCCGTAAACTTACTCACATTGGTGATAGTATCACAACACTTCGTTCACTTGACATCGATTTCTAGAATAAACTCAGTTGAACCGTTGGGTTCCTATTGATGCAAAATGTCCTTCCAATCACGTAATCTGAAAATTCTTGATTAGATTACGCGGTCATTCACTTTGGTGTTATTCGGACTTACCTAGGAACGACACAACTCTGAGGAGATAACATAGACTAAATTTCGAGGACGAAATTTCTGCAACAGGGGGAGAATGTGACAACCGGTAATTAACGACCTCTAATTACGCGATTAACAAATGATTAAAGCGATAATAAATAGTTTTCACGACGCAAATTAACTTAATTAGGCCGTTGGACTGTCTTGGAACGCCTAATCGACTTTACAGCGCGTGTATGAGAATCTGCGGAGAAATCGTTGGATATTAAACGAAAACGAACAGAAACCAAACAAAATACATACAACGCTGACAAATATGATATTTTTATGAAATATTTAACCTAGTAATTAAATTTTAATAACCTTAGTCGAAACCGGATCGAAAAATTAATTAAAAACGACAAACACCGCATTTTACACGATTTTTACCATAAGCGACGAACGAACGCGTCAAACGTGACTACCGACACTGTTTTACGTCTTTTGAATTTAAAACAATAATTTACGACATTTTTGCGACACTCGGGGTGCATTAATGGACTCTAGAGATACGAACAGGCCACTTGAGACACGGGATTGGGCCCCACTTGTGGGCCATGTGCCCAAGCCCATTAAGCCAAAACCCTAGAGTATATTACTACTTATAACTTTACCCTTATTTTTTTGAAAACACAGATACCAAACACGCCCACAATCGATTTCCCTCTGCTCTCCTTCTCCATCTTGTTTGAGAAACCCTAACTCTAAAAAACCTCTCCCCTTATACACCTCCCTTCATAAACCAACCTCACAGCTTCCATTCTCCTCAAGTACACGGTTGGCCACCACCATCTGGTGGTGGCGTACGGAGGCGAAGAGCAGAGTAGGGAGAGAGAGGAACCATAGAGAGATTGGGAGCAACTGGAGAGAGAGAGAGAGTGGAGCGGACAGAGAGAGAGATCGGAGAAAAGGGGAAGCAGAAAGAGAGAGAAGATGGGCCGGCAGCGGCGACGACGTTAATCAACGGCAGAAATTCCAGCGGTGGCGGTGGTTGATGGTGTGGTTGCGTTGACCGGTTCAAGCTCGGTTCAGTTTTGATGTTGGTTCGAGTGTTATGAACCAGATTCAGTCAAAAATTCGGGTATCGGGTCATGGTTCGTTCGGTTTCAGGTTTATTTCGGCTTGGTTACGGGTACGGGTTTATTTTGGGTCACTTCTTGATGGGGATTCATCCTTTGTTTTGGTTCCGATGAAGTTCGGGTGTGAAAGATGTCGCTGATGATGTTCGGGTTTAGATCTGGTACAAATTCGTGTTCGGGTCTCCATCGGGTTCAGTCAATGCTGGTCAAAGGTGGTCAACATTGGTTAACAGATCATTTCAGGTCAAACAGGTATCTTGATTCAGCAGGCTCGGATTTGATTCAGTTATGGTTCAACTCGACTTGACTTGGTTCAGTTCGGTTCAGGTTTCACCACGGTTCGACAGGTTCGAGGTTCGGGTCAGCTACGGTCAAAACAGTCAACGGGTTGACTCGGTCAACTCCCGAGTTAACTCGGGCCAACTATTCAACAGTTCGGTCAAAGATGGTCAAAACCAGTCCGCACGCGACCCGGTAAAGTTAACGACGCGAAAACTAGTTTTAGATTGATATAGTTTTTTTTTAGATTTTAGACTACGCGAATCGAGCTCGACTGAAACCATTAGCGACTATTTACATTTTATTTTGGCGTATTTGATGAAAAGCTATCATATATTGCGTGAGTTGATTGAATAATTGTTGAATTGTTGATTGAGTTTTGATAAAAATATCGACACTTGATTGTCGGGATCGTCCAAAAATAGAGGAAACTCTGCCCGATTTTTATAAAAATCAAAAATACGAATGTATTTTATATTCCAAAAACGACCTTCATCGAGGTTCAAATTATTTTTATAAAATAAGTATAAAAGTATACTTATTTTGGCGATGTTTTACAACACGAGTCACTAATTAACAAAACTCACTACTTATATAAAATAAATAAAACAATTTATATTATTTCAAACCTCTCGGAGCTCGGAAATCTTTCATAAAATAATATAAGTATTTATATTTATTTCGAATGCCTAAACGGCATATAATACATTACCGAACGACTTCAACACATTATTATCTGTGTCGTTTTGATAACAAACAAATGGAGCCGAGCCTAACAAGCAACAACTATATAATTATTTTTGATAATTATCCACGAGACACGACGTTTATGTACGTATACATTTGCGTTTACCTACATATATACACATGTTTTGTATATTTACGATTCATAAATATATTTATATATATATATATATATATATATATATATATATATATATATATATATATATATATATCCCTAACCTCTCGAACACTAAATGTCATCGGCTTTAAATGGGATTAAATGAGGATAACATTACCACTTCCCTAAAGATAACAACACTTTTAGCGAATCGTATGATTAACGATTCGGTAGAGCTCGGACACGTAGTTTAGCTACGTTTAATTAGAAACTTATAATTATTCCTTGATTAGGAATGCTTTAGTTGCACGCTAGCGAGTCACTTTCTTGGAACGACATCACGGAATCACGTTAATCTAGCTTTGCACAGGAATGTCCAGGTGAGTTCATAACCCCCACTTTTTATGGTTTTACATTTTTGTAAATGTTTTTGGGGGGTGGAAAGACATGCAAGTTTTTGCAAAAGAAAACACTATTTCGATGAACGAAAACACATATTTATAAACCATGTTGCAAATGAATTTCAACAAACTCGAAAGGTTTACGAAAGGTTTATACTAAACGTACCGGTTTTACAAAACAAACGCTTATTTTCGAAACGTGCATGATTTTCATGACAAGAGACGAGAATGTCCTAGTTACAACAACGGGACTGGGTTGGCCTACGTACGAAAAAACGAGACAACTCACTGAGATCATGTCCCCCTTTTCTTTCAACGTTTCGGTTTACAACTTTCGGGGGGAAATACATGTCAAACTTAGGTATGATTAAGTTATGGAATAAACTCTTAGATCATGTGAGCATAGGCTGTAACTAAGGTGCCATTAATCCTTTTGAGGACCAAGGAACAAAGGTTAGATCTAATGGGTACGGGCGAGCCCCACTCACGGTCCAGGGGTGACCACTAGAGTGCTGTTGTGTCCATTGTCGAGAGTTCTTAAATTGCCTACGCGGGTTGAGTACCTCCTATGTCGTCGCATATATTAATGTCCTCGTGAAACATTAATGATCAAAATGTTCATAGACGCTTTACGTACTAACTTACAACACTATAACTTTCATATGTTTTTAATATTCATTTGACGCAAACTCATACTACATGGATTTACAAACTTTGGTAACGTTTCCGACTTATGTACAAGTAAGAGGACAGGTTGGTCCTGCTTACAAAGACTCTAGTGGGCTAGACTCACAGTTTTCATACAACATGTCGAGAAAATGATTTTACTAATTTTTCTCCACAACTTATAAAAACCGGTTATTCAAAAAGATTGATTTCAAATGTTTTACAAACAAACTATGAACTCGCTCAACTTTATGTTGACCTTTTTCGCATGTTCTTTCTCAGGTTGCATTTTCAAAACTATGGAATGGTTGGAATAGGAGAACCCATGGGAATTCGAGTACTTAGCAGGCGTTCATTGATTAGAAGTCTTAGCTTTTTGCTTCCGCTGTGCAATGAAGATACCGGTCCAGTCACGCCAACTCTGATTTATCAGGGTGTGACAATAATATACTCCCGGTCGGCTCGATTAGAGTTAATGAATGTACTCGGCTTGGACAGTGCATTCAATGAACACATAATAGCAAATAATCACATAATCTCATAGAGGTCTAAGATAACATAAAATCTTCATGTGACCCGAGTAACGTTCTGATGAATAACACAATAAGAACACTTATATATAGGAAGTACCATCGGCGTGTCCACCATGTTCTTATTGCATCATACCCCTCCCATTACCTAATCACTCTAGATTTTCTGCCACCATAGTTAACAAGGCTCATTATGATGTCCATGCATCGAACCTCATAATTATGTGTGCACCCATAATTACTCATTTTGTCGCATGGTCCACATAGCTCCTCTTGTTAAGTGAGGGAAACAAATATTAAGGTCGAAGTAACATCTAAATTAAAAAGCACAACATCTATTGAACAAAAACGTGTTTCACACTAGCAATGATAGCACTACTTGTTCCGTATTCAGCAAAATCAGTAGCAAGTATTTCATTCTGGTACAAATGTTAATATATATTTCACACTCATCAAACTGGTAGTATGCATCATATACTAAGCATGGATTGTCATAAACAATGTAAGCATGTCGTGAAAATGTTTTCAAACCATGTGCTAGGTATGATAGGTCAACATACAAATCAAAATGTATTTGTAAATCGTGTACTAAGTATGCTAGGTCAACATACGAAGCAAAATGTATTTGAAATCATGTACTATAGATACTAGATAAACAAACCATGTATGTAATGTCATGAAAACAAAAGAAGTAGTGATAGGCACATAGTATTTGTAGAGATTGTATGTGTCACACCCTGGCTTTTGCGGAAGCGTGGGTTTGTTTGGTGTGACTTCTTAATACCATAGCAATCAATCATAACAATACTGTATGATAAAACAAGAGATGTTCATCCATTAATAAGGTTTAGAAATACAATACAACATCATTTTTAAAGTGTCGACACATAAAACAAGATACGACCATAACATGAATTAAAACGTGTTCATATGACACAATAAAGACTTGAATAAAAACATGGTAAAAGGACATGTAACTCGTCCAGGTAAGGGTTACACCTGCTGAACCTACTACCCTGGATGACGTCTTTATTTAGTACGCAGCTTGACACAAATGCAGACACTTGCCAGAACCCTTAGTTTTCCTGAAATACATGTAAGTTGAAAAATCAACAAAAGTTGAGCGAGTTCCTGTGTAAGTGAGTATGTATAAACCTTTTTAAAGCGTTTGTATGTATGAAAATCCCTGGTATATAGCAATTAAGGAAAAAGAGATCACCATTGGGTTGCAAAGCCAATGATATGTGTGAAGTGATGCAGGAAGACTCAAACCTAGCGGATTTGTGCGTCGGGCACTTATTCAACACATGGTCCACTCGGCGGACTCAGGAGTGGGGCTCGCTACACCCAAATAGATCTATCACTAATGTCCCTCGGTCCTACAACAAGGATTAATGGCCTTAAGTTCTACCTACCCACTCACATGATCTGAACGTCCCAACCCTCCTTAAGCTAACCATACCATGTATAAAAATGTCCAAAATAATTGTAACATGTATTTCACCCCGAAGTTATAAAACTGAAAACAGTAAAGAGAAAGGGGGGGACATGAACTCACAATATTGCGTCTTCAGTATGTGTAACCCAAATCTCCTCAGCCAACACGACTACCTACAATGGTCTAATATCTATTAGACGAATGGGTCGTGCCTTGTCTTAGTATTTATGTTTTTGAGTTATGTTTCCGATATTATTCCAAGTTATAATGATTATATTTGGTTTTGGAATAATTGTTTATACAGTATTTCTGAATTAATACTTTTCAAGTATTCGTACTCGTATTTCCTTCCCAAGGATGGGGGTATCTTATACATGTATGCTTTATAATTCCGAAAAATATATTTTAAGTCCCACTTAGAAAATATGTTTTAATCATTTGTCTTAAACATTTTAATTCCAATATATATATATATATATATATATATATAGGATCACGCTAAAATGAGAACCACCTCGAGTTGTAAAAACCGCGAGAACTTTTTGATCCGGGCCTTGGTGGACCAAATTTTTTTTTTCAGAAACGTAGATGCATGTATAAAAACAACATTTGTAGAAAAAAAATTCAAAAAAAAAAATGTCGTGGGTGTAGTTTTGAGCAACACAAGTTTGTGTTTACAGGACCCGTAAATTTTCCGACCAGATTACGGGTCCCGTAAACACAAACTTGTGGCGCTCAAAACTACACACACGACATTTTTTTTTTGAACTTTTTTTTTACAAATGGTGTTTATATACATGCATCTACGTCCATGAAAAAAAATTTTGGTCCACCGCGCCCCCTACGGTGTAGTTCTCACGGTTCTTACAACTCGAGGTGGTTCTCATTTTAGCATTCCCATATATATATATTTCCCAAAAATATTATATTTTACTCCATTCGAAAAATACATAAGTTACGTTTTAACGTGTCGTAAAGCAACAATACTTGGGTAGCTTAAATATTTATTTTGTGAGAGCGTTGGTATTATTTTGGAGTCGTAATTTCATGATATCTACAAGTTATATTATTTTTACCCTAAAAATAATATATCTCTAGTTCACAAAATAATCAGATAATCACACAAGCGTTTTATTATAAAATATATATTCTAAATATATATTTAACAAATTTTATTTACGAATCCACCTCCGGTACTTGATATTTTGTAATAAAAATCATGGCGAAGTTTAATTTGAAAACCAAGTAAAAAAATATATTTTGTAAACGCTTGTTAGAAAGATATTTCTAAGTGTTGAAATTCTAGAAAAATTTCGCCAGAGTTTCCTCTGCAAATGGAGGTGTCCATGCTTTTTAGCATATCATTTTCTTTTGTAAAAATCATTCCAACAACCATCAATCAACAACATACAATTTTTAACCACTAATCTTGACAAAAATAAGCCTAAATCATAAACCCGTGAACTTGAAAGTGTGTAAAAATATGTAGCAAGTTACTATCATGCTTAGTAGGTCTTGTTATCTTTAAAAATAAGATTAGTTTCTTAAAAGCTTTATTTTTAAAGAATTTGAAGTTTAACAACTTCTAGTTATGATTTACAAAAATATTTCTTTGTTAAATTTTCTCGTTACACAAGTGTTCACACACTTGTTTACTTACTAAAAATGCTTTTAGTTCATACAAGATCCGGGTTTTAACAATACAACATCAATTTTAAAGTGTCGACACATAAAACAAGATACGACCATAACATGAATTAAAACGTGTTCAGATGACACAATAAAGACTTGAATAAAAACATGGTTTAAGGACATGTAACCCGTCCAGGTAAGGGTTACACCTCCTGAACCTACTACCCTGGATGACGTCTTTACTTAGTATGCAGCTTGACACAAATGCAGACACTTGCCAGATCCCTTAGTTTTCCTGAAATACATGTAAGTTGAAAAATCAACAAAAGTTGAGCGAGTTCATGTGTAAGTGAGTATGTATAAACCTTTTTAAAGCGTTTGTATGTGTGAAAATCCCCGGTATGTAGCAATTAAGGAAAAAGAGATCACCATTGGGTTGCAAAGCCAATGATATGTGTGAAGTGATGCAGGAAGACTCAAACCTAGCGGATTTGTGCGTCGGGCACTTAGTCACCACATGGTCCACTCGGCGGACTCAGGAGTGGGGCTCGCTACACCCAAATAAATCTATCACTAATGTCCCTCGATCCTACAACGAGGATTAATGGCCTTAAGTTCTACCTACCCACTCACATGATCTGAATGTCCCAACCCTCCTTAAGCTAACCATACCATGTATAAAAATGTCCAAAATAATTGTAACATGTATTTCACCCCCGAAGTTATAAAACTGATAACAGTAAAGAGAAAGGGGGGGGACATGAACTCATAATATTGCGTCTTCAGTATGTGTAACCCAAATCTCCTCAGCCAACACGACTACCTACAATGGTCTAATGTCTATTAGACGAACGGGTCGTGCCTTGTCTTAGTATTTATGTTTTTGAGTTATGTTTCCAATATTATTCCAAGTTATAATGATTATATTTGGTTTTGAAATAATTGTTTATACAGTATTTCTGAATTAATACTTTTCAAGTATTCGTACTCGTATTTCCTTCCCAAGGATGGGGGTATCTTATACATGTATGCTTTATAATTCCGAAAAATATATTTTAAGTCCCACTTAGAAAATATATTTTAATCATTTGTCTAAAACATTTTAATTCCAATATATATATATATATATATATATATATATATATATATATCCCAAAAATATTATATTTTACTCCATACATTTTCCAAAATAATACTTTATCAAAATATACGTATGAGAGTATTTTTCAAAAAATACATAAGTTACGTTTTAGCGTGTCGTAAAGCAACAATACTTGCGTAGCTTAAATATTTATTTTGTGAGAGCGTTGGTATTATTTTGGAGTCGTAATTTCATGATATCTACAAGTTATATTATATTTGCCCTAAAAATAATAAATCTCTGGTTTACAAAATAATCAGATAATCACACAAGCGTTTTATTATAAAATATATATTTAACAAATTTTATTTACGAATCCACCTCCGATACTTGATATTTTTAATAAAAATCATGGCGAAGTTTAATTTGAAAACCAAGTAAAAAAATATATATTTTGTAAACGATTGTTAGAAAGATATTTCTAAATGTTGAAATTCTAGAAAAATTTCGCCAGAGTTTCCTCTGTAAATGGAGGTGTCCATGCTTTTTAGCATATCATTTTCTTTTGTAAAAATCATTCCAACAACCATCAATCAACAACATACAATTTTTAACCACTAATCTTGACAAAAATAAGCCTAAATCATAAACCCATGAACTTGAAAGTGTGTAAAAATATGTAGCAAGTTACTATCATGCTTAGTAGGTCTTGTTATCTTTAAAAAATAAGATTAGTTTCTTAAAAGCTTTATTTTTAAAGAATTTGAAGTTTAACAACTTCTAGTTATGATTTACAAAAAATATTTCTTTGTTTAATTTTCTCGTTACCCAAGTGTTCACACACTTGTTTACTTACTAAAAATGCTTTTAGTTCATACAAGATCCGGGTTTTAACAAAACTAGGATTTTTCACTTGGTTCTTCTGAAAAACCACTTGTAGATCTTTAGATCTATAAGTTTAGAATCTTTTTTTTCAAGAAAAATTATATTTATTCAAGTTCAAGGTTCATGTATGGATGGATTCATCATCTTTCATATTTCTAACTTTTACATCTTACTAGTTTATGTTCTTAAACATGAACTAGTATGTCTAGATGATGATCCATCTTGTTTCTACTAACCAACAACATGTAATAATCATAACAACACAAGATCTACATGATTTAACCATTTATCTTCTCTTTATCCACTCTTTATCCCTTTATATTCAAGACTTAGATTATGTTCATTAGTGTTCTCAACATTTAATCATTCTATCATCTATTAACCACCAAATACAAGAACAAGATGATGTTTTAGAGCACTTACTACTAGCACAAGGCTAGGGGAGTTTCAAGGCGTAAAAGTGGTGAATAAAAGAAAACTAGAGCGGTCCTTGAGCTTCCGAGCACACCACGCTTGTTTGTATGATCTCTAACACCCTTGTATGTATGTGGTTTGCTTGGAAAAGACTTGAATGATGGTGACGGTGGTTGCTTGGTTCTCGGCCGAACATGGGGAGAGAGGAGACAGCAAGTTTTGTTGTTTGATGTGTAAAGAATGAAATGGTTTTATCTCAAGTGCCTTTTTATAAACCAAGTTCACCACTTTATCCCTTGTGCATTATGATTTTAATTAACCCATATGATCTAATAAAATAATAAAGAAAAATCAATGGGTGGGTCACCCCTTTGGAACCGGTTTTGAGGGGGGGGGGGGTATAGGGTTGGGTTGTAACTTGTAGTTGGTGATCTAGTTAGGAAAGCAAATGTTTAGT
This sequence comes from Helianthus annuus, assembly GCF_002127325.2. Lineage (NCBI taxonomy): Eukaryota > Viridiplantae > Streptophyta > Magnoliopsida > Asterales > Asteraceae > Helianthus > Helianthus annuus. The sequence continues at coordinate 43,229,386 of NC_035446.2, read as the reverse complement.
TAGTGTCTTTTGTGTGTTATTAGTTATATAGTGCGTTAGGGTGTTCGGGGACCCTAACTAGCTCAGAAAAGTAAAAACAATGTGTTTGGCAATATTTTTATGTTCCTGGTAAAGTCCGGTTGTTCGGTTGGATGTTGATCCGTTAAAGTGCTAAATAAAGCTTTAAAGTGTCTTTTATATTACTTTTAGTAACACATTAAATTCCCAACACTTTGGAAAGTGTCTAGGACTATTTTGCCAAGTTTTTGCACTCTACTAGCATTGTTAAATGCTGAATTTTTGTATTTAGTGCAGAATTCTGCACTTAAAGTATGTTTTAGGCACTTCCGGGCTCTATAACTATCACCAAGTGACGCAGTTTTATGGTCCTCACCTCCCTACACTCCCTACTAGTGTAGTATTCTATTCCTGGCTCAAACTAGCCTCAAGAACAATGTCTGTCTAGGTGTTGGTATTGTCAGCATGTTTACTGGTTTATCCGCTCACTGTGCCAACTGTGCTTTGTGTATCAAGTTTGTCACTATTGTTTGTGTGTAATAAATGGAGTGACAGTAATAAATGTGATGTATATGTATGTATGTATCAGAAAACCAGAAGCAGTTTAATCATAATTGATATCAAGCACAGTAATTAAGCACTAATTAATTATTAATTAAATGTGCGGATGCATGCAAATTTGATAGTTGTCACATTCTCCCCCTGTTAAGAAAATTTCGTCCTCGAAATTTGTACTACCTTAACTCCTTATGGTCACGTCACACGTGTGTGTAGATGAATAATACCAAGGTAATATTCACTAAACCGCATTAAACCCTACTCACCTCAGGTGAGTCCAAGAATATATAACAATCCGAATCCTATGGTAAAAAGGTATGTACTTTTGGCCTTTGATGTCAAAGGTACAAGACGTAATTGATGTATAGTCTAGTGTAATCCAGCTAGCAGGGGGTTTCACAAAAGAGGAGTTTTGGCTAATAAGATTCTCAAACAGTCGACCGGAATATGCAAACGAGTTTTTCCACAGCCCATAGCATCCGCTATATAGATTTAAAATCAACAATCCAAAGGTAATAGTAAAATGATCTGTCAACTCCTGAATAAATGAAGGGTAAGGTTTAGTGAGTTGACATTCATAAATTGCGAAAGTACTCTAAATGAAATACAAGCGAGTCTAGTGTATTATTGTAGTTGCATCAGAAATGTTTAAATGACAAGTCAAAAGAAAGTATATGCAGTTTTGCGTGAAACGGTTGACCATGATTAGCACATGCTACAAGTTTGTAATGACACCACGAGGTGTCGTAATGACATAATTCGAGTATAGTGGTGACTGAACAAATCCACCGTGTTGGAAATCAAGTGATTATGTACCGAGCAAGCCTGAAGGTTTGATTTACAAAATATCAAAGTGTTTTCAGTCGAATATGGAACATCAATGAGCCACTGTTTTTAGTCGAAGGTGGGAAAACAATAAGTACTGCAAGACATTCGACCGATTAAAGGAATCGTTAGGAGGTACACTGTGATATGAAATGAATCTCTGTACCTTTGCCTCAACACACCACTGTGTTGGGACTGATTTCATCGGGATAAACAAGACGGATTTAGGGCAAATTATCAAATAATCAATTAAATCTGTGTATGAAGTGAGTGACCAAATAAGCGCAAGCTTCAATTTTGTGAGAGTATCCCCGCAAGGTGTCGTAACCAACAAATGGTTTAGTGGAGTCGTAGACCAAACAGGTTTACTACGACTCGAAACAAAAGAATCTTGCCAATGATTTGAATATGATGCTCTCAATACATCATATGACGTCTTAGACTGAATATACAAAATTGATAAGTTCAAGCAATTGAACTTGGTTTTAGCGTAACTCGGCAATAAACGTATGTATCAACAAAGGAAATCTCGGCATGGTCGCAAAGATAAATCATGAATGTAACTTAAAATGAATGAAGTTTCAATAGGGTGTGTTGACTTGATAACAAAAGAGTCAACAATCACAATAATGTAAGTCATTCGAATTCACAATTCGGTAATTAGATTTAGCGTCATAACATTTGATCCTAAATGAAGTGTTTGAAACGGAGTGAAGTGGCATGCGTAGCAAATGGTGCATGTGACAAATATGTTTCCAAGAAAAGGAAAATTGAGTATCTGCTAATATGAAGAAATGACTAGATATCGAAGCAAACGTGTGTTCGCTCTTAGCGAAGAAAATTAACGTGATGCAACTACCATTACAGGGGAGTAGAGATGCAAACGTCTACTCGCTAGAAGTAAAAGAATTTTAAGTACTTTCGGGTTGGTCAACGGGGCAGGCATATATGTCAGGTTAATGGTGTCTGCTTTGAGTTGACGGATGTGGTTTCTAAGTAACAACCTTTGTGAGTTTGGACCTGGATCCTTATGGTCCTAAGTACAGGTTTCCTAGATTCTCAGAGTTTCGTATTTAGTGTAGAATCGTTCTGTGCATTGTGTAGGAAATGCCATTCTTGTGTACGTTTAAACAAGTTATTGTCCCACACTTTTCTTCCGGCATGCTTTCTTTCTGAATTTGCAGCTACTCGATCATCGTTCAGTCGGGAATACTGGCTGGATCCTCGCAGTTAGTCTAGTAAGTAGCTCGTCATTCCCTTACAAGAGTCGATGACTCTTGTTGGCTAGCTCGTCCAACTCCTGGTAGTTTGATGTTCATTTGAAAGTCATCGTCCTTTCTTTGGACGAGCAGGACTGGGGTAACCCAAAACGGGAATTTTGGTCTGTTATCTTCCTTCTCTATCCACTACTGAAACTACACTGTCAATCCTTGCATTTCCAAAGGTGTAAGTTGCTAAGGTGCATTAACTACAGGCGCGACGCCTGGAATCAGACTGATGTGAAATTCGACTAGTTGATGAGGAGATAATTCTGGTAAGTCTTCGGAGAAGACTTTGGGATATTTCCTCATCACAGGGGTATTTTCGAGTTTTGGTTCTTCGGCTCCCCTGTTCCCGACATGAGCCAAGAACATAACACATCCTTTACGCAACATCCTTCATGCCCTTAAGCAATTAGTAATTTGCAGAGACGTATCCCGCTTCATGTGTCAGGATTGTTTCTTCGTTCGCCATCGCAGTGCGGATATCAATCTCCTATTGATCATTTGTCAACAAATCCATCCAGCTACCTTGTGGAAGTCTCTCAATTCACTAGCAGTAGATCAAGCGTAAACTCACGCTCTTCGGGTCCTATCTTGCCATGTCCCATTTACTTCGTTGGCTTCTACTAGCTTCCCATTAGCTAGTTCTATCGAATGCGGGTTACCTAACTTACTTACTACTAAACCAATCGTACTTTCTATCCTCTAAAAATGCGAAACTAAATTCGCGACGGTATCTAACAATACGGATGCACATCGTTGAGTAATGTGGAATTCCTGGCGTGCTCCCCTAGCTCTGCTACTGGGCTTTTATCCTTGTGCCTGATTCCTCTTAGGACAGTATTTTCTGAAATGCTTCTTGCTCCCACAGTTAAGACAACCTTCAGCACGTTTTTGTTTGTCACTCGTCCTGCCTTCGTCGTTGTCGTTGTTTCCTCTGAGATTCTTGCTATCATCTTGACCTTTATTTCCACTTTCAATACCTTGTCTACAAGTCTCCTTGGGATGCCCCCTCTTACCACAGTTATCACATTTTCCATACTTACATCGCCCGACATGATAACGTAGACAATTGCCGCACTTAGGTAGGATACCCATGTAGTCTTTTCCCTTTTTGGCCTTCTTCTTGTTACTCGCCCGAGTGATCATTTTGAAATTTGCGAGCTTTCTCTTGTAATCCCCAGATGACTCTACAGGAGTCTCCTCTTTTTCTTCCATACCGGAGAATTTTCCTTGTCTAATTGCTTCTTCAGTGAGTGCCACGCCTATGCTGATAGCCTCGGTGATCGTTGAAGGTTTAGATGTTGTTACCAGGCTTAGAATCTGAGGTGCCAATCCCCCGATGAAACTTTCGATCTTCCTAGATTCTGGTTCCACCAAATGCGATGCAACTTGTGATAATTCGCCAAATCTCTGCACATATTAGGCTATCTTTGGACTTCCATTTTTAGGTTCCACAATTCAGTTTCCAACTTCTGGACTTCCGCCCTAGAGCAATATCTCTTGCGCATTAGTTCCTTCAGTTCGTCCCATGTCAAAGCATATGCAGTAGTTTCGCCCATTGTTTGAACCTGAAGGTTCCACCAAGACAGAGCCCCATCTACAAATAGTTCAGCTACATACGTGACCTGATGTTCCGGGGCACATTTGCTCAACCGTAAGACAGAACTCGTCTTTTCCACCCAACGCACATAAGCTAAGGCACCCCCAGTGCCGTCGAATTCTCGAGGTTTGTGGTTCAAGAACTGCTCGTAAGTGCAGTCGCTGGGTGGGTTATTTCCTGAGGTACCTCCGTCGTGCTCAGAGCGGAGGGCATCGAGTTGTGCGATGACTTGCGAGATGCGTCCTTGCAGTCCCGACACTCCTGTTGTCGGCAGAGGGTTGTTGGTATTGACGTTCCCTGGTATCGACATCTTCTGAGAAGGAGATTGGTTAGGTCAGGTCTTATTCGTTCGAGAAGTACATATAGTTGTTTAGAGATCGTACGCACATACACATATTAGGTTATCATAACAACCAATCAAGCAATAGTATAATCATAGTATTACCAAGCAACTTGGTAATTATGTTTAATGAGAGCATAGCAAGTAAGCACGTAGTATTATAATTATAGCACACACATGTAGGTCAATTAACGCGCTTAACGAAGACAAAGCGGCTGAGCTTTTGTTGGTCATTGGTCACAAAGTATCGTCGCATACTTAATGATGATTAGCTTCTCATTGTTTCCTGGCCACAATTGTGTTATCTTCCGAAATGTATCACATCAACAGGGACACAGTGTCACACCCCCAAAATCCACCATGCGGAGTCCCACCGCTTGGAGGCGTGACATGACCAGGATCGAGCCACCAATCATATCGAACAACATAATTAAGTAATTAAAACCAAACACAATACGATTGGTGACCAAAAGGAAGTAAACCGATTTTAGTTAAACAGCGGAAGCATAAAACGTAAGTTCAAAACATAGTCCATAGTTCATAAGTTTAAAGTCCAAAACGTAGGTTTAATAAGTTCATAAAGTTTATTTATTAAATGCGGGACATATCAGTTCGCATCCCACAATGACCACCTCCATATGCAAGCTCCAAGCATTTAACGACCTGCAAGGCATGTAACAACGAGTCAACAACAAAGTTGAGTGAATTCACAGTTGGTTGTTTAGTTATAGCATTTGTTTCGTAAATTATCTGTTCGTTTTGAAAACCATGTATCGTATGAGTTTGCATCGCGGTCTTTCTGACATGTTTGCGAAGATTAGTGGGGTTTTCCCATGTGTTACTAGACCACGCGTATCGACTGCTACGAAAATATAAGAGGTGCCCTAAGTCAATGTCTATCAGCATTGACCCTTTGCCCATAGTCCATTAGTACACGCCCGTCCGACTGGCACGGTGTGAGGTTTGTTAAACCTAATAGCGCTATTAACTAATGACCCGCTCGCCATAGGCCTCGGCGATTAAGTCGATAAATGAGGGACTTAAAGTGATAGAGTTGATGGTCTTATGATCGTGTACGTAGGTTTTACGTACGTGCCCTTCAATCCGAGGACAGTAAAAAGTAGTTTAACAGTAGTGATAGTACAAGTAGTTAATCAATCCCATTCCCAAACCCCTGGGAATCCCATGCCTTAGAAAGAGTGTGAACTCACCTCGGTTTGCTCGGTTAGATTCTCAATATAGCTAATAGCCAAGGTCGGTCAATCTCGTCCTAGTATAATTTACCAGTTAGTCATTTAGTGGCTTTCAAATAGAACACAAAGTTCCTACACGTATCTATCACATAACATTCATCACTTTAACGGTTTATGCCCTCTAAGTTTCCCATCCATTCCCCACTCAAAATCAAACATACGATAAATGCACATAACATATATAACATGTTAGATCATTCACGGATAGCATACTCGACATTTAGACACGCAAGTCCCAACTTATCTCAATTCAGCATTTATATTCAAAACCGGCTGTTTTCGGACATCTTAATAAAATATTTATATTATTCCAAAAATTCCCAAATTTCTACAAGATGTCTTAAACGTTCCATATTTTATTGTGTAAAAATATCGGAGTCCGGTTCACTACCACTATTTTATAAAAAATCATATTCCGGACTGAACTCAGATTTATGTATTTCTGACCACAGTCCACGGAACAATTTATTAAAAATTCATCGAGTGTCCGATTTACGAAATTCCAGTGGGGTAATTACACATGCATCGGTTGTCATCTACTGTATAAATTTCATGGTCCGATTCCTCACAAAACTCAGGTTACGACTGAAAGTATGACACCCATGTATTGCTGGTCAAAATTCAGCTTAAGTTGCTGTTACAAATTAACACTTTAAAAATAGTAAACGGAGTCCAAAAATTACGATTCCGGTGCCATTAGAACCGTATTTCCTAATATTACATTTTAGACTCAAAATATCGGTTTATCGTTAAGTTTATGACCTGTTTACAGCCAACTGAAGTTGGCTGTAAAGTATGGACAGATTGCTGTTTTTAGTCTCTAGCTTACTAGTTTGTGTTCGGTTGATCCCGTTAATCATATTTAGTGATCGTAACAACATCCCACATCAATATCGACAATTAATCAGCAAATACTCATTACATATTAAAACAACTTCATACTAACATAAATACATCATGCTTCATCTTCTTGTTTAAGCCCCTTTTTAGTGTTTTTTGTAGATTTAACATATTACATTTTTCTCTACACAAAATGGAGATGAACAAGGGTTAAATAGAGACTTACTACTAGCTTAAAGCTAGGGAAAAATCTAGTGAAGAAGATGATGAGAAAAAGATGAGGAATCAAGCAAGAACAAGGCTCCTTTGAAGCTCCACAAGTTGCAAGCTCCTACAACCCTTCTTCTACACTTGAATGATGCTCCAAGATGGATGAATATGGTGGTTGTGTGGTGGTGATGGTGGCGGTTTGGGGTGAGCCGAAAGAGGGAGAGAGGGAGTGAGGAGAGAGGGTAAATCTTGTGAATGATGGTTGTGATCTTTGGCCTTGCTTCTTATAGATATGATCATATATTATGGCAACTCCAACAAGTAAACAATCTATTAAAATAATAGGATAAAATATTGCACAAGATTTGGACATGATTGTGATGGTCCTTGTAATCTTTTCATATCCTACAAGATCCTTAGAAAATCAAATAAAATCCAAACAAATCCAAGGAAAATCAAAATAGATCAAATGGGATATGGTAGGATTTGGAGAAATATTTGGCGGGTCCATCATATGACCGTCCATATGTAATGGGGGGGGGTTAAGTGTAAATTTCGAACCATGTGGTTACCTTGTAATCATATACCAAGTATCTAGTTAGTGTAGTTAGTTACTAGATATTTTAGTGTGCGTTAGGGTCTTCGGGGACCATGACTACCTCAGAAATAATTAAACAATGCTTTTAATAATATTTTGATGTTCCGGGTTATGTCCGGTTGTTCGGTCAGATACTGTTCCGTTAAATTGTTTAAATTGTTCCGTAAGGCGTCTTATATATATATATATATATTTTTGTAACACAATTAATTCCTAACACATAGGAAAATATTCAGGACTATTTATTAACTTTTCTGTATACCACTAGTATGTTAACACACACATGTAAGTATAACACAGTATTCAGAGAGCAGTTAAGTAATTCCACACAATCGTCAAGCACTTTAATTATCATTAATAAATTGTACGGAATACATGGAATTTTGAGGGTTGTCACATTCTTCCCCTGTTAAGAAAATTTCGTCCCGAAATTTAGCACGTGGTTACTGAGGAAGCTAGTTATGTTGCGTTGTTTTCCTGGTTTTTCTGGGGTGTCACATCATCCCCCCGTTGATTTGGAATTTCGTCCCGAAATTCTGCAGTAGCTTCATCCTCAGTAGTGGTTGCACTTTTCTTAAACAACTGGGGATACTAGATTTTGATTTGGTCTTTCTCGTTCCCAGGTGTACTCTAGGCCACGACGAGAATTCCAACGAACTCGGACGAGAGGTATTCTGGTGCGCTTGAGAATCTTAACATCTCGATCTGTAATCTCTACTGGTTCCTCGACGAATCGTAGCTGGTCGTCGATAGTGAGCTCCTTTAAGGGAACTATGAGGGTCTCCTCTGACAGACACTTCTTCAGATTTGACACATGGAATACGTTGTGAACTCCGCTGAGTTCTTCAGGTAGATTCAACCTGTAGGCCACCTTGCCAATCTTCTCGATGATTTCAAAGGGTCCAATGTATCGCGGGTTGAGTTTGCCTCGTTTGCCAAAACGAACTACACCTTTCCAAGGTGAGACTTTGAGTAGCACTTGATCCCCAACCTGGAACTCGAGTGGCTTTCTTCGCTTATTAGCATAGCTTTTCTGACGGTCACGAGCTGGCGCCATTCGTTGTCGTATCTGAGCAATCTTATCGGTTGTATCTACTACGAGTTCTGGACCAGTGATTTGACTGTCACCAACTTCTGCCCAACAGAGAGGTGATCGGCACTTGCGTCCATATAATGCCTCGAACGGAGCGGCCTGGATGCTGGTGTGGTAACTGTTGTTATATGAAAACTCCACTAATGGGAGATGCTTTTCCCAGCCATTGCCAAAATCGATTACACATGCCCTAAGCATGTCTTCAAGGGTCTGAATGGTGCGTTCAGATTGCCCATCCGTTTGTGGATGATAAGCGGTGCTCATGTCTAATCGTGAGCCAAAAGACTTATGCATAGCTTGCCATAGTTCAGAGGTAAAACGAGCGTCACGATCAGAAATGATGGAGGTTGGCACTCCATGCCTTGATACCACTTCTTTTAGGTAGATGTCTGCTAGAGTAGAAAACTTATCCGTTTCTTTGATAGGCAGAAAATGTGCAGACTTGGTCAGTCGATCCACGATCACCCAAATGGTATCATTTCCGCGTTGAGATCTGGGCAGGCCAGTAATGAAATCCATGGATATTTGCTCCCATTTCCATTTTGGGATCTCTGGTTGTTGAAGTGGGCCTGATGGTTTCTGGTATTCGACCTTAGACTCTAGCACAAGTCAAGCATTTACGGACGTAAGTCGCTATGCTGGCTTTCATACCAGGCCACCAGTATGTAGTCTTTAGATCGTGGTACATCTTATCCGAACCAGGATGTACTGAATAACGAGACTTATGTGCTTCATCCATCACAAGCTCGCGTAAGTCCCCATACAGCGGAACCCAGATGCGTCCGTTAACATAGTAGGCGCCGTTTTCCTTTTGTTCTAGCCGTTGTCTCGATCCTCGTAGGGACTCAGCCCTGATGTTCTCTGCTTTCAATGCTTCAACCTGAGCATCACGAATCTGAGCTGGAAGGTTGGATTGGATGGTAAGCTGTAATGCACGTACACGCCTAGGTATAGTATCCTTCCGGCTGAGAGCATCGACCACAACATTGGCCTTGCCCGGATGATACTTGATCGCGCATTCATAATCATTCAAGAGTTCTACCCATCGGCGTTGTCGCATATTCAATTCCTTTTGCTTGAAGATATGCTCGAGACTCCTGTGATCGGTGTAAATGGTGCACTTGGTACCATACAGGTAATGTCTCCATATCTTAAGCGCGAAAACAACTGCTCCCAATTCCAAGTCGTGTGCAGTGTAGTTCCTTTCGTGAACCTTAAGTTGACGTGATGCGTAGGTAATGACCTCGTCACGTTGCATCAACACACAACCAAGTCCTTGGATGGAAGCGTCGCAATAAACCACGAAATCGTCCACGCCTTCTGGTAATGAGAGGATAGGTGCGCTACAAAGTCTATCCTTCAAGTGCTGAAACGCAGATTCCTGTGCATCACTCCAATGATAGGTGACACCCTTCTGAGTTAGTGAAGTGAGAGGTTGCGCAATCTTTGAGAAATCTTTGATGAATCTTCGGTAATATCCTACGAAACCCAAGAATTGGCGGATTTCTGTTGGTGTACAGGGTGCAGGCCAGTTCTTGATCGAGTCAACCTTGGATGGATCAACATGAATCCCATCCTTGTTTACCACATGGCCCAGAAAATGGACTTCGCGAAGCCAGAAGTCACATTTCGAAAACTTGGCATACAGCTGCTCTTTACGAAGTAGTTCCAGAATAAGCCTCAAGTGTTGCTCGTGTTCCTCCTGACTCTTAGAATAGATCAGGATGTCGGCGATGAAGACTATGACAAATTTATCCAAGTAAGGCTTGCACACTCGGTTCATGAGGTCCATGAAGACCGCTGGTGCATTCGTCAGCCCGAATGGCATAACCAGAAACTCGTAATGGCCGTAACGAGTCCTGAATGCTGTTTTGGAGACGTCCTCCTCTCGAACTCTCAGCTGATGGTAGCCTGACCTTAGGTCAATCTTAGAATAGAAGCTCAACCCTTGCAACTGGTCGAACAAGTCATCAATGCGTGGAAGAGGATAACGATTCTTCACGGTCACCTTGTTGAGTTCGCGGTAGTCAATACACATCCTGAAGGTACCGTCTTTCTTCTTTACGAACAACACTGGAGCTCCCCATGGCGAAGAGCTAGGACGTATAAAACCCTTTTCCAAGAGCTCTTGTAGTTGCGTAGACAGTTCTTCGAGTTCTGATGGAGCAAGTCGATAAGGCGCACGAGCTATTGGTGCTGCTCCAGGGGCTAGCTCGATTTGAAACTCGACTTGTCGATGAGGCGGAAGGCCAGGTAATTCCTCAGGAAATACCTCGGGAAAGTCGCGTACAATAGGAATGTCTTCAATCTTCTTTTCTTCCGCGGATGCATCAGTAACGAGGGCTAGGATAGTGATGTGGCCCTTTCGTAAACACTTCTGGGCTTTAAGGAAAGAGATGATGCCTACAACAGCACCACTCTTGTCGCCATGAATCACGAGCGATTCTTTACCAGAACGAGGGATACGGACGATTTTTTTCCTTGCAAATAATCTCCGCTTGGTGTCGAGATAACCAAACCATTCCAATGACAACGTCGAAACTACCCAGAACGATATGAATAAGATCGACGGAGAAGGTCTGACCAGCTAGGACGAGGTTACAGCCCTTAACTATGTGTGTGGCTTCAAGACTTTTACCGTTTGCTATTTCTACCGTGTGCTTGGTGTTCAAAAGTGTTGGAGTGCGCTTAAGCATCTGACTAACTAGTATCGGCACTCGAATCAAATAAAACAGTAACAAAGGAATCCTCCAGAAGAAACTTACTCGTCACAACGTTGGGATCGTTCCTTGCATCACCCACATGCGAAGGAGGAATAATTCACCTAGATCCACGAACTTAGATGAGTTTTCGATTTATCAAGTCGGTAAGCAATCAAGTTCGTAGGAGTTTCCTTAGGTCGTGTGAATGAATTTAAAAATACGTTTGTGTAATCATGAGGTTCCAAAGAAAGGACGCGAAAACGCATTCGAGAGAGTATAATCACATCATCACGCTCAAGGTTTCAATAGGTGATCACCAATGATAGAAATTCGAGCCTTCCAAACCCTCTAATCTAGAGTGAGTTCGCATTAGTATCTGGCGTCACTTTGATAAAGGAATGATGGTTCTGTGTAAGTCAATAGTAGAAATTAGGCATTGCATTAAGCATAGGTCGGTACAAAGGCTAGCGAAAAGATTTCACATAAGTACGATAAACCATCATAGGATCAAAGTGCGACTCTTGTAGTGTAAGGGGGAAAAGGGGTGAGGTAAATGTGTAGTTCGTCGTGTCCGTATATAGGTTGAGTAATCCGTATCGCCATCCTCGAATGTCCCGAAGACTATTCCATCATTAGGAGGCATCCGCTTGCTAAGTTGGGTATACGAGGGTGTAGATCAAAATAAGATATCAATTAGCTACCCAACAAGGTAATGAGGGGGGGGTAATCTTGTGATTGGTAGAAATCGTGGTGTGGTTGTTAGCGTTTTGTTATATCGGTTGCGGAACGAAGGAACGGGAGGTTGGGCATGTTGTCCTCCTGCAGGAACAGCTGCGAGTGCCTCAGCAACTCGTTCGTTGATCAAAGCCGTCAACTGGGCTTGAGTGAGGTTGATACGTCCTCCGCGTCCGCTCATGATCTTCATAATGAAGCAACGTAAGTGAGGAAGTGTCACGAAAGTGCGTAAGTGTGGGACGACAGGAGAGAGTAAGCACACAAGGTTCAAATAGCAATTATCACGTTAACTAATGCACAGTGAGAACTATCTAACTGACAATATAGCATATATCATACCACTTATGGTGTCGAGTCTTGCACGTGGAGCGAAGCGTCGTTGTGGATCGTTGAGCACTGTATAGGTTATAGTCTGGTTTTATCGAAAAGCTTTTCCCTTTTTAAAACCAAGTTCACTATAACCAATGGCTCTGATACCAATCTGTCACACCCCCAAAATCCACCATGCGGAGTACCACCGCTTGGAGGCGTGACGTGACCAGGATCGAGCCACCAATCATATCGAACAACATAATTAAGTAATTAAAACCAAACACAATACGATTGGTGACCAAAAGGAAGTAAACCGATTTTAGTTAAACAGCGGAAGCATAAAACGTAAGTTCAAAACATAGTCCATAGTTCATAAGTTTAAAGTCCAAAACGTAGGTTTAATAAGTTCATAAAGTTTATTTATTAAATGTAGGACATATCAGTTCGCATCCCACAACGACCACCTCCATATGCAAGCTCCAAGCATTTAACGGCCTGTAAGGCATGTAACAATGAGTCAACAACAAAGTTGAGTGAATTCACAGTTGGTTGTTTAGTTATAGCATTTGTTTCGTAAATTATCTGTTCGTTTTGAAAACCATGTATGGTATGAGTTTGCATCGCGGTCTTTCTGACATGTTTGCGAAGATTAGTGGGGGTTTCCCATGTGTTACTAGACCACGCGTATCGACTGCTACGAAAATATAAGAGGTGCCCTAAGTCAATGTCTATCAGCATTGACCCTTTGCCCATAGTCCATTAGTACACGCCCGTCCGACTGGCATGGTGTGAGGTTTGTTAAACCTAATAGCGCTATTAACTAATGACCCGCTCGCCATAGGCCTCGGCGATTAAGTCGATAAATGAGGGACTTAAAGTGATAGAGTTGATGGTCTTATGATCGTGTACGTAGGTTTTACGTACGTGCCCTTCAATCCGAGGACAGTAAAAAGTAGTTTAACAATAATGATAGTACAAGTAGTTAATCAATACCATTCCCAAACCCCTGGGAATCCCATGCCTTAGAAAGAGTGTGAACTCACCTCGGTTTGCTCGGTTAGATTCTCAATATAGCTAATAGTCAAGGTCGGTCAGTCTCGTCCTAGTATAATTTACCAGTTAGTCATTTAGTGGCTTTCAAATAGAACACAAAGTTCCTACACGTATCTATCACATAACATTCATCACTTTAACGGTTTATGCCCTCTAAGTTTCCCATCCATTCCCCACTCAAAATCAAACATACGATAATGCACATAACATATATAACATGTTAGATCATTCACGGATAGCATACTCGACATTTAGACACGCAAGTCACAACTTATCTCAGTTCAGCATTTATATTCAAAACCGGCTGTTTTCGGACATCTTAATAAAATATTTATATTATTCCAAAAATTCCCAAATTTCTACAAGATGTCTTAAACGTTCCATATTTAATTGTGTAAAAATATCGGAGTCCGGTTACTACCAATATTTTATAAAAAATCATATTCCGGACTGAACTCAGATTTATGTATTTCTGACCACAGTCCACGGAACAATTGATTAAAAATTCATCGAGTGTCCGATTTACGAAATTCCAGTGGGGTAATTACACATGCATCGGTTATCATCTACTGTATAAATGTCATGGTCCGATTCCTCACAAAACTCAGGTTACGACTGAAAGTATGACACCCATGTATTGCTGGTCAAAATTCAACTTAAGTTGCTGTTACAAATTAACACTTTAAAAATAGTAAACGGAGTCCAAAAATTACGATTCTGGTGCCATTAGAACCGTATTTCCTAATATCACATTTTAGACTCAAAATATCGGTTTTTCGTTAAGTTTATGACCTGTTTACAGCCAACTGAAGTTGGCTGTAAAGTATGGACAGATTGCTGTTTTTAGTCTCTAGCTTACTAGTTTGTGTTCGGTTGATCTCGTTAATCATATTTAGTGATCGTAACAACATCCCACATCAATATCGACAAGTAAATCAGCAAATACTCATTACATATTAAAACAACTTCATACTAACATAAATACATCATGCTTCATCTTCTTGTTTAAGCCCCTTTTTAGTGTTTTTTTGTAGATTTAACATATTACATTTTTCTCTACACAAAATGGAGATGAACAAGGGTTAAATAGAGACTTACTAGTAGCTTAAAGCTAGGGAAAAATCTAGTGAAGAAGATGATGAGAAAAAGATGAGGAATCAAGCAAGAACAAGGCTCCTTTGAAGCTCCACAACTTGCAAGCTCCTACAACCCTTCTTCTACACTTGAATGATGCTCCAAGATGGATGAATATGGTGGTTGTGTGGTGGTGATGGTGGCGGTTTGGGGTGAGCCGAAAGAGGGAGAGAGGGAGTGAGGAGAGAGGGTAAATCTTGTGAATGATGGTTGTGATCTTTGGCCTTGCTTCTTATAGATATGATCATATATTATGGCAACTCCAACAAGTAAACAATCTATTAAAATAATAGGATAAAATATTGCACAAGATTTGGGCATGATTGTGATGGTCCTTGTAATCTTTTCATATCCTACAAGATCCTTACAAAATCAAATAAAATCCAAACAAATCCAAGGAAAATCAAAATAGATCAAATGGGATATGGTAGGATTTGGAGAAATATTTGGTGGGTCCATCATATGACCGTCCATATGTAATGGGGGGGGTTAAGTGTAAATTTCGAACCATGTGGTTACCTTGTAATCATATACCAAGTATCTAGTTAGTGTAGTTAGTTACTAGATATTTTAGTGTGCGTTAGGGTGTTCGGGGACCATGACTACCTCAGAAATAATTAAACAATGCTTTTAATAATATGTTGATGTTTCGGGTTATGTCCGGTTGTTCGGTCGGATACTGTTCCGTTAAATTGTTTAAATTGTTCCGTAAGGCGTCTTATATATATATATATATATATATATATATATATATATATATATATATATATATATATATATATATATATATATATATATATATATATATATATATATATATATATATATATATATATATATTTGTAACACAATTAATTCCTAACACATAGGAAAATATTCAGGACTATTTATTAACTTTTCTGTATACCACTAGTATGTTAACACGCACATGTAAGTATAACACAGTATTCAGAGAGCAGTTAAGTAATTCCACACAATCGTCAAGCACTTTAATTATCATTAATAAATTGTACGGAATACATGGAATTTTGAGGGTTGTCACACACAGGGTCACCCTACCCTTGTTTATTAAATATGTTAGTGTACCATAATTACGTAGTCAGATGTAGTCTTCAAAAGTCTCCACAATCTCGGCTTATCATTAATGTCCTACCCAGATGTAATGCAATCCGCATAATCCCGAAACCAACTATACTGGTGACTGAGGTGGAGAAAGAAGGAAAAGTAAACTGTCGACATGCATGAATTCCTTCTCTAGCTTGTATATACATCGAAGTGGTAACTGCTCTGCTGCTTGGCAGTAGAGAAACGAGCATCAAAACCTAGGAAAGGTGTAATAGCAGCAAGTGAGAGCGCAAAGGAATCTTGATGAAGGTATACTGGCAATAGACAGGGTGGAGGGCGTGGTGTACCACAAACTCCAAAACCTTGTGAACTATATCCTCTAACTGTAGCTAACGTTACAGGTGTACTTGTCCCGTGTGTAGTCTCCACAAAGTGAGGGATGGTAAGGGTCTAAAATCAACATAGTGTATTATAGGAATCATCGAAATGGCTCGTCCAACGACGTGGAGGTGAATGTAGTAAACGGTGCGGCCTGTGAGGTCATAGAAAATGCTGCTGTAGCAAAAAGGGATTGTTACGTAAGTGCTGACCCGGAGTACCTTCACGGGGTGCGGGCATGTCTTGAAAGAAAGCGATAGGCACGTTGGCTCAATGGACGTCGGTCTTCACAAGAGCAACATCAGCGGTTGAAAGTGCAGCAGTAAATGTCTCAATGAAAGGAGAATCACTAGGTGCAGGTACCGTGTCAGGTATAAGGGATGCAATGTCTGGTAAGCCAAAATGAAACAGGGTCATGAGCAAGTAAGGGTGCAGGATCAGCAGGTACAACATCAGGCTGACCCCAAAAGGAACAAGAGCTGGCTCAGGAACAGGCTCTGGGTTGTGTAAAGGTGTGGCGTCTCGAGCAAGTGATAGTTGCAGCGGTACTAACGGTGTCGTCTGCGTCAGTAGTCGAAAGCTGTAATCTGGCTGTCTGTAAGGCTGCAGATGTCACAGACTCAAAGGAGTCTGAAATCGAATGTATTCTAGAATCAAAGGATAGCTCGTTAAAAGGGGTCTTCAAAAGTGAAATTAGTAGCAACGTTCTCGTCTATTCTTCCATCATCATGGGTGTTATCAGAAGGGCCATCAATAACAAGTCAACGTCATCATCAATTATTCGTTGAGTAGCCAACCTTTGGAAGGAATGTCCACAGGAGGCGCATTGTCGAGGTTTGGAGTCAAGAGGTGCTCTCCACCGAAGTGTCCAAAGGGTGGGGCGGTAGGAAGGATAGGAAGACTTTTGTCAAGGAAACCATCAGCAAGGGTAATTTATCACTAAAGTCTGGCAGCGCGGACGGTTGGAAGTTATCCTCGTCCCTGGGTCAACATGTCAGGGTCACTCTCAGTGTCTGTCGTAGATTCTCTTCGGCGCAGGTATAGTCTCATAATCTGTGGCGGTGGTCGTAGGGTCATCATCATCTGACTACTCGTTCCTTAAGGAAAGTGACATGTGTGCCGGTACATAATAGTCACAGCATGCATATTTACAGTAATTTTTAACGCTTTGCATATTACAAACAAAGACAATTCATAATGTAATCATGTATCCACATATTCGTCCTAGTCTTTCAGACAATCTCCCAGTCTCTCAGACTAACACATCTCGTCTCTCAGACTAAACCTCCCCAGTCTCAAAGACTAAACTCCCTAGTCTCTAAGAGTAACTCCCTGGCCTCTAAGACCAAACCTTCCCAGTCTCTAAGACTAATTCCCTGGTCTCTATGACCAACCTCCCAGTCTCTAAGACAGAATCCCTGGTCTCTATGACCAACCTCCCAGTCACTAAGACTGAATTATGAACTTTGAAATGTGTATTCGTGCCTTTTGTTTGTAAAAATGTTTTGTACCCTCGATCTGGACGTTTAGTGTATGCAATGTAAAAATGTTTTCGTGAGAGCCCTAGTGATCATAGTCTAGACTCGAGAAAGAATCCTAGTTCGCAATGATCAATGCTCTGATACCAAGTTGTCACACCCTGGCTTTTGCGGAAGCGTGGGTTTGTTTGGTGTGACTTCTTAATACCATAGCAATCAATCATAACAATACTATATGATAAAACAAGAGATGTTCATCCATTAATAAGGTTTAGAAATACAATACAACATCATTTTTAAAGTGTCGACACATAAAACAAGATACGACCATAACATGAATTAAAACGTGTTCATATGACACAATAAAGACTTGAATAAAAACATGGTTTAAGGACATGTAACCCATCCAGGTAAGGGTTACACCTCCTGAACCTACTGCCCTGGATGACATCTTTACTTAGTACGCAGCTTGAGACAAATGCAGACACTTGCCAGATCCCTTAGTTTTCCTGAAATACATGTAAGTTGAAAAATCAACAAAAGTTGAGCGAGTTCATGTGTAAGTGAGTATGTATAAACCTTTTTAATGCGTTTGTATGTGTGAAAATCCCCGGTATGTAGCAATTAAGGAAAAAGAGATCACCATTGGGTTGCAAAGCCAATGATATGTGTGAAGTGATGCAGGAAGACTCAAACCTAGCGGATTTGTGCGTCGGGCACTTAGTCACCACATGGTCCACTCGGCGGACTCAGGAGTGGGGCTCGCTACACCCAAATAAATCTATCACTAATGTCCCTCGGTCCTACAACGAGGATTAATGGCCTTAAGTTCTACCTACCCACTCACATGATCTGAATGTCCCAACCCTCCTTAAGCTAACCATACCATGTATAAAAATGTCCAAAATAATTGTAACATGTATTTCACCCCCGAAGTTATAAAACTAAAAACAGTAAAGAGAAAGGGGGGGGGGGACATGAACTCACAATATTGGGTCTTCAGTATGTGTAACCCAAATCTCCTCAGCCAACACGACTACCTACAATGGTCTAATGTCTATTAGACGAACGGGTCGTGCCTTGTCTTAGTATTTATGTTTTTGAGTTATGTTTCCAATATTATTCCAAGTTATAATGATTATATTTGGTTTTGAAATAATTGTTTATACAGTATTTCTGAATTAATACTTTTCAAGTATTCGTACTCGTATTTCCTTCCCAAGGATGGGGGTATCTTACACATGTATGCTTTATAATTCCGAAAAATATATTTTAAGTCCCACTTAGAAAATATATTTTAATCATTTGTCTAAAACATTTTAATTCCAATATATATATATATATCCCAAAAATATTATATTTTACTCCATACATTTTCCAAAATAATACTTTATCAAAATATACGTATGAGAGTATTTTTCAAAAAATACATAAGTTACGTTTTAGCGTGTCGTAAAGCAACAATACTTGCGTAGCTTAAATATTTATTTTGTGAGAGCGTTGGTATTATTTTGGAGTCGTAATTTCATGATATCTACAAGTTATATTATATTTGCCCTAAAAATAATATATCTCTGGTTCACAAAATAATCAGATAATCACACAGGCGTTTTATTATAAAATATATATTCTAAATATATTTTTAACAAATTTTATTTACGAATCCACCTCCGATACTTGATATTTTTAATAAAAATCATGGCGAAGTTTAATTTGAAAACCAAGTAAAAAAATATATATTTTGTAAACGCTTGTTAGAAAGATATTTCTAAGTGTTGAAATTCTAGAAAAATTTCGCCAGAGTTTCCTCTGTAAATGGAGGTGTCCATGCTTTTTAGCATATCATTTTCTTTTGTAAAAATCATTCCAACAACCATCAATCAACAACATACAATTTTTAACCACTAATCTTGACAAAAATAAGCCTAAATCATAAACCCATGAACTTGAAAGTGTGTAAAAATATGTAGCAAGTTACTATCATGCTTAGTAGGTCTTGTTATCTTTAAAAAATAAGATTAGTTTCTTAAAAGCTTTATTTTTAAAGAATTTGAAGTTTAACAACTTTTAGTTATGATTTACAAAAATATTTCTTTGTTTAATTTTCTCGTTACCCAAGTGTTCACACACTTGTTTACTTACTAAAAATGCTTTTAGTTCATACAAGATCCGGGTTTTAACAAAACTAGGATTTTTCACTTGCTTCTTCTGAAAAACCACTTGTAGATCTTTAGATCTATAAGTTTAGAATCTTTTTTTTCAAGAAAAATTATATTTATTCAAGTTCAAGGTTCATGTATGGATGGATTCATCATCTTTCATATTTCTAACTTTTACATCTTACTAGTTTATGTTCTTAAACATGAACTAGTATGTCTAGATGATGATCCATCTTGTTTCTACTACCAACAACATGTAATAATCATAACAACACAAGATCTACATGATTTAACCATTTATCTTCTCTTTATCCACTCTTTATCCACTACAACAAAAATGGCCTTTTAGGACCTTTTCTGTGGGACGCTTGTAAAAGAGGGTCCTAAAAAACTATTTAATAGGACTAATGAACTTTCGGGGTCATTTTATAATATACTCTACTAAACCGATGTCCTAAAAAACTATTTAATAGGATGGATGATTTTTTGGGGTCCTATTATCATATAATTTAATAGGACACTTAAAATGTAGATCATAATAAAGTACTTTATAAGACATTTAATTCTTAGTGTCCCGTTATGTGGTACTGTATTATGACACTTGATCATCTGGAGTCCTATTATAACATAACTTAATAGGACAGATTGTAGTTAAGTGATAAATGTTCAGTGTTATAGGACCTTTTCTAGCCGAAGTCATATTAGAATTAACTTAATAGGACACTTGACACTTGGGTCTTATAACTTTAATTTTAATCAAACGCTTAATCATTGTGGTGTTATTATAATACACCGTAATAGGACACTTGATATTTGAGTCATAAAACATTAGTTTTATAGGACGCTTATTCGCTAGAGTTTTATTATAATTTAACTTAAAAAAACACTTGACACTTGGGTCTTATAAATTTAACCTTTATAGGACGCTTAATCATTGTGGTGTTATTATAATACACTCTAATAGAACACCTGACACTAGTTAAAGATGGACAGTTGCCACCAAAATTTGACACCTAAAAAAGGGTAGCAAAATAGCTAACAAATAGTAGCAGTTGAAATATTTACATTAGTATATATTATTATTACTATATATTAGTATATATTAGTATATATTAGTATATATTAGTAAATGAATTGAAATGAATAGCGATTCTAATATTATAATAATATATAGTTTTTGTAATAGTTTTGATTTTAATATTATAATAATATATAGTTTTTAATATTTTTATTATTTTAATATTATAATAATAGTTACTTTTTTACTTTTTAACTTTAATCATTTTTTTAATATTAGAAGTTGGGATAAGCTTGGTGTCAACCGGTATCAAACCAGTACTGGTATCGAAAATACCGGGACAGTCCTGTTCGGTATCAGTACATGAAGGTAAAAACCGGCACTAATATAGAAAACGCCAAAAGTTGGTGCCGAATTGATATTGAAAATCTTTTGGTTCGGGAAATTCAGTGCTGCTACCCGGTACCATTTGCTCATCCCTGATCACGGTTACCGTACGAACAACGGTATCGTACAACTTTTTTTGTTGATTTTCTTTAACTTTTAATTTTTTTTTTTTAGTTTCAGGGGTAGGGATAAGCTCGGTGCCAACCGATACAGAATTGATACTGATACCGAAAATACCGGTTACGATACCTGTATATGAAGGTAAAAAGGGTAGTGAGCCGGTAACAGGAACGCCAAAAGTCGGTACCGAATTGGTACTTAAGATCTTTCGGTTCGGCAAATTTGGTACCGGTACCCAAAACAATTTGCTCATCTCTAACCACGGGTTTCATACGAACAACATCGTTACCATACAACTTTTTTGGTTGATTTTCTTTCGGTTATCTTTAAGTGTTTTTTTCTACATTTTCTTTTTATTTTTGTCAGCAGTTCCGTTCGCAACACACTCGTAGTGATTTCAAAACAGGTGTAAACACAAACTATATAATAAAAGAAATTCGCCGCAACGCGGCGAACTTCTTTAAACTTAGTTACACTTAACACATTAATTAACTAAAGAAATAGTTATTAGTCGTTTATAGAACATTTATAAATTATTAATTATTTAACTTTAAAGGCTAAATTAAAAAATAAATACCAACAATGCTATGATTCACCATATATTGGTATTGAAATGTTTACAGTCTGGCAATCAAATTAATCATATTAATGATTAAGAAAACAACTACATAATTAATAACGACCTATTTATGCTCGTTTAATTAATTGCCCTAAACCATCTCCCATTCATCTCCGCCTAGGGGCATGTTTGGCTTAGCTTATTTTCAACTTTTGCAAAAGGACTTTTGCCTAAAATAAGTCAGGAAATCCTGACTTTTGGCAAATCCAAAGGACTTTTGCCCTTCAAAAGGAGAGCCAAACACTTTTCAAAAGTCCTTTTGCCCTTCAAAAGTCCTTTTACCCTCAAAATAAGGAACCCCAAACACCCTCTAAATCCATCTCCGCCCTAAATCATCTCCAACCTACACGCCTCCGATGCATCTCCGCCAGAAGGCTTCCGATTCATCTCCGCCAAACGCCTTCCGATTCATCTTCGCCAGACGCCTCCGATTCATCCAGGGGAGTACGCACCTCCAATTCATCTCCCTTTAAATCGATGAACTCTTCAGGTTTCAAGTCTATTCCGGATCTAAACAATCGATTCCGTCAGAGAAACCGTTCCTCTATGATCTATTGACTATGAGCCTAAGGTCTGTGCCTCTCTACCGGTCTATGATAATTTTGTTTGTTTCGATTACAAAACCTATTGATTGCAATTTCATGGGGTTACATGCTATTTTTCCTGTTTTGTTTAAATTAGGGACACGTAGCGTCCTTTAGTTCGTTAACTAGTTGAATGTTTATGATCTAAACAAACGATTTTGTGCCTGTGATGATTTAGTAGTCATTCCGGAATTTGGACTTGTAATTGTTAGAAATTAGGGTTTATGCCGTGTTTAAGAGCTTATACTTGAGCCTGTTGACTTGATGTAAGAAACACCGATATGAAATTAATCTGAAATGGATTGCTTTTCCTGTTCTGATTCTGTTTTTGGTAATATATGTTGTTTTTCTTGTTATAATATAGAAAAACACTTGAAAGATGAAATTAATCTATATTCAGATTGCTTTTCCTATTCTATTGAATCATTAGGATTTTTTTAGCATGTCTTGGTATAATTAGGGTTTAGTTATTTATGTGTATATATGTGTTTATGATGACTTTGAATGTTAGGAGCACTGATGTCGATGGCGAGGAAGTAAAGCTAGCAGATTACTTTGATGTCGTTTCTGGAACGAGCACATGTGGTCTAGATTGTATTGGTGCATCCATCGCATGGCCCTATCCATTCATCTCGATATGTATTTGTTAAAACTTGTGATACATATAATTTTAATATCATGGAACTTAATGCTTATACATGGATGGTTTATTTGTAGGTAGTCCATGAGGATTGAGGACGCATGATGACTCAAGATTTTATGCTTCTTATTTCTTTAATTGCTTTTAATTTCTTTGTTAAATGTTAAGACTTAATGTTAGATAATGTTATAACTTATTTATCGTTAGTGTTTTTGTTATGAGCATGCTTATTTGAAATATAATGACGTTTTATTTCTTTCATTAGTTGATGATATACAATAGCTATTAGGATGTTATATGCTGATGGTCTGTTTATAAAATTGGTTTTATAATCTTATTTGGGATATTAGGACCATTTTCTTGATATTAAAGTAGCTATAACGTTACATCATAAGGGTCCTATAAATTAGTTTTTAAGGACGCTTGTATGTGTATCAAAAGGTTAAAAGTAGGTAATCACATATTAGAACATTGTAAAAGTGTCATAATATGTTCTTTTTAGGACGCTATTTAAATTGTCTATAGACATATTATGCGACCATAAAATTGGTTTCATAATCTTATTTGGTATATTAGGACCCTTTTCTTGCTACTAAATTAGCTATAATGTTACATCATAAGGGTCCTATCAATTAATTTCTAATGACGCTTGTAAGTGTATCAAAAGATTAAAAGTATGTAAGCACATGTTAAAACATCGTAAAAGTGTCCTAATATGTTTTTATTAGGACACTATTTTGGTTGTTCAAAGACATATTACGCGACCATAAAATTGGTTTCATAATCTTATTTGAGATGTTAGGACGTTTTTTTAGTTCCGGGACTTATTACGACCCCTTTACAAGAAACGTTTTTACCGTTGGTCCTATTAAATGAAAGGTCCTATAAAATTGCATTTTAGGACACTTTTGCGCGTACTAAAAACCCATTTTTCTTGTAGTGATCCCTTTATATTCAAGACTTAGATTATGTTCATTAGTGTTCTCAACATTTAATCATTCTATCATCTATTAACCACCAAATACAAGAACAAGATGATGTTTTAGAGCACTTACTACTAGCACAAGGCTAGGGGAGTTTCAAGGCGTAAAAGTGGTGAATAAAAGAAAACTAGAGCGGTCCTTGAGCTTCCGAGCACACCACGCTTGTTTGTATGATCTCTAACACCCTTGTATGTATGTGGTTTGCTTGGAAAAGACTTGAATGATGGTGATGGTGGTTGCTTGGTTCTCGGCCGAACATGGGGAGAGAGGAGACAGCAAGTTTTGTTGTTTGATGTGTAAAGAATGAAATGGTATTATCTCAAGTGCCTTTTTATAAACCAAGTTCACCACTTTATCCCTTGTGCATTATGATTTTAATTAACCCATATGATCTAATAAAATAATGAAGAAAAATCAATGGGTGGGTCACCCCTTTGGAACCGGTTTTGAGGGGGGGGGGTATAGGGTTGGGTTGTAACTTGTAGTTGGTGATCTAGTTAGGAAAGAAAATGTTTAGTTAGTGTCTTTTGTGTGTTATTAGTTATATAGTGCGTTAGGGTGTTCGGGGACCCTAACTAGCTCAGAAAAGTAAAAACAATCTGTTTGGCAATATTTTTATGTTCCTGGTAAAGTCCGGTTGTTCGGTTGGATGTTGATCCGTTAAAGTGCTAAATAAAGCTTTAAAGTGTCTTCTATATTACTTTTAGTAACACATTAAATTCCCAACACTTTGGAAAGTGTCTAGGACTATTTTGCCAAGTTTTTGCACTTTACTAGCATTGTTAAATGCTGAATTTTTGTATTTAGTGCAGAATTCTGCACTTAAAGTATGTTTTAGGCACTTCCGGGCTCTATAACTATCACCAAGTGACGCAGTTTTATGGTCCTCACCTCCCAACACTCCCTACTAGTGTAGTATTCTATTCCTGGCTCAAACTGGCCTCAAGAACAATGTCTATCTAGGTGCTGGTATTGTCAGCATGTTTACTGGGTTATCCGCTCACTGTGCCAACTGTGCTTTGTGCATCAAGTTTGTCACTATTGTTTGTGTGTAATAAATGGAGTGACAGTAATAAATGTGATGCATACGTATGTATGTATGTATCAGAAAACAGGAAGCAGTTTAATCATACTTGATATCAAGCACAGTAATTAAGCACTAATTAATTATTAATTAAATGTGCGGATGCATGCAAATTTGACAGTTGTCACAGTATGAACACACCAGTGTGAAATCATAATATGCTAACTACGAGATTTAGTTCCTAATAATAAAGAACAGATGGCTTGTATCTTCTTTCTAGCTTCAAGATCTTTTGTAACTCTCCACAATCTATCATTCTCTGTCACAAGACTTTCTATAATCATTGTCATGTTCACCACTTTGTCTTCAAGCCCTTTTATCTTCTTATCATTAGGATCTACCAAAAAATCATAATCCATTTACTCAACATGCAGAAAAGATGGACCTTCTTCATGAATAAACCCTTGTCTTTGTCGTGGTGGAGGTGGTGCTGGTGTTTGTTGTAATGCTGTTGAAGTAGGAGTCTTTTTATGGGAATGTTCGTTGTTGTTTCAAGATCAACGACCTACTCTTCTATCACTGGTGTACCATGTTTCATCTTCACATTATGATCAATCTCCCTTCTATCACCTTCTGTTGTTGTACATACTAGTTCAGCTCCAGTAGTTTGATCTATCAAAGGTTCATCTTCATCAATCAATCTTGGACCTGGTGACTTTCTCGATTTCTTTGCAGTAGGTGAACCAATTTTCTTAACACTCGAAACAGTTCTACTTTTCTTTCCCCCTGTAACCTTCTTCATTGGTTTTGGATCTTCCTCTTGTACATAAGTTTCATCTTTATCATCAGTTGATTTATTTTTCTTTGAATTTTCTACCCTAGCCATTGGATCATACGTTGTAGGGGCTACCTTAGTAATATCAATATCTTCATCATATCATTTTCTTTTGTAAAAATCATTCCAACAACCATCAATCAACAACATACAATTTTTAACCACTAATCTTGACAAAAATAAGCCTAAATCATAAACCCATGAACTTGAAAGTGTGTAAAAATATGTAGCAAGTTACTATCATGCTTAGTAGGTCTTGTTATCTTTAAAAAATAAGATTAGTTTCTTAAAAGCTTTATTTTTAAAGAATTTGAAGTTTAACAACTTTTAGTTATGATTTACAAAAATATTTCTTTGTTTAATTTTCTCGTTACCCAAGTGTTCACACACTTGTTTACTTACTAAAAATGCTTTTAGTTCATACAAGATCCGGGTTTTAACAAAACTAGGATTTTTCACTTGGTTCTTCTGAAAAACCACTTGTAGATCTTTAGATCTATAAGTTTAGAATCTTTTTTTTCAAGAAAAATTATATTTATTCAAGTTCAAGGTTCATGTATGGATGGATTCATCATCTTTCATATTTCTAACTTTTACATCTTACTAGTTTATGTTCTTAAACATGAACTAGTATGTCTAGATGATGATCCATCTTGTTTCTACTACCAACAACATGTAATAATCATAACAACACAAGATCTACATGATTTAACCATTTATCTTCTCTTTATCCACTCTTTATCCACTACAACAAAAATGGCCTTTTAGGACCTTTTCTGTGGGACGCTTGTAAAAGAGGGTCCTAAAAAATATTTAATAGGACTAATGAACTTTCGGGGTCATTTTATAATATACTCTACTAAACCGATGTCCTAAAAAACTATTTAATAGGATGGATGATTTTTTGGGGTCCTATTATCATATAATTTAATAGGACACTTAAAATGTAGATCATAATAAAGTACTTTATAAGACATTTAATTCTTAGTGTCCCGTTATGTGGTACTGTATTATGACACTTGATCATCTGGAGTCCTATTATAACATAACTTAATAGGACAGATTGTAGTTAAGTGATAAATGTTCAGTGTTATAGGACCTTTTCTAGCCGAAGTCATATTAGAATTAACTTAATAGGACACTTGACACTTGGGTCTTATAACTTTAATTTTAATCAAACGCTTAATCATTGTGGTGTTATTATAATACACCGTAATAGGACACTTGATATTTGAGTCATAAAACATTAGTTTTATAGGACGCTTATTCGCTAGAGTTTTATTATAATTTAACTTAAAAAAACACTTGACACTTGGGTCTTATAAATTTAACCTTTATAGGACGCTTAATCATTGTGGTGTTATTATAATACACTCTAATAGAACACCTGACACTAGTTAAAGATGGACAGTTGCCACCAAAATTTGACACCTAAAAAAGGGTAGCAAAATAGCTAACAAATAGTAGCAGTTGAAATATTTACATTAGTATATATTATTATTACTATATATTAGTATATATTAGTATATATTAGTAAATGAATTGAAATGAATAGCGATTTTAATATTATAATAATATATAGTTTTTGTAATAGTTTTGATTTTAATATTATAATAATATATAGTTTTTAATACTTTTATTATTTTAATATTATAATAATAGTTACTTTTTTACTTTTTAACTTTAATCATTTTTTTAATATTAGAAGTTGGGATAAGCTTGGTGTCAACCGGTATCAAACCAGTACTGGTATCGAAAATACCGGGACAGTCCTGTTCGGTATCAGTACATGAAGGTAAAAACCGGCACTAATATAGAAAACGCCAAAAGTTGGTGCCGAATTGATATTGAAAATCTTTTGGTTCGGGAAATTCAGTGCTGCTACCCGGTACCATTTGCTCATCCCTGATCACGGTTACCGTACGAACAACGGTATCGTACAACTTTTTTTGTTGATTTTCTTTAACTTTTAATTTTTTTTTTTTTTAGTTTCAGGGGTAGGGATAAGCTCGGTGCCAACCGATACAGAATTGATACTGATACCGAAAATACCGGTTACGATACCTGTATATGAAGGTAAAAAGGGTAGTGAGCCGGTAACAGGAACGCCAAAAGTCGGTACCGAATTGGTACTTAAGATCTTTCGGTTCGGCAAATTTGGTACCGGTACCCAAAACAATTTGCTCATCTCTAACCACGGGTTTCATACGAACAACATCGTTACCATACAACTTTTTTGGTTGATTTTCTTTCGGTTATCTTTAAGTGTTTTTTTCTACATTTTCTTTTTATTTTTGTCAGCAGTTCCGTTCGCAACACACTCGTAGTGATTTCAAAACAGGTGTAAACACAAACTATATAATAAAAGAAATTCGCCGCAACGCGGCGAACTTCTTTAAACTTAGTTACACTTAACACATTAATTAACTAAAGAAATAGTTATTAGTCGTTTATAGAACATTTATAAATTATTAATTATTTAACTTTAAAGGCTAAATTAAAAAATAAATACCAACAATGCTATGATTCACCATATATTGGTATTGAAATGTTTACAATCTGGCAATCAAATTAATCATATTAATTATTAAGAAAACAACTACATAATTAATAACGACCTATTTATACTAAGGTGACAATCTATAAATAATATTGTTTTTGCTTGTGGGTGATCTATGCATAGCACAAGTCAAACTTTTTTTTAATGCTCGTTTAATTAATTGCCCTAAACCATCTCCCATTCATCTCCGCCTAGGGGCATGTTTGGCTTAGCTTATTTTCAACTTTTGCAAAAGGACTTTTGCCTAAAATAAGTCAGGAAATCCTGACTTTTGGCAAATCGAAAGGACTTTTGCCCTTCAAAAGGAGAGCCAAACACTTTTCAAAAGTCCTTTTGCCCTTCAAAAGTCCTTTTACCCTCAAAATAAGGAACCCCAAACACCCTCTAAATCCATCTCCGCCCTAAATCATCTCCAACCTAGACGCCTCCGATGCATCTCCGCCAGAAGGCTTCCGATTCATCTCCGCCAAACGCCTTCCGATTCATCTTCGCAAGACGCCTCCGATTCATCCAGGGGAGTACGCACCTCCAATTCATCTCCCTTTAAATCGATGAACTCTTCAGGTTTCAAGTCTATTCCGGATCTAAACAATCGATTCCGTCAGAGAAACCGTTCCTCTATGATCTATTGACTATGAGCCTAAGGTCTGTGCCTCTCTACCGGTCTATGATAATTTTGTTTGTTTCGATTACAAAACCTATTGATTGCAATTTCATGGGGTTACATGCTGTTTTTCCTGTTTTGTTTAAATTAGGGACACGTAGCGTCCTTTAGTTCGTTAACTAGTTGAATGTTTATGATCTAAACAAACGATTTTGTGCCTGTGATGATTTAGTAGTCATTCTGGAATTTGGACTTGTAATTGTTAGAAATTAGGGTTTATGCCGTGTTTAAGAGCTTATACTTGAGCCTGTTGACTTGATGTAAGAAACACCGATATGAAATTAATCTGAAATGGATTGCTTTTCCTGTTCTGATTCTGTTTTTGGTAATATATGTTGTTTTTCTTGTTATAATATAGAAAAACACTTGTTACAAAGATGAAATTAATCTATATTCAGATTGCTTTTCCTATTCTATTGAATCATTAGGATTTTTTTAGCATGTCTTGGTATAATTAGGGTTTAGTTATTTATGTGTATATATGTGTTTATGATGACTTTGAATATTAGGAGCATTGATGTCGATGGCGAGGAAGTAAGGCTAGCAGATTACTTTGATGTCGTTTCTGGAACGAGCACATGTGGTCTAGATTGTATTGGTGCATCCATCGCATGGCCCTATCCATTCATCTCGATATGTATTTGTTAAAACTTGTGATACATATAATTTTAATATCATGGAACTTAATGCTTATACATGGATGGTTTATTTGTAGGTAGTCCATGAGGATTGAGGACGCATGATGACTCAAGATTTTATGCTTCTTATTTCTTTAATTGCTTTTAATTTCTTTGTTAAATGTTAAGACTTAATGTTAGATAATGTTATAACTTATTTATCGTTAGTGTTTTTGTTATGAACATGCTTATTTGAAATATAATGACGTTTTATTTCTTTCATTAGTTGATGATATACAATAACTATTAGGATGTTATATGCTGATGGTCTGTTTATAAAATTGGTTTTATAATCTTATTTGGGATATTAGGACCATTTTCTTGATATTAAAGTAGCTATAACGTTACATCATAAGGGTCCTATAAATTAATTTTTAAGGACGCTTGTATGTGTATCAAAAGGTTAAAAGTAGGTAATCACATATTAGAACATTGTAAAAGTGTCATAATATGTTCTTTTTAGGACGCTATTTAAATTGTCTATAGACATATTATGCGACCATAAAATTGGTTTCATAATCTTATTTGGTATATTAGGACCCTTTTCTTGCTACTAAATTAGCTATAATGTTACATCATAAGGGTCCTATCAATTAATTTCTAATGACGCTTGTAAGTGTATCAAAAGATTAAAAGTATGTAAGCACATGTTAAAACATCGTAAAAGTGTCCTAATATGTTTTTATTAGGACACTATTTTGGTTGTTCAAAGACATATTACGCGACCATAAAATTGGTTTCATAATCTTATTTGAGATGTTAGGACGTTTTTTTAGTTCCGGGACTTATTACGACCCCTTTACAAGAAACGTTTTTACCGTTGGTCCTATTAAATGAAAGGTCCTATAAAATTGCATTTTAGGACACTTTTGCGCGTACTAAAAACCCATTTTTCTTGTAGTGATCCCTTTATATTCAAGACTTAGATTACGTTCATTAGTGTTCTCAACATTTAATCATTCTATCATCTATTAACCACCAAATACAAGAACAAGATGATGTTTTAGAGCACTTACTACTAGCACAAGGCTAGGGGAGTTTCAAGGCGTAAAAGTGGTGAATAAAAGAAAACTAGAGCGGTCCTTGAGCTTCCGAGCACACCACGCTTGTTTGTATGATCTCTAACACCCTTGTATGTATGTGGTTTGCTTGGAAAAGACTTGAATGATGGTGATGGTGGTTGCTTGGTTCTCGGCCGAACATGGGGAGAGAGGAGACAGCAAGTTTTGTTGTTTGATGTGTAAAGAATGAAATGGTATTATCTCAAGTGCCTTTTTATAAACCAAGTTCACCACTTTATCCCTTGTGCATTATGATTTTAATTAACCCATATGATCTAATAAAATAATGAAGAAAAATCAATGGGTGGGTCACCCCTTTGGAACCGGTTTTGAGGGGGGGGGGGTATAGGGTTGGGTTGTAACTTGTAGTTGGTGATCTAGTTAGGAAAGCAAATGTTTAGTTAGTGTCTTTTGTGTGTTATTAGTTATATAGTGCGTTAGGGTGTTCGGGGACCCTAACTAGCTCAGAAAAGTAAAAACAATCTGTTTGGCAATATTTTTATGTTCCTGGTAAAGTCCAGTTGTTCGGTTGGATGTTGATCCGTTAAAGTGCTAAATAAAGCTTTAAAGTGTCTTCTATATTACTTTTAGTAACACATTAAATTCCCAACACTTTGGAAAGTGTCTAGGACTATTTTGCCAAGTTTTTGCACTTTACTAGCATTGTTAAATGCTGAATTTTTGTATTTAGTGCAGAATTATGCACTTAAAGTATGTTTTAGGCACTTCCGGGCTCTATAACTATCACCAAGTGACGCAGTTTTATGGTCCTCACCTCCCAACACTCCCTACTAGTGTAGTATTCTATTCCTGGCTCAAACTGGCCTCAAGAACAATGTCTATCTAGGTGCTGGTATTGTCAGCATGTTTACTGGGTTATCCGCTCACTGTGCCAACTGTGCTTTGTGCATCAAGTTTGTCACTATTGTTTGTGTGTAATAAATGGAGTGACAGTAATAAATGTGATGCATACGTATGTATGTATGTATCAGAAAACAGGAAGCAGTTTAATCATACTTGATATCAAGCACAGTAATTAAGCACTAATTAATTATTAATTAAATGTGCGGATGCATGCAAATTTGACAGTTGTCACAGTATGAACACACCAGTGTGAAATCATAATATGCTAACTACGAGATTTAGTTCCTAATAATAAAGAACAGATGGCTTGTATCTTCTTTCTAGCTTCAAGATCTTTTGTAACTCTCCACAATCTATCATTCTCTGTCACAAGACTTTCTATAATCATTGTCATGTTCACCACTTTGTCTTCAAGCCCTTTTATCTTCTTATCATTAGGATCTACCAAAAAATCATAATCCATTTACTCAACATGCAGAAAAGATGGACCTTCTTCATGAATAAACCCTTGTCTTTGTCGTGGTGGAGGTGGTGCTGGTGTTTGTTGTAATGCTGTTGAAGTAGGAGTCTTTTTATGGGAATGTTCGTTGTTGTTTCAAGATCAACGACCTACTCTTCTATCACTGGTGTACCATGTTTCATCTTCACATTATGATCAATCTCCCTTCTATCACCTTCTGTTGTTGTACATACTAGTTCAGCTCCAGTAGTTTGATCTATCAAAGGTTCATCTTCATCAATCAATCTTGGACCTGGTGACTTTCTCGATTTCTTTGCAGTAGGTGAACCAATTTTCTTAACACTCGAAACAGTTCTACTTTTCTTTCCCCCTGTAACCTTCTTCATTGGTTTTGGATCTTCCTCTTGTACATATGTATGTATGTATGTATGTATGTATGTATGTATGTATGTATGTATGTATGTATGTATGTATGTATGTATGTATGTATGTATGTATGTATGTATGTATGTATGTATGTATGTATGTATGTATGTATGTATGTATGTATGTATGTATGTATGTATGTATGTATGTATGTATGTATGTATGTATGTATGTATGTATGTATGTATGTATGTATGTATGTATGTATGTATGTATGTATGTATGTATGTATGTATGTATGTATGTATGTATGTATGTATGTATGTATGTATGTATGTATGTATGTATGTATGTATGTATGTATGTATGTATGTATGTATGTTGTATGTATGTATGTATGTATGTATGTATGTATGTATGGTATGTATGTATGTGTATTGTATGTATGATGTATGTATGTATGTATGTATGTATGTATGTATAGTATGTACTGTATATGTATGGTAATGTATGTATGTAATGTATGTATGTATGATGTAGTATGTATGATGTATGTATGTATGTATGTATGTTGTATGTATGTATGTATGTATGTAGATGTAGTATGTATGTATGTATGTATGTATGTATTGTATGTATGTATGTATAGTATGTATGTATGTACGGTACGTAGGTAGGTATGTATGTATGTATGTACGTACGTACGTAGGTATGTATGTATGTATGTATGTACGTATGTATGTACGTACGGATGGAAGTTTGCTTCCCATGATAGTCGAAGGACTACGCCGGAGATCCCAAGTTTATATTGTGGATCAGGAATCGGCATCTTTCTAGTGTTTGAATAGTTTGTTTGAAAGAATTTGAATGGGGTTTTGATTTTTACAGGTGAAAGGACTACGCCGGAGCTTCCAGGTTGGTAAGTGCGAAGCAGGAATCGGCATCCTGATGGGTAAAATGGTGATGTAGATGTCACATTCCTACAATTGGTAGTTGTGATGTTATGTTTGAAGTGTTTATATTCTATAATTGGTACAGAGGTAAATCAAGGACATTAAGTTGTACTTGATCTACTATTCATATGAGTTTGATAAACAAGATGATGAACCATATCCTCATGCTTTATAAGTGATAAACTTAAAAATGGTAAACACAAACTCATTTTCCGGAAAAATCATTTTGATTAAAACAAACTTAAGTGTTTTGAAATCTAAATGAGAAAATGGTTTGTTGAAAGGGGGAGTTCTGATTGTTTATGTCGATGGAATGGAGATTTGATGTGATTCGATATCAGTTGTCAAGTTTCTGTACAGTTTGTGTTGATTTCTATGTTTTCAAGTGGGTCAAGAGTCTAGTAGTTTTTAAATTTCCTTTGAAATGTGTTTGCATTTTAGGGGGAGTAGAAAATTTCAGAAAATCCAAAAACATTAGAAAATTTGAAAAAGCCAAAAACATGATAAAATTCAAAAATGAGTTTCGTTGTGAAAAGACAGTAGGCTGTCACAACATGCTAAAGAATTGGAAAGATAATATGTGATAAACAGTCTTACTGTGGATATGTAATCCTGCATGAGCGATCACGTAACTTCGCTGACAAATCAAAACACAGACAGATGTTAGGTTAATTTCACCGATAACCGTGATAAGAACGCTGTGGTTCGCTATCACGGTTCTCGAAGTCGCCTTCGATAATATCGCTCAAGGGACGATTGACACTATTTCGCTAATGATCACCAATTTTGATCGAACAATGGTCGGCGAAATGAATGATTATGCGATAAGATCCTCAACGATTTGATTTATTTCGCTATATTCAACGCTGAGTTCGCTGTCTTCAAAAAATAATTTCGCTGTATTCAAATATTCTTCGCTGTCTTCAAGTTATGTTTGCTGGACAGAGGGTTTAACACGAACAAAAACCCTCTAATCACTCGAAAACAGCTCAAAAACCATGTTTTGATGCAACAAAATGTCCAAAATGACTCCCTAATCAAGTATTAACAACAACCTATCGATTAAACACACCAAATCAATCCATTTTAAGCTCAAAAATTTGAAAAACCTTGAAACTTTGAAAAACCTTCAAAACAATGAAAAATCTCCACAAGAACACAACAACCAAGAGCACAAAGGCTCTGATACCAAATTGTAGATCCCAAAACGTATCCGGATCACAGTGGTTGGTTGTTTTAACCCACAACACCTATTGATTAGGTGTTTGAGTTATGTAAAGTCAAGAAGAAACAAAGATGAAGGTGAAGCTAATGGATTAATGAATACAACAAGTGTTGTATTGAATCCAAACAATAAGATATAACAATAAACAACCTTGGATATCAGATTTGAGCACTAGATCAACAAGAGAAGGTAACAACACTAATATTCATCAAAGAGCCAAAAGCTTGGCTAGGTTACAATGCTTGGAGTATTTATAGTGAACTCCTGACTTGCCAGCAAATTTATAAATTTGCTGGAATCTTAACTACACCAAGTCAGGATTACTACTTCTAGACAATTACATAATAAGCCCCTTAACATTCAAAATACCTACAAACTACTATTTAAGCTAATCCAGCACAAGTATCAACGATCTCATAAGCTCTAACAATATCCCCCCTAGATCGTTGCGTACTTGTCTTCTCATTCTTCGGTAGTGACCGCTGGATTCTCAGTAGCTTGCTTTTCGGGCTCTGTCGGATTTTCTTCAATAACTATTGTTTCTGGTGGTGCCACGGTCTCTGTCGGTGCTTCCGGAATTTCTTGAGTAACATTAGCTTCACACGATGGTTGGTCCTCCTTAGTGGCCTCATATGTGGATGAGGCCGGAGGTGTTGGTGTTGTTTGTAAGGTTGTGGTGCTTGGATCAGCTGTTGAAACAGAACTTCCTTCCTTCGTTTGCTCGTGCTTCTTTTTCTTCCTCGATTCTTTCTTCTTTTGTTCCTTTTCCTTTCTTTTCTCCATTTTATCTACCACATCAAGCATTTCTCTCTTCAATCTCCAGGCGCGTTCTACCGCTCGTTGAAATAACGCTGCCTCTTCCAGGTTAGCATTGCCTGCTCCAACATTAATACGGCTAGCGTTCAACATGGTTAGATCTGAGAGCCCGAACTTAAACACATCCATCGGATCCAGAATGCGAATATCTACATTTTCATTCGACCTGATCATAGCTTCACCGGTTTTGCTATCGTAAAACCATTTCTTGAAATCCTTGAGAGCGGCAGGGATTTCTTCTGGAAGCTTAACTCTAGTGACAACTTTAGCTGGGTTGATTACCCACGTCACTTTTCCTTTGCCAGTAACAGGATCGATGGTGGTTTTTGATACTCTGCATCTAGGGCACTGCGGAGTGTGATTCTGAAAACCTTTGTTACATTCTTTGGCGATTATCCGTTCAAAATCCCTCCCGATTCCTCTGTCTTCATGGTTTAGTAAGTCTAGACGCCCAAGTTCTCGTAGATCCCACCTTGGAAGAGAGAAAAGATCAAATCCAGTTTCAAAGTACTGAATTACTCCACCGCGTCTCTTTACCACGAACATTCCTCTAAGATTATCATACATCCAACTGATAATCATATCAGTAGCCTCAGATTTTTCAACTTTTATAAGTTGATGGAAATCAGGAAGTCGTTCTCGTTCCTTTTTGAACCATTCAGGATGCTCGGGAGCGAATGTTTTTCCATTTGCTTGCTCGTATAGAACTTCATCCTCGAGCCCCCATTCAAGGAACTTTGATGGCATATCGTCCCGATCTATCGCTTCTTCCTCACTTTCATCACCTTCCAATACTTTGTCAACTGACTCTAACCACCTCTTCTTTGCTTCAGCTTCTTTTTCTTTTCGAGAAGTTTCTTCTTCAATAAAAGCATCAAAGTCAAAGATTTCGTCAAACGTGAACATTGGCTCGATTTTCATTTTCTCACACATCCCTCGCATCATCCTGTACATTTTCTCCAGCCCTGCTTGCTGGAATCTGATAAATTTGGACTGTTTAGCCATGTACGCAGTCATATCTTTGTTTTTCTTCCTCTGGTCTTTAAGCTTTTCCCTGAGGATGTTGGTATCATTCACTTGATTTTTCAATAAGCAAATTTCTTTTGCCACTGAAGGCCCGGAGTCTTTGATTAACTTCTCGTACAGGTCTTGGAAGGGGCGAACCCTTTGTGGAGGAACCGGAGGCCTTGAAATTCTTGTAGGCTTTACTGGTGACACATTTGATGGGCCTTGACTTGCTTGGGCTTCATCTGGATCAACAAGTATGGCATCAACAAAATCATTCATTGTTTGAATTTCTTTAGATATCGTTTCGGGCCTTTCTGTGGGAGATATTTCTTTACGCTTTAAACTTTTATCTCTTTTCTCCTTCTCTTGCAGTGCGTGAATTGCTTTCAAATCTTTGATGTGTTGGCGGTGCTCTTCAGAGTCAGCTGCCCTTATGCTTGCACCCATGAGACGTTCAGAGCTTTCTGTTGTCTTTTTCTTCTTGGGCGGTTCCCCTTCAGCGGGTTGTTTTTCTTTTCTTTTACCTTTACTGCGTTCTTCTCTTGCAGCTGCTTCGGCCTGAGCCTGAGCAGCTCTCTGCTGTTTTTCTCTTACTCCTTCTTTGTACTTCTGATAAGCTGCCTGGACAATTGGTAATCTTTCTGCTCGGTACATCCAATCATGCAGCAACACCCATTCATTGGTCTTTATTTCAGTATACTGTCGGCTGGTGGGAACATGAAACTTGTAAGTGTTTCCATCATTCGGGAGATCCTTGTGTTGATCGTTGATAAGCATTTGAATGAATCTAGGGTACATCGCCTACGTAGCTCCGTTTGCATTTTCACACATGTAGTTGAATATTAAGCCCGAGAAGTTGAACTTCTAATTTAGGCATAAATTCAACATGGCCGCCGACCATTCCAGGTTCAATCCATCAAATCCACCTTTTCGATGAGCTAGACTCATAGAGATCACATGAACAATGAATCTCCAATCTCGGGTGAGTCCACCTCTCTTGATTTCTTTCTTATTGCGGAAGTCTCCAACATAACCGATTCCTTTAAAACCATCGAGGATATCATCTTGACTTAGACTTAACGGATCCTGATCACTGTCTTGAAACTTTAAAACTCGGCGAATCCTGTCTTCAGTCACTTCCACTCTCTTGTTGCGAACGGTTGATACTATCCCTGGTTTATTGTTGATGGATTCTAGCTTCACGTTTTGCCAGAAGTCTTGAATGTGTATGGGGTAGACTGTAACGGATGTCTCTCCACAGCGTGTCCAATCCTGCTGGTACGCACCCATCTGGTTACATCTTCAAAATCAGTAGGCACTTCATCTAGATTTATGCTTTGATTGTGCTTAAGCGTTTTATCCCATTCCAGATTCTTCACCATACTGCACATTACACGGAAAACGAGGCAAGTTAGAGTGGATAATTACTCGATGAACTATACAGAGAATGGAATTTACAAGGAATATACACAATTATATTAAATATTTAATAAAAAGAATTAAAAGAATTTGAAAAATCAAATGCTTGATAATTTCGCTGCCAGGTCAGGCATGGTCATCGCTGATGCTGGTTATTGGGGTCAGTCACTAGATCCGTAAGCGAGGAATGATCATCGCTGATTTCGCTAACTGATCAGACCCCGATTAACTCTGCTAAGTTCGCTATGTTCGCTAGAGATCTGATGCAATGAAGTTTGATCATGTTCACTTGTTTTCAAGGATAATTTCGCTAGCGAACATAGCGATGTTAACGTCTCTTTTCCGGAAACAGTTTACCAGCGAAGACATCAATCTAAATCGCTACACGAGCGAAATAAATCGTTTGCTGGTTGCTCGAACTCGCGTTCGAGACTTTTGAGATTCCCACATAAATCCGCTGTCTTCGCTGGCATCATGTTAAATTCGCCATCTTCAAAAATTTCTTATAAAACCCCATTAAAACCCTTCAAATGCCAACTGATCTACCCTCAGATTTTAACACATCTTTATATGATTCAGAAAGATTCATGTCATTCCGAAGTGAAATAGAACCAATTTCATGTATGCACCTTCTTATAAACATATCAATCGCAGAGCATTTGAACAATATGTATCAAGTATCAAAACCCCAAACCCCACTTATTCAAACAAATACTTTTGAATCATAATCAGATGCGGTCTAATAAGATGAGAAATAACAACGGAATACCTGATGATTTTGACTGAAATTGAAACTTGTGTTGATCTTAGATAGATGACCGGAAGAATTTGAGAGAGAAAGTGAAACCGATATAGATAATTTTGAAAATGTCTAAGTGGTAAAAGCGGTTAAAAAAATATATATATAT
Organism: Helianthus annuus; assembly: GCF_002127325.2. Taxonomy (NCBI): domain Eukaryota; kingdom Viridiplantae; phylum Streptophyta; class Magnoliopsida; order Asterales; family Asteraceae; genus Helianthus; species Helianthus annuus. The sequence goes on along the minus strand of NC_035446.2, from coordinate 43,190,600 downwards.
GTGAATTAGGATAACCAGCGAACTTATAAGTTAACTGGTATCTTAATTTCGCCGCCATTATGATATTTTCAAACAGTTTTTAATTTCGCTCGTTGATTTCAAACTTTCTCGAAAAACATGCCCATTTTTGTTTAAAAAGCTGTTTATTTCAACATATTTACAATATTGCTAAAAATTAGGCCATTTTGACTCCGAACTTCAAAATTTCTTGCTTTGGGAGGATTCATTTAGCGTAGATTTTCTTGAAATATCTGACGCTTGCTGAACTTACCTGCAGAGAATCATACTGCCAACACTTGCCAAATTCTTTATATATTATTATTGTGTTACTAACCAAGGCACAAGAAAAACTGTCAGTATGTTTGTCCGCTTAAATCCATGCATCCTTCTTTCAACATACCTTCAGAGAGCTCTTTTTATCATGTTTTTGGTAATATTGACAAGTCTTCGATGGCCCCCATACAAGCTATTTAAAATAGAATTATTACGCCCTCGTGAGTCCCACATCAGGACATACCCCCGCGATCAAGGTATGCACAAAGATTCCTCATAACGGGTGAGTATATTGGCTTCATTCTCTTCAACGATAGAACAGAGATCAGGTCTGTACTTCCCTACAACAGAGATCCCAAGAGCTATCGAGGGCTGAGATAGACAGTTCGGCTAACAGGTCAGTACCACCGTACAGCAGAGTTGCCAACTAATCTATCAAAGGATTCTGGCCAAAAATGGCGCTTATTATGGATTTTGGCCAAAAATGGCGCTTATTAGAAAGGGTTTGGCCTATATTTTTTTTAAGGCACTTATTATTAAAAGAATATCATAGCGTCTAGGTCAGCATGTATCTGGATGCAGCAGAAGAACGACTATGATATCCCCCGAATGAAATACCAATATAAAGACCCGAAATCTCAGATTTTGGCAATCTGTCAACGCAAGATTCAAGACCATTAAGCCATATGCCGCAACGTGTTACCCACTGAGATGCGTAATGTCTGAGAAAAGCCAGAATTCTTGTGTAGACATTATGTTTTGCCCCCTAATAGCAGTTTACTCGTTGGTGTTGCTGAATCTACCGACATGTCGTTGCTTGGTACCCCGATTTCTTTTTGTTTTCTGTGATAGCAAGAAATGACAGAGTGTTAGCAATTTTCTATCACTTCCTGTCGCAGGAATCAGATATAAGCAATCGTTCGGATTTTCTGAATATATCCCCCCTAAAATCCTTATTTTTGTGAGTCCATTTTCCCGAAAATAAAATTTTAATAAGAAAATCTTTTTGGTGAGCAACACTTTCCGATTTTACTTTCAACAAACGTCTTTTTTTTTATCAACACAACATTCATTTCCAGTCAAGGAAATTGACCATTTCCAACCAGGTTACCAACTGGTTGAAACGAGTTTTGTCGAAAGCTTTCGTGAAGATGTCGGCCCGTTGCTGCGTTGTATCCACTGGCACCACTTGAATATATCCCTTTTCATAAGCACCTCGAATTGCGTGAATACGAATTTCGATGTGCTTTGTTCTTGAGTGGTGTATGGGGTTCTTCACAATTCCTAGACACGCTTCATTGTCGATGAATATAGGAGTCTTCATGATGTTGATTCCGTAATCCAGCAACTGATTTTGTATCCAAAGAACTTCTGAACAGCAACTGTAGGCCGCGGTGTATTCTGCTTGAGCGGTTGATGTGGAGACTGTTGTTTGCTTCTTGCTCTGCCATGAAATCAAGCGGTTTCCCAAGAATTGACATCCTCCTGATACAGACCTGCGATCTACTTTGCAACCTGCATGATCATTGTCAGAATATGCAATTAAATCAAAATTACTATCTTTAGGATACCAGAGCCCTAGTTTCGGAGTTCCTTTGAGATAGCGGAAGATGCGCTTTACAGCAATTTCATGAGATTCCTTGGGATTTGTTTGGAAACGAACACAAAGACAAACTGCCCACATGATGTCTGGTCTACTGGCCGTCAAGTACATCAGGGAACCGATCATTGAGCGATAAAAGGATTTGTTTACTGGTTTTCCCTGAGGATCTAGAGTGAGTTCTGTTTGAGAGGCGAATGGCGTGCTTGCAACTTTACAGTCGTTCATGTTGTACTTCATGAGAATGTCTCGAATGTACTTTGCTTGATGAATAAGAATCCCATCCTCCTTTTGCTTCACTTCTAGCCCCAAGAAGAAATTCAGCTCTCCCATCATGCTCATCTCGAATTTCGCCTTCATGACTGTTTCGAATTCTCTGCACAGAGCTTCGTTGGTTGACCCAAAGATGATATCGTCGACGTAGATTTGCACGAGCATTACATCCTCTCCGATCTTTTTGGTAAATAAAGTCATGTCGATCTTCCCTCTGGTATATCCACATTCCAACAAATAAGTGGACAAGGTCTCGTACCAAGCGCGTGGAGCTTGATGAAGACCATACAGTGCTTTATCTAGCTTGAAGTAACGACCTGGAAAGTGTGGATCTTCGAACCTTGGAGGCTGACATACGTAAACTTCTTCTTTTACTTTCCCGTACAGAAACGCACTTTTAACATCCATTTGAAAGACTTTGAAGTTTCTATATGAGGCGTATGCCAGGAATATTCTGATTGCCTCCAATCGTGCGACTCGAGCAAAGACTTCTTCGTAGTCAATCCCTTCTTCTTGACGAAAACCCTGTACGACCAATCTGGCCTTGTTCTTGATCACCACTCCACGATCATCCATCTTGTTTCGAAAGACCCATTTAGTGCCAATTGGAAACTTTCCTTCAGGTAAATCTACTAGTTCCCAAACTTTAAGTTTCCTGAACTGTGACAGCTCTTCTTGCATTGCCTGAACCCAACTGGAGTCTTGAATAGCGTCTTCGATGTCACGTGGAACTGATTGCGATAGAAAAGCTGCGAAGAGACTTTTGTTGATGCTAGACGACTGCCCGCGTGTACGTACTCCTTCTTCTACAGCGCCGATGACGTTTTCAAGAGGATGATTTCTATTTGTCTTGTATCCGGCATTTGTCAGAGATTCAATCTGCTGCGGAAGGTTGGTGAAGTGTTCGTCTACGTAAATCACTGGTGATCATCTTCTTGAGTTGGCTCATTCACATTTGCCTGTGAAGAAGAAGCACCATTATCTTGGGTGTTCTCAGGCGAAGTGTCACCAGTTGTTTCATTTACAGCCAGAATAGGATCAGCGGATGATGGGGATAAGCGGGTGGTGAAAGGAGTCAAGCCAATGTCAGACGAGTCAAACAATGGTTCAACTTGAGTGTCTTCGACTGGCTCATGGTCTGGTACAATCTCCGGATTTCAAAGTTGTTGAAGATCACTCCCACATCATAGAACCAATCAGGAGTACTTCCGGTGTTGGTGTAATTTCCTTCTTGAAAGTCAACGTAGTAAGATTCAATTACCATCTTCGTTCGTTTGTTGTAAACACGGTAAGCCTTCTGTGTGGATGAGTACCCCATAAAGTAGCAGATATCGCCCACTGCTTCAAACTTGACGAGATTTTCTTGAGTGTTTAAAAGAGTGCACGAACATCCGAATGGTCTGAAGAAATCTATAAGTGGCTTTCTTTTGAAGAGAAGCTCATATGCTGTCTTTCCATGAGGTTTCACGATGAGCACCCTGTTTAGAACGTAGCATGCCGTATTAACTGCTTCTGCCCAGAAGATAATTGGAAGCTTGGAGTCCACTAGCATGGTTCTTGCAGCTTCGATCAGCGTTCTATTCTTCCGTTCAGCAACTCCATTTTGTTAGGGAGTTCTGGCTGCACTATATTGAAGATGAATTCCTTTTTCTGCACAGAATGATATGAAAGTCTGATTTTTGAACTCGGACCCGTTGTCGCTTCTGATAGACTTCACTTTCAGCTTGGTCACGTTCTCAATCACGGGAATGAATGATTTTAACACTTCAGCTGTCTCGCTCTTTGCTTCAAGAAAGTATACCCACGAAAACCGAGAGTAATCATCTGTTACAACCAAACAATAAGAGCTTTTAGCAAGACTTTTAACACTGATAGGACCGAAAAGATCCATGTGCAACAATTGAAGTGGTGCAGAAATCGTGTTCACTGCTTTGGACTTGTGTGGTTTCTTATGCTGCTTTCCCTGGGCGCATGCAATACATTTTTCAGAAAATGGAAATTTTTTAATTGGAAGACCTCTAACTAAGTTTAACTTAGAGAGTTTGTTCATATTTTTGAAATTAACATGGCCCAGTCGTCTATGCCAAAGCAGTGACTCTGATTCTGAAGCTTTGGAGATTAAGCATGTCAAGTTGTCATTTGTCTTGGCATTTTTCATGTTGAGCACGTATGTGTTATTCTGTCTTGGAGCAGTGAGCATGATCATTTCTGCAGGAACAACATAACCGGGCTTCAGGAACAAGCATTCCATATCATTGAAGAGCACTGAGATTCCTTTATCGCAGACTTGAGAGACACTCATGAGATTATAGCACAGCTCAGGAACATAGTTGACATTCTCTAACGTGAGGGCTTCGGACACCACATCTCCTACTCCAACAATCTTTCCTCCCTTTTCGTCGCCAGCAAAAGACACGAAATCACCATCAATAAAGCGGAAGTTTTTCAGCAGTTCCTTCAATCCAGTCATGTGTCTTGAACATCCGCTATCTACGTGCCAGATGTATTCCATGAGCATCCGAAGCCATTTCTGGAGTTTATTCTGATATTCACAAATATACAAATATACAAATTAGTTTGATTTGGGAACCCAGATCTGCTTCATTTCAAATCTATCGTGGTTTTGACCAACTTTGACCTCTTTTTGTTTCCAAAGATACGCAGTTGACTCAACCAGATTTTTAACAGATTTCTTAAGATAATTTAGTTGATGTGTGACGTTTGTAATAAAATCATGCTCTGGTTTAGGAAACTTTTGGGTTTTACAATGTTTCGCTCTATGTCCTAAATGACCACAGCGAAAGCATCTTTTATGTCTGGGTCTTTTGGAGTGAGAAGATGATGTATGTGATGAGAGTCTTGAGCTTTCTGCTTTCTTCATTTTCTTGTCCACTCTGCTTTCATCTTCTTGATGTTCTTCATCACTGTCTGAATCGATTGAGCTTTCAGACGTGTTGTCCTCGCTCGAACTTTGTTCTTCACTTGCTTCATAACTTGAACACTCGGAGCTTTCATCACCAGTTGTTTGATCTTCAGTTGAACTTTCTGATGTTTGTTCGTCTTCTGTGGTAGTGACGCTTGAATCTTCTTTATCTTGGTTTTCAGTGACGCTCCTTTCTGATTCTGTCATACCTGTTCTAGAAGGAATAAATTCGGGAATTTCCTTTGTAAGGAATTTTCCAAAGCTATTCCTTTTTAATTCTGGCACAAATACAGGAGATTCACAAGCAACTTTATCATCACAACACGCATAATTCAAATCATGACAATCAGACACATAAGGTTCACGATCACAGGTCTCAAATGTAGGCACATGGCCCTTACAGTCATCCAAGGATTTAAATTTAGGCACTTGGCCATTACAGTCATCCATCCTACTTAAATTATTACATTCATCCTTAACATTGTTTTTCTTAGAACAATTCCAGACGAACCAGTTAACGGTGGAATAACTGTCTCCTGAATATCCAATTCCTATTTTTGACCCGCCACAGTCTCCATCCTCATCGCACACATCTTCTTTACACTCAATGGGATCTGCATTGCTTTTAGAACAGTTAGCGGTTGTCTCATTTTCATAAAATTCATTTTGTTCAATTGAGGCCTTTTCATTTATGAGATCATTTTCGGGATGAGGAGTCGGCATAGGCACGTAGTTTTTACTGTGAGGTGGAAAGAAGAGTTTTCTTTCATTTCCGTGCCTATCCTTATATCCAATCCCGTCTTTCACAAACGTTGGTCGTTGGCAATTTTTAATGTCAGTAAAGGCCTTTTGACTGGCATTCCATTTATCTATTATAATTTGAAGTTTGTTCTTTTCGTTCAAAGCTTTTTCTAATCTTTCTGTAAGATCATTAATGATAAAATCTTTTCTAAACACAAATTCTTTAAGGGTTTGCATTTCAGCCAAAGTTGAGTTCAACTTTCTCTGATATGCAGCCTCGTTCTGTTTAAGCTCGTTGTTAAATTTTAAAGCTTTGTCTTTTTGCCTTTCAAATTCCAGGTTTAAGAATTTGTAATGTGCCATGACATCAACGCATGCTGGTGAGCATAATTTTTCTTTAAAACTAAGTGGAATACTATTTACCAAGTCCTTGTCAGCCTTTTCTTTTGATGAGTCTGCTTTCATGGCTGCTGCTTGGACCTTATCCTTGCCTTTCTCAGATGTTTCTTTAGCAACATGCTTTTCTGCTTGATCACAAGTCTCCACAGAAGTAAGAATGCTTTTCAATCCCTTGTCAGCAGCATTGTCTCCAGTCGGAATTCCAGCTGTCTGCTTCTCAAACTGCCTGGCAGATGATCCACCTGAGATCTTGGCCATCAGGGCTTTGTTAACTTGCTCCTTTGCTTCAGTGATTTCTTCACTCCAATCATAGTATTCAACGACTAAAGCTTTTGGCGTGCTGGGAGACGCATTGTTTTTGTTCTTTCAACTGTGATTTGCTTAACAGCAGGAGTAGTTTCATTGTTTCCTTCTTTCAACAGAGGACAATCGCGCTTGAAGTGTCCTAGATTCTTGCAGTTGTAGCACCTCAGCTTAGATTTGTCAAAGCCAGCTTTTCCAAGACCCAAACGCTTGCCTGTCTTGTCTTGAAATTTCTTTAACCTCAAAGTGATCATGGCCATTTGCCATTTCAGATCCATTTCTTCCATATCATCTGGACCAACCTGATACATGTCTTCAACAGTGAACATCTCCTTTTTCAGTTCCCCAGAAATTAGGGCTTCGTAGCTGCTCAGAAATGTGTTGAAGAGTGCCACATTTTCAGTGGATACTTTCAACGCTTAAGTGTCAACAGTGATGGTCTTTTCAACAAGTTGTGGGGCTTTTGATGCGCTTGCGGAAGCGTTCGCGTAAATTAAGTCAGAAGCTTGTGGAGTGATGCCCCCTGAAGCGAGAAATGCCACATTCTTCAATCCAGCTGAAGATTGAGTTGACTTAGGTTGATATCCAGCAGTGTTCATTTCTCTTTTGTTAACATCCATTTCAAAGGCTCTTAGGGTGTTGATCAGATCTGACAGAGTGACAGGATTAGGATTGTTGAGGAAATCCTTCTTGATCATCATGCATTGTAGACTCCATTCCTTGGGGAGTGAATCAAGCAGCTTCTTTATTGCAGCACGATTTGTAACAGGATTTCCTGCCTTCTTCATTTTGGTCATCATGTTCAAGAAGCGACTAATGTGATCAGAAAGACTTTCTCCACGAACTCCGCAAAACATGTCATATTGTTTCTGCACCATATCTCTCTTGCTTTCGATCAGTTCTTCATTTCCTTCATAGTACTCGATTAATGCATTCCAGAGTGCATTTGCAGTTCGGTGTTCTTCAAACATGTTGCAATCGTTGGTTGATAGAGCCATGGTTAGAGCAGCGTGTGCGCGACGATCACGTTGAATGAGAGCCTTGTCTTCATCAGTGAAGGTAGTAGCATCATTGTTAGCAACTACTGCATCTCCTCGAACTACCGTTGGAATGTGAGGTCCAGCGGTAACAGAGAGCCACAGATTGTAGTCCGTGTACTCGAAGAACGATTGAATGCGAGTTTTCCAAGTGCTAAAGTCTTCCGCCCCTTTCAACTTTGGTGGGCGAGTGGTAATTCCAGTTTCAAGTTCCGCTTGAGCAATTGGACTTAGTTGATTTAGCGACATCTTTGCTTGTTTAAGACAAATGTGAGCTGATCAGATCTTAAATTCGCTGACAGGAGAGTTAATTTCGCCGATGATCGATGATGATTGAAGACCTTCGCTAGCTTATCCGCTACCTTCGCTGGAGAGTTATGTAATCCTGCATGAGCGATCACGTAACTTCGCTGACAAATCAAAACACAGACAGAGGTTAGGTTAATTTCACCGATAACCGTGATAAGAACGCTGTGGTTCGCTATCACGGTTCTCGAAGTCGCCTTCGATAATATCGCTCAAGGGACGATTGACACTATTTCGCTAATGATCACCAATTTTGATCGAACAATGGTCGGCGAAATTAATGATTATGCGATAAGATCCTCAACGATTTGATTTATTTCGCTATATTCAACGCTGAGTTCGCTGTCTTCAAAAAATAATTTCGCTGTATTCAAATATTCTTCGCTGTCTTCAAGTTATGTTTGCTGGACAGAGGGTTTAACACGAACAAAAACCCTCTAATCACTCGAAAACAGCTCAAAAACCATGTTTTGATGCAACAAAATGTCCAAAATGACTCCCTAATCAAGTATTAACAACAACCTATCGATTAAACACACCAAATCAATCCATTTTAAGCTCAAAAATTTGAAAAACCTTGAAACTTTGAAAAACCTTCAAAACAATGAAAAATCTCCACAAGAACACAACAACCAAGAGCACAAAGGCTCTGATACCAAATTGTAGATCCCAAAACGTATCCGGATCACAGTGGTTGGTTGTTTTAACCCACAACACCTATTGATTAGGTGTTTGAGTTATGTAAAGTCAAGAAGAAACAAAGATGAAGGTGAAGCTAATGGATTAATGAATACAACAAGTGTTGTATTGAATCCAAACAATAAGATATAACAATAAACAACCTTGGATATCAGATTTGAGCACTAGATCAACAAGAGAAGGTAACAACACTAATATTCATCAAAGAGCCAAAAGCTTGGCTAGGTTACAATGCTTGGAGTATTTATAGTGAACTCCTGACTTGCCAGCAAATTTATAAATTTGCTGGAATCTTAACTACACCAAGTCAGGATTACTACTTCTAGACAATTACATAATAAGCCCCTTAACATTCAAAATACCTACAAACTACTATTTAAGCTAATCCAGCACAAGTATCAACGATCTCAAAAGCTCTAACATGCTTATTCTGTGGGTTAACACAAACTTGGATATATAGGTAACCCCTGAAATCTTGTTTGAAAGGTCCCTTATTCTGAGATACTAGGTCTTTATACTCAGTGATATCTGGGGTATTATCCCGGGACTTCTGCTGTATGGAAGTACTGACCTAGTCCCCGGATAATGCTTTCCGCAAATGCTTGAAACACAGCATCGCCCTCAGCAAGCTGATGAAACAATAAAATTGATAGTCGCTGCTGTTGTAATCAAAAGATCCTCTAAAGGGGACACACCAAAAGTCGAGCCGTCATCTCTCTGCTGAACGGAAGTTCTGACCTGAGCTCTCACGGTTTCGCATTTAACCCCTGAACTGATATCATCTGTGGTATACTCACCTGTAAGACTGAATATTGGGATCTGGATACGGGAGTATATTCAAGTAGTGGGACACACGGATAAGTTTAAGTTCTTAAATCATTAATATCGTATCTCGGATCAGTTGAACTGTGTGTGAAAATTTCAGTGGACCGATATACTGACAATCTAGGTAAATTGTTTAGAACTGAAAATGAAATCAGCTTAACGGTGTTAGTGACATGTCTCATAAACTAATATGATCCTCTTACACGAACTCACAAAAATCTGTTTGTAAATATTTCTTCTCTGCATTTCATTTCATTTCGTTGAAAAATCCAAAAAGATTTTGTGTGTGTTTTAGCATAAAATTTTGAAAAATTTAAAAAGATTTTCGACAAACTGATATTGAAAAGCTGATTATCAAACTTCCAAGTGATAAACATGATGAGCAATATTTGAGGGAGAGTGTTTGTGTGAGATTAAATGTTCTTCATAATCTGATCTTCCTAAGTGGTTCATCACAGAAAATTTAATGGTGAGTGTTAATTGATGTACATGAGAGGGAGTCAAGTGTTGGTGCACGTAAAGTGATAAAATTAGAGATTTATTTCTGGGTTAAGAATGTGCAGGAAAGCCAGGTTGATCGATTCTGATTTTGTGAAGACCAGGCAACGATCCTAAAGATATTGCTGAAGAACAAAAGAATACCAGCAAATTGAGAGGGGGAGTCTGAAGACAGAGAGAGAGAAAAGCTCAGAGGACTGATAAAGACTGAAGGTTATGAAGACTCGACCTTTAAGACTCGTCAACATCTGAGGGGGGGTCTGTTGGTGCAGTCATCTGTCGTCTTCGTCTTATGTCGAGTCTCGGGTTCATTACAGATCAGATTGGCCAAGAAATCAAGAAAAGTCAAATCTGGCCGTTTGAATGGAGTTGTCCGTTTGAAATGAAGCCTGTCCGTTTGAATGTTGCAGCCGTTTGAAGGCTAGCCGTTTGAAGCATGTTTCAAACGGCCAGGTATCACTATAAATAGATTCCAAACGGTTTCATTTGTAACGATTGTGAAACTTGATACCGAGGTGCTGCCGGTTATCTTTCTGATTGTATTCATTGTTATATCAATAGAAAAGAGATTTAGAGTGTATTTCAGGCTGTTTTGAAGTGTGTTTCTTAGCATTCCGCCTCT